>NC_137454.1:87652054-87966554 GCF_964235325.1 Thermobia domestica
AAATGAAATCTTTGAGTTTTACGTCTCACGATTATGCCGGTTAGGCTAAAGAAGACGGTGATGATGAGTAATGAATGAAATGGTGGAATGAAGAAAGTGGGAGAACCCCGAGAAAACCCACGCACATGGTGTTTGTCCACCACAAAGTTCACTTGGTGGGGCCTGGGATCAAGCCCGGGACCCCTAGCATCAGAGGTGAACGCTCTACCACTGAGCCACCGCGGCCCCCTTTTTGTGTTTGTATTCCTGTGGAGTCTGCTAGAAATTTAAAAAAAGTATAAGAAAAGGCTAAATCACAACCTGATGTATGAGCGAGTCCTTAATTCGGTCGCAGACCGTGTGAGTTCCTGGCGGACAATATCGTATCCGTGAATTTTTCTCAGGAATTTCCCGTTTTCTCCCACATTCTCATTCCACCAATTATTTCACAATTATTCAGTTTCATTAACCATTCGTCTCATTTAACTTACAGAGCATAAGTTGCATAAGTGTGAAATGTTAAAAATATATGAAAAACAGCTTCTCGCTATCTGTTATCGTTTTTACACTATGCTATTCAGTGTTGAAACCGAAAATATTATATTTTCACCACTTCCAGTTTCATTAGAGAGATAAAGATCAAGACAAATCTTATTATTGGGACGTGGAATCCATATCAAAAGCATTTTGCCACTATTTCTTGGCCTTTCTACTCTAAGAAGATTAATAATGAAAACGAAAATTAAAGTAAATTTTTATCATTTCCGGTTTTAGTAGAGAGCGATAAGGGTAAAGAAGGAATCTAATTTTGAACACTGAATTGATTAAAGGAAACTCTTCTTGCTACCCCTTAGTGCCTTTTTTCTGCAGTGATAAACGTTAAAACCGGAACTGGTTGATTTCTGCCAATTCGGGTATGAATAGATTATCAGTGAAGTAAGTGGAACTTATTTTTGAGACGCTGAATTCATCCCAAAAGAAAGAAAACTTCTGGAAACCGGAAATTGTTGATTTCTGCCACTTCCGGCACGAATAGAGAATCACAAAGTAAGTGGAACTTATTTTTGGGACGTTGAATCGATTTCACCAAAAACAAGGCTTCTTGGCTGTCTTTTACAGTTTGTGCTCCGTCACCAGTCTACAGAAAGACAGACGGACATAACAGCTCTATAAGACTTTCCATAGATACGACTGTAGCATAGTTTGGAAATATAATATAATTAATCACCAAATAGGCTACCACTAAATTAATGGAACAATCTTTACATTCTTAACAACACATGTATATCTTTTAATACCTTATACAACGTCTAAGGTGACTACTACAGAATATTTCCTCATATAGATGTTATATCAGGACAGGCACGTAGCCAGGATTTCGTAATAGGGGGGGGGGGTCCGAGACATGAAATACTGTTGTTATCACACCAGAGTTCGACTATTCTAAACTTTGTTACTGGTAACACATATTGGTTCGTTTAGTCAGGATTTCGTAATGAAAGGGGGGGGGGGGAGTTTGGCATGAAATATTGTTATCACACCAGGGGCTTGATCAATTTAAACTATTTAATAGAACATATATTAGTTTGTTAAGACTTTAAAATTAGGACATGTTAGTAAGTATTTTAGTAACAAACTATGAAGAAATCTCGAATAAAAAAATATTTTTAAAAAATTGAAATGAAAATGAAATGAAATCTTTAACTTTTACGTCCCACGTTTATTCCGGTTAGGCTAAAGGAGACGGCGATGATGAGAGATGAGTGAAAGGGTGGAATGAAGAAAGTGGAAGGAAACGGGAAAACCCCGAGAAAACCCCCCAGCACGGTGTTTGTCCACCACAAAGTCCACACGGCGCGAGCTGGTATCGAAGCACGGATCCCAAGTACCGGAGGTGAACGCTCTACCATTGACCCACCGCGCCCAAAAAAAAGATTTAAAAAAAGATTTTACGATATCTACGTTCCTTCTTCTGTCCATCCAAATATAACAATTTTCCTTACATTATGACCTCAACTATTGAAAAAAAAAGTACGTATCCAATAATGTCTTGTAAAATATTTTATAATATCTGTGTTCCTTTCTTTGTTGAATCAAATGTTACTAGAACTTTCTTTCCACATAACTTTTTGTTTTTATTATTCCGTCAACTGCTGTCTGTTCCAAATGACAAGTTAAAGCAGCAATAGAAAACTGTTTCTAAAATAACATGTTTGATACTGCAGAAAAGCGATGATGAAAACTTATTTTTATTTTTAGCTTTTTTATTTTTAACGCTGATTCTTCCTATTTCTTGTTTCTTTTTGTTTCATCCTTCCCTAATTTTTTTTTAATTTCTGGTCTCGAAGGGGGGGTCCGGACCCCCCGGACCCACCCCTTGGCTACGTGCCTGTATCAGGATGATATAGCTTGTCGTTGGTGGTATTAAGGAGATACACTACTTAATTGATCTACCATAGCATTTTCCTTCCATGGACAAAATAGTGTTATGTGCTATATGTCCTTATACTCGGGTGAGTAAATTTAATGCAAGCAAGCAGCCTTAGAGAAGGAAGTATACTTAAACCAATCGATACGATTATATAAGTTCTTAAATGTAAACACACGAATTATGAAAACACAGAAAAGATGATGGATTTTCGTTTCTTTAAAAACAGTCTTAGGGTTGTGAAACATAATATAATCAGAACTGGAAACTAGACTACTCAAGTGTGTGTGCGTGTGCGCAGTAATCACATTGTCGACTTTTATGAGCCTTTCACTTTGAAGATAGCAAGTTATCAACACAAAGGTTGACTTTCAGCCTACGTAAAATCTTCATGGAGGAAAAAAAAAAAAAATCAACCGCCACCCTTTTCTGACCTTTAGTGTCATTATCTATCGGGGGAAAAGGAACTAGAAAATAGGGTGGGGGGTTGGAGGATTCAAATTTATATCTTTTGTATCCAATAAGCGTTTCAAGATCCAGGTCATCTGTTACCGTCGTAAACATGACTCCTAATCTTGAAACAATGATGGCTTCCAGTATAGCGCAAATGAGCAATGAATCAATGAAAAATTTTACAATGAGATAATTTTAAAGGTTATTAATAATCATTACCTCGGGAAACATGCTTTCCACTCAGCAATCGTGATGAGAAATAAGAAGACAGAGTAGAGGAAAATATTATACTATTTCTCTAGTATTATCGTATGTTAGTTTCTGAGTTCCTACTCGCTATTCAGTCCCTGAGTTTCTATTTAATATTCAGGTTCTGAGTTTCCACTTATTATTCAGTTCCTCAGTTACTACTCACTATTCAGTTTCTAAGTTTCCACTCACTATTCAGTTCGTGTATTTTAATTAATGTTCAACTTCTGAGTTTCCATTTATTATTCAGGTCCCGGGTTCGATTCCCGGTGGGGGCACTCGGTCGAAAAAGTGTAACAGCTTTTTCAGGCCAGCCACCCTGAATGAGGTTTTCCTGGGTTTTCCTCATTCACACCAGGCAAATGCCGGGGTGGTACCTAACTTATAGGTCCCAGGCCGCTTCCTTCCTTCCCCAATCCTTTATTCCTTCCCTTTCCCCGGATTGTGTGCTCGCCGAGGGACGTCATCCCTCAAATCGTGAAGGGCTAAATGGCCTTAGATGCCGAAAGCCCAGAAATCCAAATCCTAAATCCTAAATCCATTTATTATTCAGTTTTCCTTAGTTACTACTTACTATTCAGCTTCTGAGTGTGCGCTTATGACTCAGTCCTTGAGTTTCTACTTACTCTTCAGTTTGTGAGTTTCCACTTATTATTCAGTCCCTGATTTCTACTTACTATTCCGTTTCTGAGTTTCCATTTATTATTTAGTTCGTGAATTTCTATTTAATATTCAGTTACTGATTTTCTGTCGACTGTTTAGTTTTTGAGTTTCCACTTGAAATTCAGTTTTGTGAATTTCCACTTACTATTTGGCTTCTAAGTTTCCACTTACTATTCAGGTTTCATGAAGGGAAGAAGTAGATTTATTTAAGGGGGGCAAGTGATGAGGTCAATGTGAGGAAGATGCAAGGGAAAAACTCATTCTACCTACAGTTTAACACAGGTTTTACGTCGATAATAGGATAATGTAATCATATAGGGAATTCCTACTGCTACGGAGATGTGCCTCTCGGTTTTGTATAGAGGAGAAGGTAGATTAGTTAATTTATTGCTTCAAACTGTTTTCTGTTATGTAGTTAATTCTCTATCATACTTTCTAACTTACCAACTTTTTTGCTGTATTTAGTACTAACTGTTTTTGTGAGATAATGGACTGGGAATTTTATACAACATCGAGTGGAGTGTATTAATATTTCTACGAAAACAGTTAGTAATTACTTCAAGACTCTTCGGTACTTAAGACATTTCTATAGGTTTTACTCATAGACTTAAATACCACGAAAGATCCATCATGGATGAAAATCCTCTAGGTTTATTCTCAACATACGTATAAAAATATTAAGCTGGAACTGAAGTGTGTATAATTATTTGAAATTGCACTACAGTATAGTTCTATAAATAAGTGAACCGAATGATTTTTATTCGCTCAGCCCTAAGGGTGCCCGTGACATTAGACGTAAAAAAAAAAAATCACATTTTGCGAATCTACAACGCTTTAATCTCAATTTAAAAGTGTAATCCATTTTGGCATTTCACGGTTAATTTTGGACACGCATTTGTCTAAATTTAGGGAAAACTACTACATGCTAATAAAGTTATTTAAAAAAAGAAAGAGAAAGTTCGTCTTTATCTGTTTTTGAATTATTTATCTGATATTAAATATCGTATTTGAGAGTTAAAATTGAGCTGTATAAGTTCATTGTCCAACAATTTTTAACTTTCCGTAAATCCAGAAAGTCCATTTAATAGAAGTTTTCTTCAAGTCGAGACTTACCTGAATAGTTTTATCGCTCAATAAAACAGTAGCAAAAACGGTAGTTTTATTTTTTCGGTAACTTTATATGCATTTTCATACCCTCTTTCACGAAGTTGTTCCTAAAATTTTCCAAAATTTTCTTAAAGCTGAGACCCAGCTACATTACTGACTAGCATTCAGAAATAGTTTCATAAAAACTGATACGAAAAATCATTGTTTCATCTTAACTTCCGGAAATAAGTTTTCCCAATTTCTTTCCTACCTCAGATTTTTTCATCTTCCACACAATCATTCTCTCAGTGACCAACATTTGCGTCCAACAAACAAATAGGTAATGATCTTGTCCTTACGTGGGTATGACGGATAACAGGTGGTTCCGTGTTCATGGGATTACTCGTCTTGGATATAAACATAGCTAAACGAGTAGTTCATCGGATTCCATTTCAAGCAGTTAATTCCCATTAATATAGCTACAGTGCTAAAACGGAACGCCAACCAATGAAATTTGGTGACGATCGATGTAACAGGTTTCTCATTAAAGTAAGAGACACAGTCGATGGCATGTGGGCTAGGCGAATGAGTCGAAGTCTATGATGTGACGCTGCCGTGTTTTAAAGGAGTGAGGCAAAGTAGACGAACTACAGCACGATGTCCGATACATCTTGTATTCTGGTGAGCCGTTTCTGATGTGCATAAACTGATGTAAATATAAATGTGTATGAAGACGTGGCAACACTGCAGTCCTCATTTGCTAATAGCGTTTAAAGAGGAACCTGGAGCGCCACCTTCAAATATCATAAAAGTTTTGCGTTAGCATAGTTCACTAAAAGACAAATTTTCATATAAGACCTTCTCATGCACTGGTTTCTTTCCAGTTTGCAGGTAAAGTCAACGAAGCTCTATTGTCTCAACGTTCTTCACAGTGAGATACTACAAAGTTCTAGACAGGGATCACGTGTTTAATATAAGCTCTTTTCGTTTTCCAGGGACCATGAAACGAACGAAAAAGTTATGCTGCATGCATTACAAAGACATATACATGTACGGACTGTAAATACCTCACAGACTGTCAAATGCAAATATAATCCACCAAAGAACTGAACTTCCTTTGTACTTTATGTTCACAAAGAACTAATCCCCTTCCCGAAGGCATGCAAGAATAAATGACGAAAGAGTTTACTTGTACGTACAGAAACTAAAACAATAATAAAACTGATTCAACTACATTTACGAATATACTACACAGAAAACAATATATAAAAACACATACACAGAGAGAGAGAGAGAGAGAGAGAAAGAAAGAGAGAAAAGGGGGAAGGGAAGAAAAACGGAAAAAGTAAGATAGATTAATTTGATATTTATTTTATTGATTTCTGTTAACCGTCTTCTTCCTGTGGTCCAAGAGACATGATTACCGAACCATTTGCAAAATGTATTAATTTACAATGGCGAGACTTTATACAAGAAATATATTGTAAGTATTATTATTGCCAAGTAGGCCTATGTTTTAGTAAGATTTTACAAACCGTGCAGGTTTACTTTCGGTGCTCCACTCGAAATAATTGTTCAAAAATTAGAATTCTTTAACTAATTTCCTTCTTATTGTTTCCTAAATGATTTGCGACACGAAAATATTTCATATGGCATAGTTAAAATTGAAGGTCATCATAAGCATTATTGAAAAATTATAAGTCTTTTACGATTTAAATATAAATACGGCGTCCGGATGTATGCATAAAAACTATAGTGCAAAAAACACAAAACACTCTGTGCTAGGTGGCCACTAAAAAGCACGATGCTATCTAACCGAATCAAAACAGAGCGAAGATGGGAGGTCCGAGCGTTAGCGAGGGGGTGCGTCCGAAGGGAGCACGCGCGCCAGCGAAGGTGAGTATACTCATAAGCGAGGGCAGTGAAAACGAGTTGGTTTTGGCAATGATACCAGTTTTAATAGCACTTGTCATGGTAGTGCTCCACTTGTAAACATAAAATACAACTTCTGTACCCTATTCAGAAATACACCGCCAGTAGAAAATAGTTTCTAAAAAAGTTATTTTCAATATACACTCACTTATTTTACCGGTAGTAAAGCACTTGTACGGATTTTATACTTGTAAACATAAAATACAGGCGTATTACTTTCTATTTAGTTCTATCGCTTGCTGAAATTTGTTCTTTACAATTATTTCTTTTTATGCAAAGTATTGAATATTACCTGTAAATCTTGCAAAATGTGGTGCGCCAAAAGTAAACCAACACCTTACAAACAACTATTGTTTCTGTTATAGTAACGTTAACAATAACGTTTCGTATACAAGCAACAAAATTGCCCTCTATGCAGTAGACTCTCAAGATGGAAAAGGTGATGGAGCTGAAAGGACAGCTGTATTGATCACCTTTTCATCTCGACGTTCTTTTCCCGCCCTTTCAGTTTCGAATACCGTTGTTGGATTCGCAGCACCATGAGTAGAATATTGTGTACCATGGATACTTTGTTACTTATAGTTTAACTATTGTTTTCTTTCGTTACATTCTTGATAATTTGGGAGGCGAAGCCGAAGTTTTGGAAGAGAAAATGGATAAATTCTAATAATGGGGGTCAGGAATTACTTGCTTTTAAAAAATATAGCTGATAGAGCGAGGAGGTTAGAAGCCCCGCAGGGCTCGTTTTCTACCTTTATCACAATTTAGACAAAAACAAAGTACTCGGTTCTGAAGCCTGTATTGCCCCCTCCCCCGCAATTAGAATTAATCCGAGAAGAACTCCCAACCTTAGATCCAATTACTTCAGTATCTTGTTATATAGCATGTCTCGGCCGAAATGTCGTATGAGTAAGGTTACGTGACGATCAGACGATACCTCACAGCTAAATCTGCATTATTCATCTTGTAAATTACTGTTAAGGTTTGGAAATTACTTTTTTCCTCTTTATAAATTATATTTTTTTCGTCAGAGATACACTGACGAACTAGATTATATAATTTTAGTTCTTTTCAGCAAACTTTAAATTTTAGATAAACGAATTTCTTGTACAGTACCTCTAACATTATATATATATAAAATCATATTCTTTTCTAACATTTTTCATTTTCAGGCACATATTTCTGCTCTTCTTACCTATTATATTTTAACTCTACGAAACAAATATTATTTAAAACTGAAAATCTAATGTAAATAACGTTGATTAAAGGAAAATAAGCAAATAAGTTATATTTCAAAGACAAATATTTGCATTATATTTTAGTGCGATGTCCGCAGATTAAGAATATTGGCACGAAGTAGAAGAGAGAGAGAGAGTATGGAGTCAATAAACAAAAGTAACTAGCCTATATTGAATGGTTGAATTTCATTGCAAAACATTATTACAAAATTCGAAACCTTTTACTGAAAACAACTAGTTTTGTTAGAATTTCCAATAGAATTCAGAATGACCTAAAGAGCTATGAAGCAGAGGGAATATTTAACGAAATATGGATTACATTTTCAGTTTCTTTTTGTTGCAATATTACTGGACAAAATTAAAAGTGAAGCGACTTAGAACAGTGTTACAGTATAGGACTAAAGGTGAAAAGGTTGAAAGATGATTCCTATTATTTACATGTGTAATTGTAAATCGATCACGCACGCATCATTGGCTGAGCACGCTAAAAAAAAATAAAATTGAAATCTTTTAACTTAACGTCAAATGATAATATTACGGAAGGCGGATGATTATGAAAAAATCGTAGAATGATGATGTAAAAGGAAATGGAAGAACCTCGAGAAAACTCACGGACATAATGATGTCTGTGTTATGCTAATATTACCTTAATGTCGCCGAAGAGTGTACTGCCATTCATGATCTATTTCTCGATCGGAAACACCACCATACACCAGTGTTATATATATGATGCATGTTACAATTTTCATACAAAAAGCAATGTGTTCATGCGATATATATATAGATATATAAAATACATTTGTTTCGATTTTATAAGTAGCATGTCAACTTTTTCACATGATAAAACATATAGTCTGTGTGCTATGGCAATATTTGGAAAATGTTAACTTTTTCAAAATGTTTACTGTTTGCTTTACTTGTTTGTTTATTTAAACAAGCATTTATAGGTTATTCTCTAAATGCATATAAGCTTTTTCATTAATTAAAAGAAAAAAAGTGCCGACACCAAATCCAGGAAGTTTTAATTAATTACCTCATTAGCGTAGACATTTAAAGTTCCTATTTCCTTGTTGAGTTATTAAAATAGGCTTTTATATCACTAACGTAGATTTTAAAACTATTTCATCGTTATGTTTTGGCTAGCAGCAATAATAACCAGTGGTGCCCACCCCCCTCATTTTCATGACGCACCCCCCCTCAATTGCCCATCTGTAGTTGTTCTTACATGAAAAAAAAAAATCTTTTCGATTAATTTTTACACCCTCTCAAACATATTTATATAGATTTTTAACCCCCCCAAATATTTCAATGACGCAGTTTGCGTCATAGCCCCCCCTTGTGGGCACCCCTGATAATAACAAAGCAGTACTCGTAGAGAAAATAATACTGCTATTTACGAACAAAAAGTGTCGCGCGGGTTACATAGCCATAGCTATAAAAATATTGAAGTCCCATGAGGCAAAGGAAGGGGTCGACCAAAAAAATCCAAATTTTCTGTGTTGACTACCATTAACGCAAGGCAACTTTTCCGCAACCCGGCCAATCGAAATTTTAAAAAAAAATCGGCCCACCCTATTGGCCATTAAGTACAAAATTAAGGGAAACTACATAAAACGTTGCGTATGGAGCGTGGAAACGTGTACATTACGGAAGAACAGCAAAAAAGTCAGATATGTTGGTGTTTGGTATGTAGATGTGAAAAAGAATAAAAAAAATACTCGTAGATGAGTTGAACGAAAATACAAGAAGGGAATATTAGCAAAAATTGGGGAAAGAAGATCAATACTGGAAAAACTAATGAAGAAGACATTATTTGAAAAGAAATTGCCTTAGAGATCTGATTTGAAGGTACAGTAGAAGGTAAAGGAGGAAATAAAAGAGTACAATTAATTAAAGGTGATCATCCTTACAGCAAAATTAAGAAATTAGCTGAGGATTCTAATGTGTAGAGGGTCCTTACTCCCGGAAAGGGTTCGTGCTATTATTAGCCGAACACTTGTACTTATAAAGATGATGATATAGCTTTCTGGGAACTTCACATTCAGTACGTTAACCCCAATTAATCGTTTGGTATTGACATAAGATTAGACGATTGTCTTTAGGTCTTCTGTAGGCACACGGTGGCTTACTGATAGAGTGCTTATGTCTGCAATCAGGAAATGTTGGTTTGTAGTTTGTGGTGGACAACAACTAGCGGTGAATTCAAAATTATCATGAGAGATGAGTACAAATCTGAGAAATGAATTATGAACATTATATAAATCTATAATTACACATATATTACCAAGGCGTTTCGTCTAGTTTCGTTACATTCTGAAAGGACAATATATTTTGAACACATTATGCACTAGATGTATTGAGTTCTCAATATTCAAAAATCAAAATTAAGAAATGGGATTAAAATATCAATATTTTTTATGTGTATATCTTTAATATAAAACTCAACTAAAATGAATCACTCTATGCTAATGTCCCAAAACTGTTATGCACAGCAGAATTGTATTACTGTTACTAATAACACTTCGGAAAAAGACAGACTTAGTAATGTTGTTATTAGTTGTGCCTCTCAGTTCAGTAACAACCCCTTAACAATTTTGGTAATAATAGATTGTATAAAACATCCGTATAATCGAACTTGAATTAGCTTGTTTATATTTTTTCTGGCCAGTCTGGAGTCTATTTCTGAAAACTACTAATCTTACAATACTACACTGTTAAAAATGGTTTCTTAAATTCGAGAAAATATTCCTCGTATTTGAGAACATCCGTTTCTTATCTGTGCACCGAGTAATACATTCTTAAAAGTGAGATTTCGATTTTCTCAAATCATTTTGAGAAATAATGACTCAAATTCGAGGAATTATGTCTCATTTCTGAGTGTGCAAATGCTTTCTCAAATTTGAGAATAAATGTATTTTTTCTTAAAATTGAGAAAGTAACATTTGAGGAAATGAGACGTATAACCCCAATTTTGAGAAACACATTTCTCAGAAAGATTTGAGAAATATCTCCCTCAAAAGCGAGAAATGGTGCACAGAAACAGGGTTCTCAAATACGAGAAGACGGAAAAGGTTATAAACAAAATATATACCTGCAAAAAAATTCAAACTATTAGTGCACCCAGAATTTATATTAAATAAACACCTACAGTTATAGATATTTTTTAAAACATAACATTTTCATCTTCACTTCAACTGAAGAAAATTCCACGAATACCACGATGACTTGTATTTTAGGTGCGTTACTTATTCCTACTGCATCAGACAGTTGAACATTTTTCTTTTCATCACTGTCCACTTTCTCAAGACTTTTCTTTTTCATCGACGTGGTTTACTCAAGATTGTCCCGTTTGATCCAACATTATACCAACTTCTTGATAATTTAGATTCAAGAATTATCCGTCTACTTCAGAATAACGGCAGCAATTTCTGCTGGAGTGTAACGTCCCACGCTTATGCTACGAAGCTCAGGGAGACGTTATGATGATCATGAGCGAAAATGCTGTAATGAAGAAAGTGAGGGAATCCCGAGCAAACATACATAATATGTTTACTCACACTGCCCACTTGACGGAGGTGGAATCAAACTAGGGACCCCATGCATCGGAGTTTAGTTCTACCACTGAGTCATCGCAGTCTAATATTCCTACTTGTCTACCATAAAAAAGTTACCTACATGAGAAACATCGTGTTGGTGGGGTTTTCCAGGATTCTTCAGTTTGCTTCTACAAGAAACGCACGCAGGAATTTATTTCGGAGATGCTCCAAGTTCAATACGAGGACAAATTGTATTAAAACATGTAAATTGTACCTAAAATTAGATAAAATTTACATAAAAGTAGCGATTTCAGGGAAGGTCCGGAGCTCCAGGACTCACCCCCTACCTTCCACCGTCTTCATTACTGCAGGGGAATGCGACAGTTTGTGCCCCTTATAAATGTGCTGAAACTCCACTGCTAGGATTCAATTTAGATTGGAAACAAGGTCACAAACACATGCAAAAACTGCCAAGAAACGTACTTCCCCATTTTCATTACACCATTATCATCCATCTCTATCACTGTCTCTCTTAGCCTTGGAGCACAATTCTGGGACGTTGGATTAAAAAAATAAATGAAATCTTTGAGTTTTACTTCCCACAGTTGTTTTGGATAGGCTAAAGGAGACGATTATGATGAGAATGAAAAAAAAGTGGAATGAAGAAAGTGGGAAGAAATGGGAGAACCCCGAGAAAACCCATGCACACTGTGTTTATCCACCAGCAAGCCCACTTGCCGCGAGCTGGGAATCCTGGGATCAAACCAAGGGCCTCAACGCACCAGAGGTTAGCGCTCTACCACTGAGCTACCGCAGCCTCTACGTTAAATCAAGAGCAAATGCGTACAGTACTATGCCATAAATAACCAGCAAACGCGTGTCATTAAAACGATTACTGTTATTGAAAGAACGGAGGCGCCAATCTATGCTAGGTGATCAGTACAAAGTACCTTTGTATTACAATTCCATAATAATAAATCACACTTTTGTAACGCTGTTTCTAACTACACAGATGACTTATGTATTCTTTGTTTCTGTACATAAGCTATTTTGCACATTATAACGAATGACGAAGGGTGTAAAACATTGACATGCCTCCCAGTTCTATTGTAATATAGAAAACAACGTGCCCTACGGGGCTCTAACCCGCCTTCACTTGTTATTGCTGCACTCGTTATTATGTAAATTGAGTACTGAGCTTTGATACATAAAGGATTCAACCTGACTGCTATAGCCTATATAACCTGTATGAGGGGGGTCAGCGTTCTACACTACAATACTTTTACTATACTACAGTATACTACAGTAACTTTTAGTCTATGGTAGTGTTTACAATTCACCCAAACTTACGTTCGAAAGTTGATATGTATGCTGCTCCTCGCCGCTGTCACATGACGTGTATTCATACGCCACCTCAGCTGCATCACCTACTGCGTACTCATATCCATTCGCACTCTGCTACAGCTGAAATCCTTTATTTCGTTTCCTGAATAGTAATTAAGCCCTAGCAATATTACTCCCTAGTAAAACATAGTAATATTATTTCGGTAAGATTGTTATCGTTGTTTTTTAAATCATCTATGATATTGAAAATCACGCACTATTCCATTCTCATTTTTAAGAAGTGAGAAAATCTCATAAATGGGAACCTGAAAATTTGCCTTGAGCTCATAAATGAAAACACATTTGGAAATAATGAGACATTTTTCCTCAAATATGAGTAAACATTACTTATTTTGTTTTGAACATGCATTTTTCTCATTTCTGAGCAAGGGAATTTTTAAGAGTGTAGTTTAAAACTTTTCAAAATCTTGCAATTGTATCTATTATATAAAATTGAAAGTGACTATGATTGTGACTTCGTAACTCTTAAATTACCCGACCGATCTCGATCAAATTTTCGACATACATGAGGTTTGGACCTATGATGGTTTATATCTTTTCACTTTGACTGTAAAACTTAGGGATATATATAATAACTCTTGAAACGATCGACCGATCTCAATCTAATTTTTAACATAGATGAGACTTGGGTCTGGGATGATTTTTTATTATTTAACTTTGACGGTGAAATGTAAGGGAGGGGAGGGAGGAGATATAAAAAAATGATCGAAAATGACCGATATTGCTGTCGAATCCATAGTTTTCGGAGATGATATACGGAGTAGTGCATTTAAAGTTTTTATTTCAACGCAGCGAAGCGGGTAATCGATGCTAATATACCGTACCATAAAATTATGACCAATTAGATATCAGCAGTAGTGTTTAGAAACGACTTTGCTATTTTCACGATATTTTACGACTTGTAAAAAAAATATATATTACAACACTTATTGCTTTGAGAAATAGTCTCCTGGGGATATTTATAGTTATTCACTTAAGTTTCCTTCCAACTCCATCAAACGACAGTATAATCTTCATGGCTGTCAGCGTGGGTTTTGTTATTTCTCTTCGTTCCGACTATGATCTATCTATCATATTGTTGCCTTAGGTTATCTATTTTTCATAACTCGTGATTAAACTCTTCAGAAATGAATCGAGTCCGTTAGGCTTCAGTAGAGATTCGCAGATAGAAATTTGATCGAGTAAATGTTTTTGAATCAGGTCATGAGGCTCTAAAATGTCGAGCTTTTATTTGTAGTTGACTTGCTCCAAATAGTTTAACACTGGTGATAGATGCTCATTGGCGATGTCATGGCTATTTACATGCTAATCTTGCTGGACTTCTGCCAAAATATCATTCACTATTGCTGAGATTGGTCGCCTACTGTGAGGAGTATTTTGGACGTTGACATTTCCAGAGCGAAAGTGACTGAACAGTCTTTAAGCTCAGTCTTTCGATAATGTGCCTTACCCATAAATAGCATACATTATTTTACGGGTCTGCGTAGCATTTGCGTTTTTATCAAGATAAAATTAAAAAACTTTGCGAAATTTTTCGTAAAGTTCACTCATTTTCACAGCTCAATACCTTAAGTCTGATCATATGAATTCCATCACGTTTTGCACATCTAGTAGCTTTAACTGTCAGCTGTGAAAAGACGTTAGACCTGACTCGCTGCGGCTGATATATCCTGAGATTTGGGACTGTAATATCACTTGTGCGCAAAAGGCTTAATACTTTTTTTTAGACCATTGATATTTTGAATCTTGAGCATTATACTAACTTGTTAATCTCAACAGCATTGTGGTGGTCTATCAAGCAAATATGTTATCAATAATTACTTCCATATGAATGCATGGGGAGCCGATTTTTCATTGTTTGTATCTTGGGATCAATTAGATAAATAACTTCATTAAACGAACTCGATTTCTGCCTTCTGATCCTCTACAAAGTCAAAATTGTTGGTAATCCATCGGGTAGTTCTAAAAATCTATGCCTCTCGGACGGACACATGGACAGAGTAAATTTATATAAAGCAGCTTTTAGTAAACCGAACTCAACTGGATTACAGTTCTATTATTTTTACAATAACATAGTATGACTGAGACAACTATATGCTTATTATTGTTAATTTATTAACAATGTTGAATTAATAATGTGATAATGCATTTATTTTGTAATAATTAGGTGGCCACCTTATTATCAAAAAACAATTATTGTCTACGTGCGTTATAGCTTTTTTTAAAAAACATCAATAAAAGGAATAACACACAAGGGAACACAGGTCACTTATTAAGGTGTAAGTGATCATACCCCCATCAAGCCTCTCGTTATGAGACTTGAAAAGGTTGAGTTGAGTTGATCTTGAGTTTAATGTCCCTTTCAGCAGCGAGGCTATGAGACGTGGATTCCGAACCGCATGAGCTCCCGCCGGGTAGAGACTTCAAAAGGATAGTATGTATTATAGTTAATGAGATATAATAAAATAATTTCTTTTAGACTTCCAAAGTATGCTATGCATAGTCCCGGAAGTCTTATAGATCGCTTTGTCCGTTCGTCCGCCTGTTGACAGGTATCAGAGCAAAAAACGATAAACAATACCAAGAAGTACTGTAATATCAATCTCTTTCAATCTCTTTCAATCGATTTAGCTCTCCAAGAATAGGTTCCATATCCTCTATTCAAACCAGAAGTGGTTCCAATTAGCTATTTCCGGTTTTAAACTTTATTGCCATAGAACGAAAATGATAACAGATAGCAACAAACTGTTTTCCGCAATCGATTCAGGGTTTCAAGAAGCCTGAATCATGACAACCCGCAACACTTTACTAAAAACCGAAAAGTGTGTGGTTGAAATTTGTTGTTAGATATGTCTGGTATCAACACTAATTTCCACAGAGTTAAAAAATGGTGAGAGATATCGAGATACGGTTTTATGTTACCGATTCAGCTTTTCAGAAACAGCTGGCGCGCGCTAGCTACTAGACCAACAGGAACGGTTATCGTTACTTAACTCGTAAATACTAATTCTAATGTTCTCGAATTATCTCGTATGTATATTTTTTGTAATCAGCTTGTTGTTAAAACAACGATTAGTAATAACAACATAAGACAATTGTTTATCAAATTTATTCCTCAAACATTGTATTGTTTTAAATTAACAAGGAGAAATCATGAATACTATTACAATATATTGGATGTAATTTTACGAGAAATCTTACACGGAGTGCATTGAACGTACTTAAAACTATGATGGAAAAGATAATAATTCTACAATAATGTTATCTTTTAACGAAAAAAATGTCCCAAGATGAGACAAATACAAATGATAGATCTTATTGAGCTGAACAATATGAGTGAGTGTAAAAGCTCAAACGTGATTTTTCAAAAAAAGAAAGAGAAAAATTAATTTTTAAACCTAAAAATGGATGCTATAAGAGAATCATGCCGATTATTTACGTAAAACTGATACTGAAATATGTATTCTTATTAAGCTATTCATTGTGATACTTAGAAGATGACAGCCTGTTGTATGGTTTATGAGATTTAGCTAAAAATTATCATTAACTCTTATATTTTCTTTCTGAAAATGAAATATTTCAGTTTTACGTTCCACGCATATACAAGCTAGGCTAAAAGAGATGGTGAAGATGAGAAATGAATGGAATGGTAGAATGAATAAAGTGGGATTGAAGGAGAATCCCGAAAAAACCTACGTACACGGTGTTTGTCTACTACAAAGTTCACTTGGCGCGAGCTGGGATCGACACAGGGACCTCATGTACCACAGGTGAGCGCTCTACCACTGAGCCAGTGCGGCCCCCGTTTTCTGTTTAAAATATTGCTCAAGTACTCAGCAGACGATAGATTATACCCAGCTGAACAAGATAATATGCTCAAGCGCATGGACAAGATAGCATGTATACTTTACGAGAAAATCGATCAAAGACCCTAAAACGTATCATTTGTTGCCAATAATTATTGGCAATTTTTAGTTTACTGAAATACTTTGTGTGAAGTATTATATTACATAAAGCAGAAACATGGATAATACGCAAAAATAATGAAACTTATTTTTGCATTTCGAAAGTTTCAAAATATGGATCTTGAGAAGAATTGGGAGAATTAGTTGGGTCGAACGGAAAACGAATGAGGTGTTAGAAATGAAAAAAAAAAAAAGCAGTTTTAGATATCGGAAAAAGGGAGAGAAACTGGTTGAGATATTGGCTATAAAGCAACTGTATAATTAGAGACATGGTAGAGGTTATGCTGACAGGAAAAAGAGGGAGGAAGCGAGGAAGACTACAATTAATGGAGTAGCGGAGGACTGTGGAGTATGGAAGCTTCCCGAGTTGCAGCAAGTGACCTGACAATAATGACAGAATACTATGATGATGATTATGGAAGAAATTGTAATTTATTTATGCATTGTATTTGTAGAAAATTCACTGTTAACTACTGATATCTTAACTAGCATATTGTTGTTTCTTTTCCTAACGGTGATATACATACTCTTTACGCACATATTACTTGTAAATTAACAAAACAGGTAACTTGCCTTACTATTATACTTCTAACCAGGCCGGTAGCCAGCCCAAAAATGTAGGGGGGGCTGGTAGAAGTTAGGGGGGGGGGCGACCCAACCATGTTATAGTTCATTCGTAAGCCTACCGTGAAAATTTAGTGGGAAGGCCCACCCTAGCCCTCCCGTGGATACGGGCCTGCTTCTAACTTTCGTTTATAGTATAAATACTTGAAGTCTTTGAATAGTTTCTTATTATTCAGAAAAAAATATTCAAATCAATCATGGCGTCATTAGATTTAAATGACAAATTGTCTATTTTATACTCTTCCCTGTGGTTGAATGGATAGCATCGTCTCCCTTTGCGTGAGATCTGAGTTCGACTCCCGATAGTAGTACATATGGTACGGACCGCACGTTAAGCTAACTGATTCAATCTAAACCATTTTGGACCAATTTAGTATTTAATGTACAGAACGGGTGGGACGTTAAACTAGAATTGAGTTGAATTGATTTTTAGTTTAGCGTCCCGTTCAGCAGCGAGGCTATATGAGACGTGGACCTACTGATTAACGTGGAATCCGAACCACATGAGCTCCCGCCGGGAATCGAACCCGGGTCTCCCACGCCAAAGGCGCGTACGCTAACCGCTTAGCCACGAGGGAGCTCTGACGTTAAACTAGAAAGTCAAACAACGAAGATGATCTCTAAAATACGTATTAAGGAAAAATGCTAAAGAAAAAGAGATATTTGCCTAATATTTTTCAAAGGAAGATTTAAATTTCTTTAGCAGAAACGCTGCTGTTACTATTCGCCCGGGGTTCCGGTGCGTTGCACTGTTTGCATCGCCGATTGTCACGGCTCTGGTACCGTACTTGATCTACGTATAACCAAACTGTGCTGGTCCCGATATCAGCCCCGTTCGCTGTTAGTAAATGCATGTAGTTATGATATATTGATTCAAATTGTTATAAACTAATTGGGACAATTATATATTTGCATAATTACATGTTGTGTACCTCTTTACTACTGAGCTCCTCATTTAAGTATTTTAGTAGTATTTTGAGACTATTAGAGAATTTCTTTTCCATATTTTAAAATTTATTTTCAACTAGATAAAATACATGCTCTTTGTATGGGAAGAATAGATTTATTGCAAATATTTGAAAGGCCATTCCTTTAGGATACGGACTTTAATGAGAGTAACATGATTATTTAAAAAAAATCAGCTGGTTTCAAGTTTCTATGTTCCGAAATTCATTTCAAAAGGTTCAGACATTGGAACAGATAAATTGAGAATTGTGATTGCACTGACTATTCATGGTTTAATTACATGAATAAATTGTGATAGTACTTTTAAAAAAATACTTGCTTTAACCGGTATGTTCAAAAAAAATTTTTGTTGCTGATGAATACGGTACATCATTATTAATTTAGACCATCACCATTTAGGAAAGGGACGTTTGGACAACACTAACTGAGCGAAGTAGTTTGCTCTATGTTTAGAAAATTACAAAGAAATAAAAAAAAATGAAATTTCTATTTTTATGGCCACGGTTATGCGCTTTAGACTAAAGGAGGCGGATTGTTAACGAAAGTGAATGATTGTGAGTGGAATGAGGGGAAACGAAGAAAGGAGGAGAAACTCGACAATACCCACAAACATAATGTTATCTACCACAAAATCTCATGGTCGGAGATCGAATTAGGGATTCTAGCACCAGAAGTGAACGCTCTACCACTGTTTTTTTTTTTTTTTTTTTTTTTGAAGTCACCCCAATTGGAACATTTGTCTCCATGGTGTTTTATAATTAATCTTAATAATTTTTCTATTTAATCCAATACGACAGGCACAAGAACAGAAACTTCTAGGACAGTTAAACAAATGTCCATGCTCTTCAGATGGACTTCAACCCCAAATGGGTTTCGCCTCATGGTTGTCGACCTAACTCTTCAGATATACAACACAACACTGAACCGCCATGCCCTCGAGGAAAGAAAAAAATGTATTGCCTAAATAATGTGCATAAAATAAAACTTTTGAGCAAGCGTCGTTGAATTGTTCTCCACGGTGCGGGCCTAGACACGAATGATTAATATTTCGTTCTGATTATTTACAATTCAGTATAATCAATACCCCTTCCGATATACCAAGGCCATATATTATGAAATTAAACTTTAAATTCCTCTACGTTTCCATAATATTACAGTTAAAAGATTGAGAGCCAGAGCAGTGCATCTCCATCCTCATCGCGCGTGATTAGATATAATATTAACTTGCTACAGTCCACAGTGAAAGATGTGAAAATTTCAAACAATTTTGTAGCGAACGTTCGTATTCTCCGCTTTAAAGGAATCGGTCTACTTTAGCTCCTCTAAACCCTTCGTTTACCATCAACTTTAATTTTTTTTTAGTTGCGTAGATGATACACGTTATTTGTGTCTTAACCGGAGTTTGCTTCTCATAATTAAAATTGCTATTTAGGTGCCTTATGATTGGGGCTCCCGTCCCGGTTTAGTCGGGACAGTTCAGGAGCTACATACTCTGTTCCCTCCAAAACTGTTCAGAACCACAAATCTTCCGGTTTTTCTCCAAAAGACAAGTTAAATTATTGGCGCGATGTTTAAATAAATAAATAAATAAATAAAACACTTTTATTGCTCGACCAATAAGAACTTTCTGTTCCTTGTCACTCATTTTTGATGAGTGTTGACGCATTATTTAATTAATTCTGGTATCATATTTCAGCAAAAAGCAAGTACCAGTACATAACGATTAATATATTATAAACTTTCATAGAGCGTTGCGGTATTTAATGTAAATTTTCATAGGATATGCTAGTTTTTTACTCTGGAAATTTGGGAGGCCTATTTACGATGCTGTACAGTTCTGTACACTTCTAGAAATCGGAGAGACGATCAAGTACACGAAAAGCACATTTGCCATCACTTAAATCCACGGGAGATCATTTTTGTTGATGTTAATTTTTTTAAAAAAAATTCTAAGGAGCGCATTCATTTTTCCCATCAGCAGTCGTGCTGAAGTTCTTCATTATCATGCAGAATATTACATTAAAAAAAATTAAATGAAATGACATTTCTAGTTTAATACTCTACAATTGTAGCTTTTAGGCTTAAGGAGGCAGATAATTAATGAAAGCGAATATTTAGGAAATAACTGATAGGATAAGAAGTGGGTGGAAACGCAAGAGTCTCGAGAAAACCCAAGGACATATAGAATATTTGGTGTTCCACTTATATGCCTTGAGCGCTTAAAAGAAAGAATTATAAACGGTAGAAAGGAAATAATAATAAAAAAATATTGTGTAATAAAATAGAGTGCAAGGAACAAATCCTAAATTACGCTTTAATCTATAGAAGATCATATTGACCTAAGATTAAATTTGAAACTATTAGCCGAAAAGATGAGGTATCAACCACTAAGCAACTATCCTTTCCTGTGACTGCAGCTAAAAACCCTATCCTTTCCTGTGACCAGGTCAGGGTAAGTGAAGGTCTCTACAAGCAGAATATAAATGTAAACTGCTTTAGTCTGCAATTAAGGTGGTTGATTAGAATTTAGTATTCATTCTCAGCACCATGGGTATATGAAACATGACTCTACAGTTAAAGGTGGAATCCAAACCACTGTGATAGGTTCAGATTTCAAGAGTTTCCCCACCGGAAATCGAATCTGGGACCACGCCCACAAAGGGCGAGCGCACTATCTACTACGCCAGCCAGGAGGGCTGTCAGTAGGTAGACAATAACTTACAGACCATTTCCAAAACCTACTTGTCAGGTTTATTTTCTATTTCTTAAATTTCATGCGTTTGAGGTCCTACCAAATCTTGTATAGTACACACACAACATGCAGAGAACTTGACCGTGCCGTGGAAGCTTGATCCCCTTGGTAGGAGCCATAACAACGAGCCCCGTTGAATTTTTTAAGGTTGCGTCTGGGGCCTTCTTTCCTCGAAGCTACTGGCAATAATGGCTCGCCCTCTTCTTCTGATATCCATGAATGGGTAAAAATTAAAACAAAGAATTCTACAGAAACATATTGCATATTAGCCTAAGTTTCCGTAAATATCACAATAATATACCGGCGAGAGGTTTTGTTGACATTCCAGGGACTCTTGCTATTCTGCATTAAAGTGCCAAGCCTAAATTGCCTATTCGCAAGATGAGGTGTATTATACAATGCGAGTTGTTTTAACCCTTTTGATACTTAAAAGATGTTTACATTTTTAAATATTACTTGCAATTTAACAGTTGCGGGTTCAGGGGTGCATGATATTAACAGAAATTTACTTCTTGTCTGAAATTTTATAATATACAAACCTTACATACACAAGGTTAATACCAGGATAATTTTTAAGTGTTCAGCAAAATTAATATAAGCTTCAATCAGCATGTTCTCGACCCCTTCGCCCGGGGACCTGGTATGTTGTACTGTGTGCATCGCCAATTGTTACGGCTCTGGTACTTCATCTGTGCTGATCTCGATATCAGACCCATTCATTATTACGGTTTTAAGAATCGAATGCAAATAGTGGTATCGTAAGTAAAGATGAAATCATTTTCTACCCTCTCTTCCAAAATACATAAATTCCTGTACAAAATAAATATGAATTCTTTTCTTAAAAAAATAAAATAAAAGTCTTGTGAACTACGTGGGTCTTTTAATAAATGTAAGGTTCTGAGAATAAAGTTATAAAACAAACAGAATAGTGTGAATTATTACGACTTTTTTCATTTTTTTTTAAAAATGTAAAACGAGAAAAAGTTCAAACTTTATCTTCATTGAAAAGACACAGATTTGTATTAAAATTTTACATGCATCAGAAGTACCATTCAGAAAAAAAAAATAAAAATAAAATGAAAAAAAAAAAAAAAACAGGTACTTACAATCTTTCCTTCCAGAATCTTTTGCTGAAGGTTTCACTGAAATACCAACTGCACGTCGTAAATGACCCATAATGACCTAACTGAAGGCCATAAGAATTACTTCAACCACATTGAAAAAAAAAAGTCATTGAAAGTTAAAAAAAAAAAAAAGATAACTTTATTATTGTTATGATTTGACTGAAACTGCACCAGAGAACACGCGCGAAAACGTCCGCGGGCGAGAATTTATCTAACTGCGAGATGGCAATGCGAGCGAGCTCCAGTGGAAGGTCCAACCGGGACGGAACAGCTATATTCCCCGCATGCGTTTACACTGAGCGACGGTTTGTCTACGACTAGCACAGATCAAACTTCGCTCCTAATGCCCAGCAGGGTTGCCAGCCATCTTTAGCGGGAAAGACACTCACTCGCGTTGTTGTTAACGTAAGATGCTAATGCCACAAGACAAATTGTGAGAGGAGCTAGCAGCGGGAGGTGAGAGGGAGGAAAGGGAGTGTGTAGATGAGATAACGTGAGACAACCAAGCTGTTCTATGTTTTTATAAGATTCTGCTGAGATGTGGACTTGAGTCAGAGGTTCTACATCGCAATTTGGAGTTCGACCACGGAAAGATTTGCTTGTTTGCTGGTTGACTGGCGACAGGCTGCTATTAAAGAAGATAAACTATTTTCTGTTAGTGCTTACTAACAAAAATATTTGAGTTCAACCCCTTCTATTCACTTAGGAATCAACTGAGAGTTAAAGACCATCGAAGTAGCCAAATTCAGATTATTGATGGTGGGTTAGGTCAAGGGCGCCGATTTCTCTGTAAATTTCGGAGGGGGGGGGGCATTCAGATGCAGAAGGCATATATGAGGATTTTAAGACAAATTGCATTCAAATTATGCCAAATATTGTGTATTCATAAATACAATGCGGGGGCCGACATAAGTTTTTTTTAGGGGGACGGGCCCCCCCAGGATCGGCCCCCTTGTCTTAGGTTATACATGAGCAAAATGGATAAGTTAAGATTTGATCCACATAACTGGCCATTCTTATTTGTGTTTCTTTAGCTCTTGGAAATTACAGTAGTATGTAATTTTGCATTCTTACAAGTAGTATATGCATCAGCCACTGTTCAATCCCATTTTCCTTAACAGCTTAATAGCCACTGATTTTCCTAAGGTAAGAATTTCCAACATTTTAGGCGAGATGGGAATTCTGAACTCCAATAATCCCATCTCATCTCAAATGGTCACGGGAGAATTTGTGTACTAAACAGGGAACTCTATTTCTGACACCACTAGCATTACGAAATGGTAAAATTGTAAACACATTTGAAAAATTAATATTTAGTGTTCTTTATCAGAGATCGTAGTATGAAAATCAATAACATAATTTCAATAACATAAAATCAATAACATAATGGTAGGCTCTGTCAGCTCCACTATCATACACACAAACACTACATAAGAAGATACTACATTAATGCTCATGGCAAAACGAGTTATTATATATGATACAGTGCACCCTCCTCTTCCCCCCCAAAAAAAATCCTATATGAATGGTATACGACGACACGGCATAATGTACGAAGTCAAATTGATAGAATGTATTTCCACTTCTCTCTCTTTTAAGTTCATCTTATGTCTTCCATTTCTTCTTTTGCTTCCATGTATATACCAACATTCTTTATGTCAATTCCTTCTAAATTTTTCTTCTTGTAAACCCAGAATAAAATAAAATACATTTTGGATAGTGTTTGCGAAATTTCCTATTTCGTTTGGAATGCCATCTACTAGGGTTGCTCACGAGACGAAACTTAAGACTCTCTCGTTTCGGGAATACGATCCTGTCCCATCTCGAAGAAAAAAATCTTTGAGTTTAACGTCCCACGATTATGTCCTTTAGACTAAGGGAGACGATGATTAAGGCAACTGAATGATGATGGAAGAATTGGTGGAATGAGAAAGTGGGAGGAAACGGGAGTACCGGTACTTCGAGAAAATCCATGGACACAAAATAACGAAGAAAAAATCAAAAGTAACGTGTTTTCGAAAACTCTCGTCTGAAGAAAACTCACTACAACAGTAAACTATCCTTTCTGAATTTAATTTTATAGTAAACTGTCATGAAATATTTGGTCTAGGAATTAATTCGTGCGGGTGGACAAGAGATGGCGCAACGAACGGAGCGTCCCACAGTTCCGTGTATCCACACATGTGTTGCAAACCCCTGTCATCGCGTATCGTTCGTAGTATAGGGCAGTGGATTAAAGCGTCAACAACACCAGTTTGTAGTTAATTGAACATGGCGCAATTTGTGCCTGATAAAGTGTTTTTGCGGGGTGTCCTGCTGCATTACTTTAACATGCAGAAAAGTGTGACTGAAAGTCATCGTATTTTGGTGAAAGTGTATGGTGACCATGCTCTAGCTGAGCGAACGTGTCAGAAGTGGTTTGCACGGTTTAGAAGTGGTGATTTCGGCTTGGCAGACCAAGAGCGAGCTGGACAGCCCAAAAAATTTCAAGACGAAGAATTGACAGCATTGCTCGAGCAGGATTCGTGTCAAACGCAGGAACAACTTGCAGCAGCATTAGGCGTTGATCAAACAACAGTCTCCAAACGCTTGAAAGCCATGGGAATGATTCAAAAGATGTCACATTGGGTTCCACATGAATTGAAAGACAGAGACGTTGAAAGACGAAAAACCATTTGCGAATTGCTGCTTCAACGACAGAGCAGAAAGGGGTTTCTGCATCGAATTATTACGGGTGAAGAGAAGTGAATCCATTACGAGAACCCTAAACGAAAAAAGGCCTGGGTGAAACCAGGTGAAACAGGTCCATCACAACCAAAACGAGATATTCACTGTGCAAAGGTTATGCTGTGCATATGGTGGGATATGAAAGGTGTGGTGTACTATGAGCTGCTGCAACCGGGTGAAACTATGAATGGAGAACGTTATCGACGACAATTAATGCGTTTGAAGCAAGCTCTGGCCAGAACACGACCAGAATGGGAGAACAGACATGATAAACTTATTGTTCAACATGATAACGCTCGCCCATATGTCGCAAAACCGGTCAAAACCTATTTAGAAAATGTCGGATGAGAAGTTTTACCCCACCCGCCGTATTCACCAGACGTTGCTCCTTCGGACTACTACTTGTTCGATTGCATGAACAACGATTTGATTGGACAGCGGTTTACTTCTTCAGAAGATATCGAAACATGGGTCTCTGACTGGATCGCTTCCAAGGATGAGGACTTCTTTCGCCACGGAATCCGTACATTGCCTGACAGATGGGCGAAACTGGTGGCTAGCGATGGACAATATTTTTCTTAAGGTATTTATGTATTTTGTGTTTGTACTACAGCTTCAATGTGTGCGTACCAACCGCACGAACTAATTCCTAGACCAAATAACATATAATTTTTTAGGGTTATGAAATATTATTATATATTTAATATTTATTTATGAAATATGAAGAAAATCCTTGTAAGCTCTTCACAAAATTTCGATCAAAAGAAACTAACTTAGCCACATAAGGTATGAATAAGTTTTCTGACAGAAGTATCAGGGCCGGATTTAGGGGGGTGCAAAGATGCAAGTGCACCCCTTCCCCCTTCGTTGTAAATAAACACTATCTAAAATGAACAGCTAGCAGTGAAAATAGCAACACATTCCGAAACTTTCTGCCATCATTTTCCGTTTGGGGCTTAAAAGAAGGCAGTGCTTTGCAAAAGTAATAATTAAAGTTGATTTTCTGCAGGTTGAAGAAAAAGGATTCACCAAGCAAAATAATATCATATTTGTCAAGTAGGGGAAAAAAAAAACAGAAGGCAGGAGGAGAGAAGGACATTTTTGTCCTGCATTCCACTTTCGATCCCCTTTAAAACACTTTCCTCCTTTCTATGCATCAGTATTGTCAGGGGTAAGAAAATACTGCCACATGTCACTTTGAAGAGTTGGTTATTTTGGTAGTTATTGGTGCACACTCCCTCTCAGACAATCCTGGATCCGAACCTGAGATGTATTGTTGATGACGAAAAATGAAATGAAATGAAATCTTTCAGTTTAACGTCCCACTATTATGCCTTAAGAGACGGATATTTAAGGCAAGGAATGATGATGGAATAATTGGTGGAATGAGAATGTGCCAGAAGACGGGAGTACTCCCCAAAAAAACCCACGGACACATCACAAACTTACTTGGCGGGGGAACGAACCAGGGATCCCATGTACCAGAGGTAAGCCCCTTACCACTGAGCTACCATGCCCTCTTGTTGATTACCTGCTGTTATATTGTCAATAAGATATTTATTTTTGAAATATACAGAACATTAGAACCTTTTTAGAGAAAATCATCCGAACAAAATTAGTCCTAGAATTTTGTGGGAAAAATTATTACACTACAATATAGGACAGTCAATTAAATAGTTACTTGTTAAATAGAAACAAAATCTCTATTCTATTGTCTGGAAAATCATCTGTGCAAACTCTCAGTAAATTATCGCTTATAAATTTTTTCTCACCAAACTGGATTAAATTAAATATTATTTTCGATTAAAGAGTCATCACATATGAAAAAATCGTCATAGATATTATTTAAAACATCGTCCAAGAATAACTCATTCCAAGCAACTAATTACTCATTCATAGTTTTTTTCGAGGGGAAATTATGATAATTAGCCAAGTTGTTGAGTTGTTAGTGAATTGTAAAGTTGTTTCCACAAAATTTGCTTAACAAAACTCACTCCACTAATAACAATTAATGATTTATTTATTTTTATATTTTAAAAGAAAACGTTCATTGGTAATAATAATTCAGGAGACAAAGGTTTCTACAAGAAAATATTTCACATATGTATTAAGCCAAGTCAAAGTCTTCGTCCCTGAAGATTGGGTGATTCCGTAGATCGTGTACGATAAATACTCTTGTGCGATTAATCTTTTAAACAAAATAAAATGTAAGAGGAAAATGTTCCAACAGAGGTGGAAAATAATTTATTGGAACCAGGGCCGGATCCAGGATTTTCTGAGGAAGGGTGGTGCACCAAATAACTGCCAGTACATTTGAATTAAATTGATTTTTTTAAAATGCCTTTAGGCATCTGTGGCGTGAATGAGGAATTGCCCTGGAAATGCTAAGTGTCTGTTCTCGGTGAATCCTTTTCCTTCAACTTTCAGAAAATTGACTCAAACTATTGATTTTTGCAAAACGCAATGCTAGCTTCTTACTTTAGGTAGTGTAAATTTACAACGAAGGGGGGTGCACGTGCACCTTTGCACCCCTCTAAATCCGGCCCTGATTGGAACAATTATTCAAGAACGAATAGGTCTATTAGAAAAGATGTATTTATTTATTAGAGAAGCACAAACGAGAAAAAAAAACTAGCACTGTCACCTGCACAAATCGGCTCAAATGTTTTCGACATTGGGGAAGGGACGGGTAAAAACCATTACTTTTTTTTTTTTTTTTTTTTTTTTTTTATAGCGACGTTTAAAATATTTACGAAGTAGAAAAACAATGATGTAGAGGTTCAAAGGAGCAGAGTTGTCTTCAACATTAGAAGGCGGGCAGATTTGAAGCTTATTCTGGGGGAGGGGGAAGTGAGACACATTACGGTAGATAAATATGATTTCTGAGGTGAAACTGTTATGTATTATATATCAGACGATGTAGATGAAGTAGTGGTACATAACAGTATTACAAATTAGCGCCGTGATCACATTCTGAAATCTTAATACATGCATATTTATAATTGGTATGTTTCATCTCCATTTTTCTTTGTGGCAATCGGACATAAATCATAACATTTCTCCCCCAAAATATCATATTTCAAATCGGATTACTGGGCAGGACAATCTCCCAACTTCAAAGATTGGGGCGACATGTTCCCCTCATCTCATCCTCCGGAATTTGTGTCAGTGCCTGCACCACGAGAAGGAAAATAAAAATGAAATGAAATGAAATCTTTGAGTTTTACGTCCCACGGATATGCCGGCTAGGCTAAAGGAGACGGTGAAGATGAGAAATGAATGAAATGGTGGAATGAAGAAAGTGGGAGGAAACGGGAGAATCCCGAGAAAACCCACGTACACGGTGTTTGTCCACCACAAGGTTCACTTGGCTGGGGCTGGGATTGAACCCGAGACCCTAAGCACCAGAGGTAAACGCTCTACCACTGAGTCACCGCGGCCCCCCCACGAGAAGGAGTATGGTTTGTATGGTGTAGTATTTTCTCAACTAATATAGAAATCGGAAGTGATATTAGATTTCTACTAGGCCCTACGTTCGGTTTTTAGTTTAGATATTAGATTGGAGCTGGAATATACTTCAGGGAAGCTTAATTGATTGCAGAATTACTCCGCTTCTCACTATCTATTCCCGTTATTACTCTATAACAATCAACGTTAAAAACAGAAGTGGTTCATATTTGCCATTTTTGCATTGAATGAAGATAGTACCTATCCTTAGAACACTAAATCGATTTTAGTTAAAAAAAATAAAAAAAAACCCTCGCTATCTGTTATTGCTTTTACTCCATAGCGATGAACGTTAAAAGCGGAAATGATTGATTTCTACCACTTCTGATACGATTATCATTCCGTCAACTAATTCAATTCCTTACTTTCGAGTCTCTCTATATTCTCCCCAAAATTGATGGGGACTCATCAAGCAGTTCTTCAGATTTTTTTTCCGGACACACACACACACACACATGTCAGACAGACAGGGTAAACATATATGAAAGAGTTTTTGTAAAGCAAAGTCCCTAAAATGCATAGAGCTGAACTTCACAATTTACATAAGCTCATGGTATAGTAGACGATCGATAAATGAAGATGTTTTAAGTTATGCATGTCACGCTCCTGTTTTTGCATATTCCCGCACGGTGGATGAAGCCTCAGTGTGAAAGCTAGGTTGCATGGTTGTTGAAGTTTAGCATCCCCTTAAACACCGGGGCTATACGAGACGTAGTTCTAGCGTAACGTGGTATCTAAACCACAAAAGCTCCCTCCGGGAATGGAACTTTGAATAAAGATGCGATATGAAAGCCTAAACTACGCGGTCAGTAGAAAAGTTAATAGAAAAGAAACATCTTCAACATGGACTTTCTTGTTGATTTTTAGGTTACATTGATTTGTAGTTATAACCCACGACTTTAGTATGTTCTGATGTGGTAACTTTTATTTCTTGATAACTCTTTATTTATCGTCCAGGGGCTGATTCATCTCTTCCAAACCACCTTTCTGGGTCCATTAATGACGAAAGGTTTCCAAAATATTTTTAGAGGCGTAAAAACAGAAATGCAGAAGTTCATAAAAAAAAAAAAAAAAAAAAAAACACACACACACATCACAAAACATATACATATCAGAAGGCATTATAGTTCTGAGTGGGAAGTGTTTAAGAGAAGTTCAACATACCATATAGTTAAAAATTATTAATTTATTCTTGTAAATAGCGGGATTGCTTGAGGCATTGTGGGATTTGGTTTGTTATAATGCATCCTCATTGTTTTTAAATACGAAACAATTCAAATGAAATCGACCAATTTCCAAGTCAAAGGTTGCTGACAAGGTTTATTTATTTTTTAATTTGTATTGTACCATATTAAGGGAGTTGAAAACGGGTATTTATTTATTTTTTACCCACTAGTTACTTATGCAATTTTACCCACTTATTACTGCAAAACTATCGCCTATTTTGTGCAAAGTTTAGATTTTTCACTTGCGTCCTTCCTGAGATATTTGATGGCGAAAGTACACGATTTTCGAAAATTCGCAATGTTTAAAAATTTCCAAAATATCAAATATATGATTCTCGGATCTGAAACTTCTTTAGGAAGTTGTCTATTATCTAGTCTCTATGTAGACAAAAAAGGTGAGTCTTATTTATTTCGTTTCAAAATGTATATACATTCCAAAATTTGCCATTTTTAGGTTTCCAATCAATGTTCAGAGTTTTATTTTTCGACGTTCCAAAGTACGTCTCAATGTTCACAGAACATTGAATGTTGTCCATTCCATTATCTTTCATATAATTTTGGTATGAACTCATTATCTTTAAAACCTAAAAATTACAGCGTTTAACGGAATCATCTGAAAAGTTCAAAATACGCATAGGCGCCTATATAAAATGGCCTCTACGACAAAACCTGCGCGGCTAAAAAATAAATGAATCCCCTTTTAAACTCCCTGAATGTGGTACAAACTTAGGTAAAAAAAATAATAAAAAACTCAATTTTGTCAGCCACCATCGTTGGCGATTTCATTTGGATTGCCCCATACCGAAGTTATTTTAGAGAGTACTGGCTTATCAGTTAGTTATGTGTATATACTGAGGGATTTTAGAGCTTGCAAATACACTGAGAGAAAAACGTATGTGGCAACGTAAAAACGTAGGTTACATGTGTAAATCCTGTAGTTTTTGGACTTAACGAACAGAAAACGTATAACTGAAAGAAGTATATTTTACACATACTTTCCGTACAAGTGTTGCATGTGTACACTTTCCGTATGAAAGAGTACAGCCGGTCAGGATCTCACATACAAATGGACGTGTATATATAACATATAGCTAACAAAGGTAACATACATATACAGTAATATAAGGATGACTGTTAGATATCAGACATCCTACAACGGCATAATGTAACATCTAAGTGCAGTGCGTATTTAGCATATGGATAACGTATGTTCCGTACTGATTTCCACGGTAAACATAAGGATTCCGTATATTTATACAATATACCACTGTCCGGTTAACGAATTTTTCTCAGTGTAGACCCATATAAGAGTTCTTTATTCGAACAATAAAACAATAACTGTGGTGTATGATAACTGGATTGTATTTGCATTGAAGTTGACTTCCCTAATAATTAACTAAAGATTACTAGCTTAATATGTAATTTGAAACGTTTTTCATGATTAATACAATACATGGTGCAGTATTGCAAAGACTAACTTATGATTCAAGATACGACGCACGAATTGGAAATTCTCACTAGAAAAAAACTTACAATTCTGGATGCTTGAAGAATTTCATAAACGAGATTGACTTATAATACAACAACAGGAAAGAACTCAACCATCTGAAAAGTCGTAGCTGGAAGAAATATAAAAGTTGTCATTTCCATTAGTTCAACAGTTTCCGAAAAAAAAATCCGCTTGCTTTCCAAGGAACCATTATGCTTGTGCATGTAATGTAAAGCTTAAAAGCTGGAAGCCATATTTGAAATCCAAGGATGTATTCAAACAAATCCAGCTAAGACAATGAAATATAAGGAAGTTACTGAGACGATACACATCAATTCGGAGAGCTTAAGACCTAATTCCTCGAAAGATTAAATAGGATTACAGCTTAAACAGTTTTACGTAATTTACGCACTTTTGTAGAAAAAAGAAACAATACATCTACATGGCGAAAGAAGTTGAAGGATATTTCAACTACTCTGTTAAATGGGTCAAAATTGATAAATATGTTAGGGAGTGTTAAAAAAAACAATTTCCGTCAATTTGTTCCGAGTCATCAAAGATCATCCGAGAATTGGCCAACAGAAACGGAGTTGTGTTCCATCATGACAATGCGCGGCCACACACATCTTTGATGACTCGGAACAAATTACGGAAATTGGTTGGGAAGTTTTGATGCATCCACAGTATAACCCGGACCTTGCACTGTCTAACTGCCGTTTGTTTCTGTCTCTGCAAAACTCTCTTGATGGCAAAAAATTGGCCGACCGAAGCGCCGCTGAAAATCACTTGGCCAAGTTTTTCGACGATAAACCGCCGAAGTTCTACACCGATGGAATTATGAAGCTACCCGAAAAATGGTAAAAGGTTGTAGATAATAAAGATCAATATGTACTTTATTAAAATTGATTTTCAATACAGAAAATGTTTGTTCAAAAATGTACCAAAAACCGCGGAGACTTTTTATATGACCCTTTATATAGCTATATAAAAAGGTAGTCTCTTGGATAGCAGTCGCTCCCATCATCTTCCTATGGATCCTCCAGTAGATGTAGTTCGGAACGCTCCCAATATATGAGAAACAATTCTGTGCAAAATATTAAATCCTTGGACGACACTCGTCACTTCGTCTTTCCAGTTTCTAGATGATTCTTTATCGAAGTTATCCGAACGTTATCTTAGGATCATTTTGGAGTACCACCACCACACTGCATTTTAACAGCTCTCTGACTGATGTATAGTGCCTCCGAGTGCCTCGTTCCTTGCATTCAACTGCTTTGTGTTGGGGTAGCAGACCTTTATGGAGCTACGACGAAGCTGACGTCACGCCAAGCGGCTTGCTCTGTGCGTACGTGTAGTAGTCTTCCTGGCAACATGCTGCCGGGTTTTCGCTCATTTCCAAGAAAATATAAAGACAGGTAACATTGAATTCCGAGTGGTGATCAAGTTTCTGTACTTAGGAAGCTGCGCACCAAAGAAAATGTTTGATGAGATGAAAGAGACATAAAAAAAAAAACTCATTATATGCAACTGTGGATCACTGGTATCATCAGTTTATGTATTGTCAGACTTCCGTAAAAGTGGCCCTCATTCCAGGGCAACCCGAATCCAGGGCAGGGCATTGATAAAGACATAATCGGACAAGAGGAAACCGCCATATTCTGTATAGATCGTGCATAAGTTGTGTGGCTGCTACATGCCGTATAAATAAGAAAGACCAGATCCTGGATTGGCTGATGATCGGAACTAATGAGACGTCGTCGTTTGTCGTGGTCCTGAAGTGGCCACACATCCGTGAGGTGACCGGTTAAAATACTGCTTGACTTTTTGAGTTACATGAAGTCAGTTATATTTTCTATTAAAATGGAGTATTTCATAAAAGTATCTTGAGCTAGGCGAAGTTTTGGCATCTTCTTGAATGCACCAAAGAGCCCAGAAAATTTAAGGCCCCTGAAAATTTGAATGAGTTCCATGATAGTAGAACTGCTATCAATTGCCGGGTCCACAGAAAGCTTTTTTTGATGTATGGAGGGAAAGTCTTCTTCGGTTGATTACACTTGCGTAGGTGGATTCTGTAGTGGTCTTTCCTCGGTATGGGTACATTATCTTTTGTAAATGGTGGAAAACCTTCTTCCTTGATTTGGGCTTCTTTCGATGCTCGTCATTTTATGATGCGTTCTATCATCGGGCATCCCCTAAAGTTTGCCGTATGACTTCGTCTACAATTTGAACATTAGACGGTGTTGTCTTCTTTGGTTCTAGTACATTGGTAAATGAAATAGCCCTAGCGTCAATTTCAATTTTATTCTTTTGGTGGAACTTCTACCCGAATTTTCTCACCACTCTTTGAGATCGCGGATTTATCACTTCGTCAGTGAAATTGTAAATATCTCACTTTGAATTATTCAAGAATAAACCCAAATGAAATCTGCACATCCTTCGTTACACGCATTAGTTATGCCACGATAGCAAGACCATTACCAAAGCTTGCATACACAATGCTGCTATCTCATCAAGGTGCTCATTAGGGGGTAAGCCAATTAATTCCGTGAATATACAACAAACTTTATTAGTCAGAAGATACACATACCAAAACAAAGAAAGTTTAAGTTTCAATTTGTTTCTCTTATATACAAGCAACTCAAAAAGGGTATGCTTCATTACGCTCTACAAAGTATAAGTAGAAGCTCTATATTACACATTGAGTAAGTTCAAAGAGACAAACATGCGAAGGCAGTCTTTTGTTTTTTACCTTCGAGAACGCTTTCCAGGTTATCTCTAATATGGAATAGTAATTATACGTTAACAGACAGGTGAAAAACACAGAAGCTACCATTGCTACAAGCATTTCCCTATCTATGTATACTCGCATGGATAAGCATTTAAAAATCACCATTAATTACAATTAAGTCTGATGTGAAGTCATTTGCGTTATCTGATCAAATATGCGATAAGAGGATGCATACGTATTTTGAAACAACTCTGAAATATTTAATGCCTTTCTCAAAGCGAGTGTATGTACTTAATTAAGTGATTGAGGGTATGATCTTATTAGTTTCAAGTGTTTAGTAACTAAGAATCTAAAGATATTTTGCATCAGTGTTAAATTAGTACTATATTTGGAAGTTAATTACTTACTGGATAAACAAAGAATGCCGTGCACAACAAAATAGAGCGAAAATTCTTTTCCGTAAGTTGATGAGTTGAATTCACTCCCGGGTTTAAGTAGTTTTGTATATCTTTTTACTTTCGACGATGATAGGAGAGAAATAATAATAATAATAATAATAATAATAATAATAATAATAATAATAATAATAATAATAATAATAATAATAATAATAATAATAATAATCGAATTCAAAATTTAAAGGATTACAATTTCATGGCCACTACATATCAAAAATGATTTTTTTGATGTCCATTCTTTCATTTTGATCTTTGAAATGAAATCTTTGAGTTTAACCACGATTATGCCTATTAGGCTAAAGGAGACAGATGATTGAAGCAAGTGAATGGTTATGGAAGAATTGGTGGAATGATAAAGTGGGAGAAAACTGGAGTACCCCGAGAGAATCCACGAGCACGATGTTGTCCACCACAAACTTACTTGGTCAGTGATCGAATCAGGGACCCCACGCACAGAAGTAAGCGTTTTACCACTGAGCCACCGTGGCCCCCTCCATTCTGATGTTTTAAACTCGCCCAGAGGCCATACAATTCAAGGTATCCGGACCGAATTTTGAACCTACGGTTTTCATAAGATTCTCGTTTAATACTTTATATTTTTTTTAAAAAAAAAAATTCTTCTTATTCCCAAAATAAGAGCAGTATATTAAAGGGTAAATGTAAAGAAAATGCAATTTTCTCGAAAATGACGCCACCTATTTAGCCTATTTTTAATAAATCAATATTTAATTAGTGTAATACACTATAACCTATTAACCCTATAATACAATATGTCATTTCACTCAGAAAAAAATCTATAATGGGTAGTTTTATTCTTGAGGTGAGTTCTTTCCGGCCGATTTCCATAAATAAATGTTTTATTAACATCATTGTAATGTGATACGAGACCTAACTAATTTTTCATGAAAAAATCCACTATGTGTAGCTTGCTTTGGAGTGATGAGTACTTTTTGAATTATTTCTTTAGAGAAAAAACTTATTAGATTTTATCCATAATTTCTAAATAAATAAACGTTTCAATAACAATCCTAAAATATTGTATAACTCATTTTTAATGACAAATTTCCAGTAGGGGTAGTTTACTGCTTAGTTAATTAAACAAACCTGTTAAGAAGTTCTCAAATCATGTTTACGGTAAAAATTTTCTTAATATCTGTAGATCACAATGTAGTGTTCCTATATCACTTTCATAGAGAAAAAGTGAACACATTTTTATACATGATTTAGTACGAAGAGAAATGAGAATTTGAAATGCCTTGACTGAAAAAAAGAGATGGTATATGTTGGTCACAGAACATTATAATGTTTAATTTTGTTTCAGTTGGTTTTAGTTTACACTATTTAAACGTTTATAGTATTTTACTTAAATTCCAGAAACTAATGATGATAAAGAAGAAGATTCATAAGATTTTATGTATCAAAACTATAAGAAGTCGAAGTTGTTGATTTGGTTGTGTCGAGACATGTTAATAGTAAAATAAATTGATACCCGTTTAATAAACATTGTCCGGCGAATGTGTGCTAATGTGCTGATTGTGGATCATGTGGTAATTAAAAACGTGCAGATTGATTGCACGGATCCATACATAAATTCATGGAATATATACTTCTTTCTCTCTCCATTCGCTTTTTGTAACTTCAGTAACCATTTTCTGAGGTGTGCACTTGCATTTCCCGATGCAGATTCACTTTAAGAGCTCTTGTGCAAAAATACCAACCAACCTATGTTAGGTGGACACTAAAAAGCACGAATGCTATCCAACGTAGTCAGGAGGAAACATACAAGGGAGCCTGAGCGGTAGCGAGGGGCGCGTCCAAAGGGAGCAGGTCTTTCAGTGATGATGAGTACCCGCGTAAACGAGGATTGTGGAAAACCATTGCTTCCACAATATAAAGATATGTGATTGGTCCCTTCATTTACGTTTTCACTTATACATCTGTAGAAAAACCTTACCTTTTACTATTTTCCACATCTTACCACTCTTCAGTGTTGACGATTTGTAACAATTTCAGAAATTTGTAATAACTTCACCAACACTTAAATGGTTCCGCTTCTAAACTCTTCACCATCGTATACTCTGAACCAGTTCCCTTCACTTTATACACTGTGCGCAATGGCTACATAAAGGACAATGTGAGCAACATGTTTACATTTCGATTTCTGTTTTTGGATCAAAAGATCCATTATATTTCAGGTAAAATTTTTCTTGTAGGCCTTATATCTTGAGAACTACATATAGTGTAGCCAAACCAAAACTACCAATTTACTCAGTATGATGTACTTATTCCGTAAAAAGTACGAAAACTTGATTTAAGGACCGTTCAAAAGTTATGTGGCACCTGATCCACAAAATTCAATATATTTAATACAATCAAACATTTTCTTGTACATCCCACATTTTGACAACTACATATAGTGTAGCCAAAACAAAACTAACTATTTACTCAGTATGATATGCTTATTCCGTAAAAGTATGAAAACTTGATTTAAGGAGCGTTCAAAAGTTATGTGGCCCCTGATCCACAAAATTCAATATATTTCATACAATCAAACATTTTCTTGTACGCCCCATATTTTGAGAACTACATGTAGTGTAGCCAAAAAAAAAAAAAAAAAAAAAAAAAATATATATATATATATATATATATATATATATATACTACCACTTAACTCAGTAAGATGTGCTAATTCCGTAAAAAATACGAAGACTCGATTTTGCGGCCTTTCAAAAATTTTGTGGACCCTTAAAAAATTCAATATATTTCATACAAACATTTTTTTGTACGCCTTATATCTGGAGAACTACATATTGTGTAGCCAAACCCAAACTATCACTTAACTCAGTATGATGTGCTTATTCCGTACAAGATACGAAAACCCGGTTTAGGAAAGCCCGATAGTTCCAAACTTTTGTGACTCTAGATCCAAAAAACTAATTATTGGCCAAGATCGCAATCTGTTGATTCATTTTTTGGAATATTACTTAAATTCTTGCTTTACGTATAAATCCGTGTCGGATGTAACAACACAATGTATTATTCAAACACTGGTCTATTAGAATATTTTTACTAATTTATTCTATAAACTTTAGAAATTGTCCTTCCGTTACTTACTTACCTTATAGGCGAATACGTGCATACCAAGTTCGACTTTCATTAATGTATTTTCACTGTACGGGTAAGAACACATCATATTCTGATAATATTACTTTACTAAAATATTATTGGAAAATTTTTCTGTAAATTTTACAAATTTGTGGATCTGTATAATCAATCTGCACCATTAAATAAGTGTGAAATAAAAAAAATGGGTTATGCGTATTGTAACTTGGAATCCATTTCTACTTCAGATATGATAGAAGTTCTTATTAGATTCATATTCTAGAGATTTGCTTAAAAATGAATAAAATTATATTATTTTCTTGGAAAGACACCTTTCCATTTCTGAGTTTATATTATCATTTTTTTAGCAGCTACATTTAATTTGGGCAGATTAAATTTTTTTCTCATTTTCCGATAAAATTAAAAGAAAAAAAACAAGGAAGGTAAAAAAAATGGCAGAATAAAGAAGATACTGCACAAGTTTTCTTTTGAATGCTAAAGATCGCAAATTCTGTTTACGCTTACATAGAATAGCTAAAAGATGCACGATATTTGAGTTAATTGAAAGTAGTGTTTAAGTCTCTAGCAAAAAAGAAAAATATCTTGGTTGAAGAGTGTATGCAAAACTATTAGAAATAGTCTTGTAGATCTTAGGTAGAAAAACGCAGTATCTCCTATATATATTCATTTTTTGTTTTAAAATCACTATCTATCTACTCAAATTTCACAGTAAAACAAACTTCTCAACGTTAGTTGGGAGGAAAAAAAATGTTTCAAACATCCAAGTATAAATTAAATTCGTTCGACAATAAAAGAACGTTGAGTTGTTTAGTTTCATTTAATTTGCATTGGAAATATATTTTTTTTTTCTATGCTTCGATTCTATTATTTGTTTCCCACTCATGCACAAAACGAAAATCAATAGTGACGAGTTTTCTTTTTTCTTTTCTATGCTCAAACAAAAAAAGTTCCCTGTACATCGTATGTCTATTAAAATTTATACTGTGTGTGAGATTATTTTTCTATACTCTGTATGTCTTTGAACAAATAAACCAATTTATTATTACAAACACTAATAACAACATTTAGATCAAAATGTAAAACTTAGGTTTTAAAACTTTAACTAATCAGCCATATTTTATATGCTGAGGTTTGCTGTTAAAATAGAAACTATATATATTTTATAAATGTGCTATTTAAATATAAATAGGATAACTAAGGTCAACATTTACCCATATCTACGAAGAAACTAAATGCTGGCTGAAAGCAATGAATTCGTGATATTATTCAGTCTAAATTCTTTTGTCACCATGAATTCTGTCGAAGAGGGTGAAGGGGTGCAATCTACTAGAGTTCAAAGAAGTAAAAGTGTGTCCTTACGATATCTATACTTAATATAGTAATAAAACATCTGCATGAGTTGATCTGTCTGTCTATATCTGTTATCAGTTTTTTCTATAGAAAGGAGTTGATCTAGAACCGCCAAATTTTCAAGATTTATCTGTGTACGAAGCCCTTTTCTCGAAGTGAGGGTCAGATTTGGAATGGTGGTGGTGAAAATGTATGCGCAAACGTATGCAGTAGGGTGTATCGAAAAAAACTTTTTTTCGAAATCTGGTTACGGCTAGTGCGGAGTTTTGGCCAAATGGCATCAATGAAACGTATAAAAAATCTCAACTCGATCAGACAACTCCTTCTGCTGCCGAGTAGAGCCCAAATATTAGAAAAATTAACAAAAGATTCACTTTTCAACTGATTTTCCAAAAAATATTTTTAAAATATTTCCTATATTTTTCGGTCTTTTAAATTATTGAAATAGCATTGGAAAGGAGAAATAAATACATAAAACAAATTTATTACGGTTATTTCTGTACACCACAAGCATAAAAACCTAGTTAATTATTTGTAAAAATGCACTGATTTTCTGGCGTATCGTAGAATTAAATTTTAATATAAAATTATTCAAGTCTCTTGAATAACGAAGAAAACACTTTAGTGCTAAATTCTAAGAGCAGTAATAGTATAAATAATTTGCTCCCAATGCCGTATGCATCTGCTTATCACACTAGATCACCTGCCGCCCACCTCTCCCCGAACGCCTCTTCTCTTGTACTTGCCCAGCTGAAAGGATCGGTCTTATCAGTCGCCAGTAGTCAACCAGCTGTGTCGAACGTGATTGTCGCTGCTTGAGTTATTTATTAGTGCTGTAGGAAATTTTAACTAAATAATTTGTTTTCGTGTGAAGTGCAGTATGTAGAAGTGAGAACAGTGTTTCAGTTGTGTTAAGTACTTTTTATTAGGAAGAGAGTGACAGATACGCTGACGTTATGGCATCGACAAGTTTGTTACGGTCTGACGTTAGGAATAGCATTATTGGGACACCCAAGGAATTGGGTAGAACACAGCTACCAACCAAAGAAATGTATTGAGACAATACCTATGGGAGCGAGAAGAAAAAATGAGAATTTCGGGATCCCGGAAAGAGCCTTCAACAAAGGATTTATCTTCTATCGTTGCCAGGAAGATTCTAGAAAATTGAGATTACGCCCCAATCAGCGGCGAAGCAATTTTCAGTGTCAGAAGGATTGTTGCAATGATATTGAAGTACCATAATATTGTCCGTGACTTGCAAAACTCAGCAAAGTCCGGTTTCCAAACTTCTGCGAAACGAATTGCTGATTTTCAACACTCTGCCAAAAATATTTCATTTGATATAGCCTTTTGTAAGTGTTCCGATCCTCTTGCCTGCAACTGCGAAAAAGGAAGAAAAGTGCCAGTGCTAGAGGCGCCTTTTCTTCTAGATCAAAGAACCACAAAATTGAGGCGTAATATCAATTTTCTACAATCTTCCTGGCGACGATAGAAGATAAATTCTTGTTGAAGGCTCTTTCCGGGATCCCGAAATTCTCATTTTTTCTTCTCGCTCCCATAGGTATTGTCTCAATATATTTCTTTGGTTGGTAGCTGTGTTCTACCCAATTCATTGGGTGTCCCAATAATGCTATTCCTAACGTCAGACCGTAACAAACTTGTCGATGCCATAACGTCAGCGTATCTGTCACTCTCTTCCTAATAAAAAGTACTTAACACAACTGAAACACTGTTCTCACTTCTACATACTGCACTTCACACGAAAACAAATTATTTAGTTAAAATTTCCTACAGCACTAATAAATAACTCAAGCAGCGACAATCACGTTCGACACAGCTGGTTGACTACTGGCGACTGATAAGACCGATCCTTTCAGCTGGGCAAGTACAAGAGAAGAGGCGTTCGGGGAGAGGTGGGCGGCAGGTGATCTAGTGTGATAAGCAGATGCATACGGCATTGGGAGCAAATTATTTATACTATTACTGCTCTTAGAATTTAGCACTAAAGTGTTTTCTTCGTTATTCAAGAGACTTGAATAATTTTATATTAAAATTTAATTCTACGATACGCCAGAAAATCAGTGCATTTTTACAAATAATTAACTAGGTTTTTATGCTTGTGGTGTACAGAAATAACCGTAATAAATTTGTTTTATGTATTTATTTCTCCTTTCCAATGCTATTTCAATAATTTAAAAGACCGAAAAATATAGGAAATATTTTAAAAATATTTTTTGGAAAATCAGTTGAAAAGTGAATCTTTTGTTAATTTTTCTAATATTTGGGCTCTACTTGGCAGCAGAAGGAGTTGTCTGATCGAGTTGAGATTTTTTATACGTTTTATTGATGCCATTTGGCCAAAACTCCGCACTAGCCGTAACCGGATTTCGAAAAAAAGTTTTTTTCGATACACCCTAGTATGCAGGTTTCTAGTAGATTATGATAACGCTGTGTATATATGCAACCCCCATTACTCCATGGTTATCCGGGCTTATATAACAGCAAAGGATAAATGTTGGGCAATAAAGTAAGGACTTTCTCCTTTCTTTAAGTTGATGCCCGACGACGACAGATGCTTACAACTACAGGCAGTTTAAAATATATTAGAAACGTACAACATCCGATGCTGCGTTGCAACATTTTGTTTTTGATAAATATAGATAAGAGAATGTATTTCTTGCATAAATAGCAAACATCAAGAAGAAGAAGAACGAACGAACGAACGTTTATTATAACAACCAATGCATTTGTTTAACATTTAATTATTAACGCTGAACCGATATCCAAATTTTTAAGTAATTGAAGAAGTATTTTTTTTCGATGAAGTAAAGAATACCGAAGTTAAGATCGATCGAGGTTAAGATCGATCTGCAATAGTACCAGACACGTTAGTATATTTAAAGTTGCCCGTTCATACTTGAAATTAATCGGGGTACAAACACTAAATGCCCTAACAGAATTGAAACCGACAAGAAGTAAAATTAAAGACGCGAGAATTTTCATAGCTGCCAGTTCAGATAGAAGAGGAATCTAAGTATTAACAGCAAATAATCATGAGTGTTTGTTTAGAGTGCAGTAAATCGGCTACTCGTCAGGATTGTCAAAAATACAGTGTGTGCAGTGCCTGAATTACGCTCACTTTGAAATGTGTTAATTTGAAAGAAGATGATGTGACGTATATGAAGTCGGAGAATCGAAAATGGCGATGTGAGAATTGCTCGAAATTAAGACATAAGAGTTTACTAGGAGAAACTGTATCCGAAGATTTAATTACGGTCGAGAAAATGCGCAAAGTACTGAATGAGTTAAGAGAATAAATAGCAAATTTAGGGAAAGAGAATAGAGAAATTGAATGTGACCTAGGGAAATCGCTGAATGTTTTACATGAGAAGTTATATGAAAACACTGACTTAATCAAAACACAATCGGAAATGTTGAATTCGTGTGTTGAAAAATTTTCAAATTTAGAGAGTGAAAATGCGATATTAAAGAAGCAATTAGCTGAATACCCTTTGCAATTAGATGAGGTCGATCAATACAATAGACGTAATTCTGTTGAAAATTACGGTGTACCTGAAAATCAGAATGAAAATACTTTTGAAACTGTTAGGAATGTCTGTAAAGCTTTGGACATTGATATCAGGGAGGAACAAATTGACATTTTTCATAGAATGAAAAAGGTGCCAAATCAAAAAGACAGAGATATTATTGTTAAGTTTGTTAGGAGAACGGATAAGGAAAAGGTTGTACAGAGGCGTAAGGTGAAGCGAAATTTAAATACAACCCACTTGGGTTTGAACGCTATGCAAACCATCTATGTCAATCATAGTATAACCAACTTTAGAAGAAAAAAAATTTAGGACAAGCAAGGAACGTAAAAAAAGAAAAAGGCTATGCGTTTGTTTGAGTTGATAATGCTGGAATGGTAAAATTAAAGAAAAGAGATACTGATAGAGATATTGTGTTATTAAAGACAATGGATGATGTTTTAAAATTATAAAATGCCCAATTCTCAGACACGAGATTTGTAACACATACTAATGGCAATAAATGATAGTAATATATTAATATATTACCAAAATGTAAGGGGACTAAACACAAAATTAAGTGAATTTTATGTTAATAGTGCCGATGCTATGTATGATATAATAATAGTAACCGAAAGTTGGCTGCATAGTTATGTCCATAGTCGCGAATTCATTACTGATAACACTGGTATACAAAATTTTGCTTATTATTATTCCTTGATGAATTGTTATGTATTTTGACCTCCTGAACACGAATCCGGCACTTATTTTTATGTAGTGTCAATATTTTCAGTGATATAAGCATGTTTTATTTTTCTACCTACACTGGTTTATGCAGAGCAATTTGCGTGCATTTATTTCGATACTAGCTAGGTGCAGTGGCGTAGGGAAGGGGGGCCCAGAGGACCCGGCGCCCCAAAAAGGTCCGACAATGTACTTTCGTACTTTGATGTTTGTAATTTTTTTTTTACATATTTTTATGTTTATATATTTTGTTGTTTGTAATTTCTCTAAATGTACGTATAACAGCACTTCTCCCCCCAAACACATCCTGGCTACGCTACTGGCTAGGTGGAGCGCATTTGTTATTAAAGATAATTGTTCGGACTAGCAAATAGAGAATATAGATTCTAAAGATTCATAGCAGAAGTGTAAATTGATTAAATATAGTCTAAGCAATTATTAAACTGTAGCCAATTCTGGTAGTAATGAAATGGTCGCAAAGCGCTGATTTTACATTTTCCAGTCATTCTATATTATCGTAGATCTATCTGGGTGTAAGTGCGTGTAGTTAAATGTCAGTGTGTAGTGAATGTATTTGAGCAACATGTCGTATGGTCGAAAGTGCAAGTTACGCTTGGATTGCTTGTTATGTTTGTGGATACTATATTGGTCCGAAGCAGGTGAAGATAGGATTGTGCCTGGAACAAAATTTTGTGCAGCCTATAAAGCTTCCTTCGGAATGGCGGTTGTTGATCTTGACAAGCTATGGACCCCACATGTGTCTTGTGGTAATTGCAGGTCGACGTTGGAACATTGGTTGCGTGGGAATAGGAAAAGTATACCATTTTGCCATTCCGCGAGTGTGGAGAAAACCTACCAACCATCATGATGATTGTTATTTTTGCATGATCGACTTGACACAGTACAAGAAAGGCAACAACAGACGGCAGTTACAATACCCAAACATACCATCCTCCCCAGTACCTGTTCTGCATATGAAGAACTCTCTATTCCCTCACCTCCGCCCCAAACGATTTTCATTGAAGAAGCAGCTCATTCCGACAGTTCAGATAGTTCGTTCGTTTTGGAAGATAGCGAGAAATCTCATTTACTGAACCAAAAAGAACTAGATGATGTGATTATAGATCTACAATTACCGATAAATAAGTCCGAATTGCTAGCATCACGACTCAAAGAGTGGAACTTTCTACTTCCTTCCTGCAAAATATTTAAGTACAGAAGCAGACACCAACGTTTTCCCGTTTATTTTGCTGTTGAGGATTTATTGTGCTACTGTACAGATATCGGTGGTCTTTTTAGGGCAATTGGCTTTCAATATGAACCAAAGGAATGGCGACTGTTCATAAACAGTTCGAGTACTAGTCTGAAGGTTGGCTGTTATTTTGCACAACAGAAACCAGTATCCTCCAATCAATGTTTCATATTCCATCCACATTCAAGGAATTCAAGTGTGAAGCTGATGTTGGAGAAAATTGAGTATGAGGAACATCAATGGGACGTGTGTGGGGATTTCAAAATTATTGGTTTTCTTCTTGGTTGGCAAAGTGGTTATACTAAATATTCCTGCTTTCTATGTCTGTGGGACAGTCGGGCAACTAACCAGTGTTATGATCAAACCGTGTGGCTTGAAAGAACGGAGGTTATTCCAGGAACACATAATGTGATAAATGAAGCATTATTTCCCAGGGAGAAGATTCTCATGCCAACATTACATATTAAGCTGTGATTGGCAAAACAATTTGTGAAAGCTCTGGATCGCAATTCACCTGCCCCACAATGCATCAAACAAATGTTTCCAGCTTTATCAGAGGCAAAAGTTTTGGCTGGCATTTTCACAGTTCCTCAGATTCGTGTCATGCTTAATGGTGCTACACTTAAAGAAAAAATGACGGAGTTTAAAAGAAACACTTGGGAGGCCTCTCATAAGTTAGTGAAGCGTTTGATTTCTTGTGCATTACCGAAGTGAAGCGTTTGATCAAGTTAAGACACTCGTTGATCAATATAGAGCATTGGGATGTAGAATATCTTTAAAATTACATATGCTTCAGCCACACTTGGGTTTCTTTGGAGGGAATTTAGGAGATAGCGAAGAGCACGGGAAACGTTTCCATAAAGACATTCAGGTAATGGACAGCAGATACCAAGGAAGGTGGGGCTGTGCAATGATGGGTGATTATATTTGGGGGTTAGTCTGTGACGAAGTGAACGTTTCCCAGAAAAGAAAAAAGAATCACTAATCTTCACTTTTGATTACCGAATTCCAGTACTTGATGATCATTTTCCTCCAATCTCAAGTACTTTTGTATATTTTTTATATGTAATATTCATATATTTTGGTATTTATGTATTGTTATGTAAATTTTTGTTACCCAGAAAAGTTGATGTCCAAAATGTATGTGTTATGTTTGAAGTTCAATGTTTCTATAAGATACAATTCTATAATATGTTACTGTTTCAGTAAAATCTAATATGCTTATAACATTATAAATTTTGACATTACGGGGAAATAAATGCCATATTCGTGTTCAGCGGGTGAAAATCATTAAGCAATCAATAAAAATTCAACAGAAGCACGACTGCAATGATTGTATTATGCTTGTAGTTCAATGTTCTCATAAGATAAAATTGTATGATATGTTATTGTTTCAATAAACTCTGATATGCTTATATCATCACAAATTTTGACATTACGGGAAAATAACTGCCATACTCGTGTTCCGCAGGTGCAAATCATTAATAAACCGACGAAGAACCAACATAAGCACGAGCTTGATCAAAATTTGTATACCAGTGTAATCAGGGCCCGGATTTTGTTGACAAGTCAACTTTTTTCTGTTACGCATAAGGCAAGGCAAATTCTAATAAAAACGTTATCCATCAACTCTAGATATATATTTTTAGGGTCAACTTCTGGTCACTTTATGCCGTTTTGAAATTTCAGGTCATTTTTTAAAAAATATTTTAAGGTAACTTTTAGGTCACTTATGGTCTTTTTATTCTTTTTCTTCTACATAGGGAAATCTTTAAATGAACACGGTTTACAGTTGTGGAAAGACGAAGTTGAATAATCTCTTTTCTTGCTTCCTGACTATTGGGGGTGGAAAAACTGTATTCTTAACAAGCTAATGAAAACTAAACTGTAACTGGTTAACGAAAGGTGGGGGTTGGTAGGTGTCCAAACAGATAGTTTTGGGTTGTTGACCACAAAGGATGTGATCACATGAATAACTAAAAATGAATTAGAAGGCGCACAAAGATTTTAAACAGGATTTTTATCTATTATTCTCATGTAGTCTACACTTGCGAACTTTTATTGTTTAAGAGTGCTTCCTAGTTTCAACTCGGGAGTGAATTGACGCTTTCAATACTTACAATGCCGTACAATGGACTGATCAATGGACATACATGATCAATGGACTGCAACTAACTGAAGCAAAACTTTTTGAATATGAGTGACAAACGTTAATTAAAATCGAATGGATATTTAAAAGATGTCAATGTTTTACGAAATAAACATTTAAGAAAACGCAAGTTTTAGGTCAATGTTTGTGAATTTTAGGGGCATTTTACAGGAATTTTAGTGTCATTTTATAGGTCACTTTCTAGATAATTTTAGGTCAACAAGATCCGGGCCGTGCTGATAATTATGTTGTTTATAGAGATGAGAGGAATGATAAATGTGGGGGACGTGTATTAGTGGCTATTAATAATATTTATATTTCTAATAAAATAGAATTTAAATGCAATACAGAAAGTCTATGTGTTAAAGTAAATATAAATGGTGACATATACTATATTATTACTTGCTACATACCCCCTTCTTCAAAGTATGAAGACTGTGTATTGTTCTTTAATGCTTGTGATTCTATGGTAGACATATTCACAAAAAATGTAATTATAGTAGGCGATTTTAATCTGCCGCATATTAGTGGTCCTACCTATGATCTTAATCAGGGTGGGGTATGTTACAATTCACTTGCAGATTTCATTAATATGAATGGTTTAAAATCAATAAATGATGTAAATAATGAAAATGGAAAAACTTTAGATTTGGTGTAAATTAATGTGGAAGAAGCGATAAAATTATCTAGAATTCACAGTCCATTTGTCAACGAAGATATACATCACCCAGCTTTAATGCTGGATGCAATTTTAAAAATTAAGAAAGAAGAAACTAAAAAATGAATATGTATCAAAACATAACTTTCAAAAAGCTAATTTTCTACAGATTTATAAAATGTTCAGGGAAGAAAAGTTTGAAATGCTTGACAATTGTGATAATGTTGATGAGGCAATAGACTATATTTATTCTAAAGTGAATAACATTTTTGATAAAAATGTACCAAAAGTGATTTCTTCAACTAAAAACAAATACCCATGTTGGTTTGACAATGAGATAATTGGGATAATTAAACAAAAACAAATACATTGAAGGAGAATGAAATATTCAGAACATAATAAAATAATGTTTAGACAACTCAGAAAACAATCCAAGAAAATGATGAATAAAGCATATAAGAAATATATAAATAATATAGAGCACGGGTTGAAGTCAAATATAAAATGTTTTTCGAATTTGTTAAGCAGTAAAAATATAAATACTAAAAATAATTATAACAGAATAATGACATATGGAGAAAATGTATTGGACGCAAATAATTCAATTGCGAATGGCTTTGATAACTTCTTTAAATCAGTTTATGAAAATTCGGATTGTTGTAAAATTAATAATCTAAATCAGTTAAACAACTTACTTCCACACACGTTAGTATTGAATTTCATTACTGTTGAAGAATTTAGAAACGCAGTTAAGAAACTCAAGCCGAAAAAAGCTAGTGGCTTAGATGGTTTTCCTCCTTACACACTGAAAGCTTGTGCAGAAGTATTAGAGAAATCATTATGTATTATTTACAATTTAATCATAAAGACTATGACCTATCCAATCTTATGGAAAAAAACTCGTATTTCACCTCTCTTTAAATCAGGAGACGTTAGTAAGATTGAAAACTATAGACCAGTTGCAATTTTATGTGCTCCATCTAAATTATTAGAACACATTTTATATAATCGTATTCTTGCTCATGTAAAATCATATATTTATATTAGAGAGCAGGGCTTCTTCCCATGAAGGTCAACTATTTCCAACTTAATAACGTATACGCAATATATATATACTCTGTATTACATAGAAGATCAATTGTACATGCCATATATTTTGATTTTTCTAAAGCATCCGATAAAGTCAATCGTTCAATTTTATTGTTAAAGTTCTCTAATATGGGGTTTTCAAATCAGTTCCTGTCTCTATTAAAATCTTATTTAGTAAATCGTACTCAATATATAGTTTACAATAATTTTGAATCTGCTGAATTTGTGGCAACTTCAGGGGTACCACAATGTTCAAATCTAGGCCCATTATTGTTTTTGATTTATAATGACTTACCGTCAAGAGTGAAATTTGCAAAATGCATTATGTATGCAGACGATATAAAATTATATGGAGAAATTAAAGGTAACGATGATATTATTGCTATGCAAAATGACATAGATTCACTTTATAAATGATCAGTTGAAAATTATTTGCAGTTTAAAGTGCTTATATATATGATATTTTCAACAACAAAACGCTCATATAATACATGATACACAATAAACAGACAACAGCTAAACTGAGTGAATATGTGTAAAGATTTGGGTGTGGTAATGGATGATTGTTTGACCTTTAAGGCTCATATAAATGAAGTAAGAAATCAAACTTATAGAAAGTTAGGTTTCATAATTAGGAATGCTTTTGATTTAAACGACATTAACTGCTTCAAATTACTGTATAACACATTAGTTAGAAGTAAGTTGGAGTATGGTTCATCTGTGTGGTTTACATCTTGTAAGTTAAATTCAAATAAATTAGAAATGATTCAAAAGAAATTTTTACAATTTCTTTACTTTAAGAAATATATGTCTGCACTAAGATTAAGAATTTCATACTCCAATTTATTGTCTGAATGTCAATATATTAGTCTTGAGGATAGGAGTGTAATACATCAGCAAATTTTGTTATATAAAATTATAAACTATAAGATAGATGTTTCAGAATTTTTGGAAAATATATCATTTAATGCTGTTGGAATTAGAAACAGGAATAGAAATTTATTTAAATATGATATTCCTAGAACCGAAAACTTCAAGAACTCTCCTTTAGTGCGTTTGTGTAAATTATATAATGACCTGTCAGAAAAAAAAAGTTTTGGATTTAGGAGTTCCCTTGGTAACATTTATAAAAAATCTCCTTGTCAAATTTGAATTTTAACATTATTAGACACTCGTTATTGTTAATATGTTATCAATAAAATATGAGCTTCTACATGAACATTATTTTTATACTGGAATTTAGATTTTTGTATGTACGTAGGATTTATTTAGATTACTTCTTTTGCCTCGTTTAATTTTTTTTGTTTTATTGTTTTATTTTTTTACTATGTATGTAATTAATAGTGTGTTATTTAATTGTATTATGTACATTTAATTTATTATTTAATTTTGTATGTACATTATTTTATTCTAATTGCTTATTGATATATATCTAATTTGTGTAAGCAGTATTTGTAATCCTCCTTTAATTGGAGTTATTTACTCCATTATATAAAGATACGACATAATATAACCTCATAGATGACATCAAATTGACATCAAAATGACATTCTTGAGGATAAACCCTCGTTTGAGAATAATGAATTTTTATGGCTTTAGTATGATATTTCCTTGCTAATAATAATTAATAGTTTTTTTGTTTCACCGGAACAGATTATTTATTTATTTCCTGTGTATGTAATAAAATATATGGTTAGATAGCAGATTGTATTTATTGCTGTTTATCTTCTCCTAAGGATGACATACATATTACTAACATTGACACACATTGGCATATTATACGAGAAGAAGTCAAAAAGTAAAGATACTTTCGAGAAAAGGTACATTTATTCTAATGATAGAAAACTGAAACATACATTATTTTTCTACATAATCTTCCTGCACTTCAACGCACTTTTCCCAACGTTTCACAAGTTTATTATTATTATTATTATTATTATTATTATTCCATCGGGAAAATAGTTTTTTCGGTTGTACCTGTAACCAATTTTGTACTGCATCAATGACTTCTGCATCGGTTACAAATCTTCTTAGCCTGAGCGCTTCCTTCAATGGAATACCTTGAACCATGATTGATATGCCAAGTATTGGCGATTTCGTCCACTTTGATTCGTTTGTTTTCAGTCATCATACCCTTAATGACTTTCAAATTGTCTTCAGTAGTTGACGTCGCGTCGATGGCCTGCCCAATCTTTCCTCGACACATAAAGAAGTTCTTCCCTGTTTGAAACGTTCTATCCATTCGTAGATCTTGCTTCGCGATAAACAGTTGTCGCTATACTGCGCTTGCATTCGACGAATAATTTCCTTCTTCGTGTAGATTGACACTGGAGCTGCCATATTTAACTGTCTGCCACACCCCAACGACTAACATGGGAATATAAGTAACAAGTTGCATAGAAGTGTTGCAGACGACACTAATTCAGCGCTGGACACTAGCAGTGCTACCAATCCCTAGTGCGAGAAATTGCAATTACATTCTGACTTCTCCTCCTATCTTGAAATTACAAAACGATTGGAGAGAAACGAATATGTATATTTTGTTTCCATTACAACGTGTAGGACAGATCAGTTAGTGATGCGATTAATTCAAAATCTACGACCTTCCCAAGTTAATATCAGTTATGTTTTATACCTCCCTGTATGTATAAGGATAAAAACTTTTTAAATTAGAAAAAAAATGTTTAATGAAGAACAGAATGAGATCACGTACGGGGAGAAATTATAAACTGTTTTTTTAAATGATGTAAATAAGAACTTGTTTTAATTAATAGATATATTACAAGATAATAACACTTATATTAATTAAAAGAGTTAATTGTTATTAGAGAGACAGTCTCGATATCATACCTTTAAATTATACCAACGACAATACGATTGTTTTTAATGCTATAACAATGTTACAGCTTTAAAATCCATTTCAGTTTGATAAGATTTATATACTAAAATTCATTACCTATGCTATGAATGTTAATTAAATTTGTCCCTTTCGCGTATCGTACAACGCCCACCGAACTTATCAAGTTGAGAGCTGGAGTATTTCAAAACCTGTCCTCTTGATTTGCCTCTTTTTAAAGCAACAATAAATCTATCATACTAGTAAATGCTCCCTTACTATGGCCAATATTTTGCGTTCTCTTTTCTGCATCTTTCATATAGGATTCGTCTAAACTCGAAGTCTCGCACAGTTTGAACGTCTTATATGGTCATTGTAAGGGAGCAATTCCATCTCTTTTTCTTCTATTCTGTGTCAAACATCTATAAACGCTGAAACACATGTTTAACATGAAGGGCTCAAAAGCCAAATTTCATGCCTCTAACGTTAACAGATTCCGATATTTATTATAATAATTGTAATCCCACCCCCTTTTTCCTTCTCATCCCATTTTCTTTATTTCTAGGTCAAATATTTAAAAAAAAACGCTGAGATATGTGTCTAATTATTTTAAATCAGGAGTCCATATACCAAATTTATTGTCTCTAACTTTTAGGGATTTCGAGATATAAACATTTTAATACATCGTTGAGTAAAGGTAATATTCATTGTCCGAAAACGGAGAGATTCAATTTAAAGAAATTAGAAGAGAGCCAGGTAAGAGAGAAATACCAGATTGAAGTTTCGAATAGATTCTCGGCTTTAGAAGATTTGGAGTGCACTAGTGTTGAGGATACCTGGATTGAAATTAGAGATAGCATTAAAATTTCAGCAAAAGAAAAATTGGGACACGCAGAAATACGTAGGAACAAACCATGGTTCGACCAGGAATGCATAAAACTAGCAGAGAAGAGAAAACAGGCAAAATTACGCTGGCTACAAAATCCGAATGAAATAACTACACAAAACTTCGCAGATATCAGGCGGAAAACTTCCAAAACATTTAGAACAAAGAAACGCGATTTTCTGAAAGCTAAAATTAAGGAACTTGAAGACAATAGTAAAAATAAGAACATCCGGGACATGTATAAGGGAATCAACGAATTTAAGAAAGGCTATCAACCTCGTGCTTATATATTAAAGAAATCTGACGGTACAGTTCTCACTGACACGGATAGCATCTTAAATAGATGGAAAGATTTCTTTGACGATTTGCTGCACACAGCCAAAAACTAATGTGCGTGGAGAAAAGGTAATACACACCGCAGAACCGTATATTCCAGAACCCAACCGAATAGAAGTAGAAACCGCTATAAAGAAATTAAAGAAACACAAATCTCCGGGTGTAGATGAAATTCCGGCTGAGTTAATTTTAGCTGGAGGCGAAAAATTGTGGAACAAGATACACAAACTCATTATCCTTATCTGGAACAAGGAAGAATTGCCACAAGAGTGGAAACAATCAATCATTGTTCCAATTCACAAGAAAGGCAACAAACCTGATTGTAATAATTATCGAGGCATTTCTCTTCTGTCAACATCCTATAAAATCCTTTCAAATATTTTGTTAGCAAGACTGACCCCATACGCAGATGAAATTATTGGAGATTATCAGTGCGGATTTAGACCGAAATCGATCAAATATCGACCAAATATTTATCATTCGCCAAATACTCGAGAAAAAGTGGGAATACAATACCCCGGTACATCAACTATTTATTGATTTTAGAAAGGCGTACGACTCGGTTAGGAGAGAAACATTATACAACGTTCTTGCAGAACTTGGAATACCGAGAAAGCTAATTAGATTAATTAAGATATGTTTAAATGAATCCCAAAGTAAAGTCCGAGTAGGAAAATTTTTGTCCACGAGCCTTCACGTCGAAAATGGCCTGAAACAAGCAGATGCGTTGTCGCCATTATTATTTAATTTTGTTCTGGAATACGCTATAAGGAAAATCAAAGATAGCAACCAGGGCCTAGAGTTGAACGGTATTCACCAGGTTATGACATATGCTGATGACGTAAATTTAATAGGGGATGATAGGAGAACAATAGAAAGAAATGCAGAAATCTTATTAAACGCTTGCAGGGACATGGGTTTAGAAGTAAATGCAGAGAAAACTAAATACATGGAAGTGTGTCGGGACCGGAATACAGCAAATTATGGATGCGTTAAAATATTAAATAATACTTTTGATAAAGTGGATAGCTTCAAATATCTAGGCTCAATATTAACAGAGGAAAATCATATTCACGAAGAAATTAAATGTCGACTAAAAGCACGGAATTCGTGTTACTATTCGGTTCAAAATCTCTTGTCGTTGCGAATTCTGTCGAGGAATTTGAAGCTTAAAATATACAAAACGATAATCATGCCTGTTGTTCTGTATGGCTGCGAATCATGGTCACTTACTCTGAGGGAAGAACATAGACTGAAAGTATTTGAGAACAAGATCCTGAGACGAATATTCGGACCCAAGAGGAACGGGAATGGGGAATGGCGAAAACTTCATAACGAGGAACTACATAATTTATATGGTCTACCCAACATTGTTAGGGTCGTCAAGTCTAGGAGGCTTAGGTGGGCGGGTCATGTAGCTAGAATGGAAGAAAGTAGAAACGCTCTCAAAGTCTTGACTGGAAGACAAATCGGAAAACGACCATTAGGAAGACCTAGGCGCAGATTGGAGGACAATATTAAGATGGATCTCGCAGAGATTGGAATACAAAGTAGAAACTGGATGCAGTTAGCTAAGGATAGAAGTCAGTGGAGAGCTTTTGTGAACGCGGCATTGAACCTCCGGGTTCCATAGGCCATAGAGTTAGTTAGTTACCACCCCTATTTCCCACCCTTCCTAATCAAATTTGCAAAAAAATCTTCTTTAGTGTTACCTTACAGTACAAATCCTATGCACTGTCTAGTTTAAGGGGTTTGACCTGGAGGTTGATCAGCCAGTCAGTCAGCCAGTTCAGTACCTCTTTTATGTATAGAGTTTTCCTCCTTAGATTCCGTACAAATGTACTGTGGTTCAGTGATAGAACGTTTACCTCTGATGCGAGAGAAGTTCCTGGTACAGGACATATGTGGATTTGCGGTGAACAACATCGTGTCCGTAGGTTTACTTCCGATACTCTAATTTACTCACTCCCACATTATCACTCCACCAGTTTTAATAATTATTCACTTTCATTAATCATTCGCCCCTCGATTCTTAGGCTACAGGCATAATCGTCAGGCATAAAATAAGAATTTCATTTTCAGACAATCCACCTTTTTCACTTTTTTTCAGTTCCTTAGAAAGAAAATTTTCAATAAGTTCAACATAGATGCATTTCTTCATTTTTGGTTTGATTGTGTCAGTAGTCTTTTGTTAAATAGAATTTATCATATTTATGGATGGTATGATGTGTGTGTGCATGTTTCTGAAATAACTTGTTAAAAAGGTACTTTGGGTAGCGATTCGTTACATTAATGTATCTGAAAACTTCTAACAATTATATATATATATATATATATATATATATATATATATATATATATATATATATATATATCGCCTGATATCTGCGAAGTTTTGTGTAGTTATTTCATTCGGATTTTGTAGCCAGCGTAATTTTGCCTGTTTTCTCTTCTCTGCTAGTTTTATGCATTCCTGGTCGAACCATGGTTTGTTCCTACGTATTTCTGCGTGTCCCAATTTTTCTTTTGCTGAAATTTTAATGCTATCTCTAATTTCAATCCAGGTATCCTCAACACTAGTGCACTCCGAATCTTCTAAAGCCGAGAATCTATTCGAAACTTCAATCTGGTATTTCTCTCTTACCTGGCTCTCTTCTAATTTCTTTAAATTGAATCTCTCCGTTTTCGGACAATGAATATTACCTTTACTCAACGATGTATTAAAATGTTTATATCTCGAAATCCCTAAAAGTTAGAGACAATAAATTTGGTATATGGACTCCTGATTTAAAATAATTAGACACATATCTCAGCGTTTTTTTTTTTTAAATATTTGACCTAGAAATAAAGAAAATGGGATGAGAAGGAAAAAGGGGGTGGGATTACAATTATTATAATAAATATCGGAATCTGTTAACGTTAGAGGCATGAAATTTGGCTTTTGAGCCCTTTATGTTAAACATGTGTTTCAGCGTTTATAGATGTTTGACACAGAATAGAAGAAAAAGAGATGGAATTGCTCCCTTACAATGACCATATAAGACGTTCAAACTGTGCGAGACTTCGAGTTTAGACGAATCCTATATGAAAGATGCAGAAAAGAGAACGCAAAATATTGGCCATAGTAAGGGAGCATTTACTAGTATGATACTGTAGATATAGATATAGATAGATTGAGCACATGTTTTAGAGCTATTAACTGTCGGAAGAGTGAAGAAGTACAACTCTTTAAGGAGGTCATCTAGCAAAAGTTTATTCTATGCACAATATAAGTTTATTTATGTATTTCCGTTTGTCGCCTGCGTAGTACGATGATGGGATAAACCAATTGAAGTTACTAGTTACATTCATGCTTTATGACGTACAGAGCATTGATGAGTATCCTTTGTACTATTTCTATTATGTATGCGTGAATGTGACGTATATATTTATTAGATATTATTGTGTCATTTATTTGGTCCAAAAGGTCGCTTTGTTGAAAGCAGGAAATTGGGCGAGTAATCTGCCAATAACAATAAATGGTAATGAATGTACTGATCTGGCAATCATTATATATTGCTTTTGGTTTCTTTGTGAGCATATTGCTTTGATAAGTCATCATTATTATCATATTTGCAGAATAAGCACCAGTTAATGGCACAATACTTTATGACATAATCGAAGAGACTAGGTTTCTTAAGGAAATAAGTTTACCAAAACTCCTTTATATATTTATCTTGTCAGTTTGTCCGTCCGAGAGTCTAAAAATCTCGATAACTACTTGATGAATCAGGACCAAATTTGGTCAAAATGTAGAGGATGAAAAGTTAGAAAACAAATTTGATACTCAAACTGAAAGAGGTAAAAATTAAACCATTTTCAGTTTTTACGTTGATCAATATAGAGTAATAGATAGAGAAAAGCAGTTTTGTGCAAATCGATTAAATGTTCCAAAAATACATTTCATATCCCGCTTAACTCTCTACTACTAGAGAAATCCACAACTTTTAGGTTTCAACACCACTTCATGAAAGAAATTGACTTCAGCTAATAGCTACTACATTATTGTTGGATGTCAAACTTTGTACTCAGTTTTCCTAAAGTTATGAAAATCTTCCTTAGTTTATTTTTCTATAATATGCCACGTACTATAATTTCAATAAATTTACGCATTGCTAAATTGGATAAACTACTCGCAGGCAAACAACCAACACATCTAGTACTCGCATACAAGAGGATTATAGAGCTGTAGCTCGTTTCTTTTTAGTTTAATGTCCAACTATTATACACCAAGGCTAAGGGAGACAGTGATGATGATGATGAATAAAATGGTGAAATGAAGAAAGTAAGAGGAAACGCGATATCCCCGAGAAAACCCTCCAGGGATCGAACAAGGAGCCACACGCACAACAAAGATGACAACTCTGTCATTAAAAAGCCTTTACTGTTGCAACAAAACTGGCAAAATGCTAGGTTTCGAAGTGGTCGTCCAAAAAAAAAAAAAAAAAAAAAACTTTAAGTTTTACGTGCTCCGGTTGTACCAGCTAGGCTATACGAGACGGTGATGATGAGAAATAAAAAGAAATGGTAGAATGAAGAAAGTGGGAGAATTCGGAGAAAATCCACGCACACGGTGTTTGTCCACCACAAAGGTCACTTGGCACGAACTGGGATCGAACCAAGGACCGTTTGCACCAAAGGCAGTGCTCTCAACGGGTCGGGTCGGGTCGGGTTGAAGACCGACCCGACCCGACCCGTGACCCGAATTGACTGACCCGACCCGACTGACCCGAACCGTGATCCGACCTCATTGACCTGACTCGACAACCCGACTCGAGCTGACCCGATTGACCCGACCCGAATAACCCGAGCTGACCCGATTGACCCGACCCGACAACCCGACCCGAATAACCCGACCCGATCTAACCCGACTGACCCGACCCGAGCTGACCCGATCCGAGTCGGGTCTGGTCAACCCGATCCGTTTGAGAGCACTATGGTCACGACACTGGGTGAACGCACTCCCATTGGGAATTAAACCCGGACCACGTGTACCGAAGTCTTACACGTTAACCACAAGCTAGATCAAGCTGTGGATTTGTATATGCATCTTAATGAATATTTGGCACTTTTGAGGTTTGGTTATTTCTTTTTATAACTGATACCAATGTCCGACGTGGGAGAAGTTTCTTTTTCTTGCTTTAGTTCTATGTGACGAAATTTTTATTCAAGGTCAGTGTTCTCACCTGCTTGGACGGCAGGGGGTCTTATCGGAAGGCAATAGCAAGAGTCTCTTGGCGGAGACAAAAGGAAATCGTTTAACTACAATGGTAAGGGTTGAGGAAACAGGAGAACACCTGTGATTTTTTCCAAGCCTTCAACTTTCATTCCAAAATAGGTTCTTATGATTCCGGGACCCGTGCCACTTTTATTTTTCTTTCTTGGTAATTAAAACGTATTTTACAATATATATAGTTGCACGTAAGAAGATACATAATATGAATTTTGTAATTTAAAATTTAAAAATACAGTATGATATTTAATTACAAAGTGCTAATTTTATTTCATCACTTTCAGCCCAACAAATGAAATTCAAACAATTCGCTCCCTGGGTCTTGGTCATCAATACTGCGTCTTATTTTTTGTCTTGCAGTCAAGTCTTGGTCCTGCATTTCGTAGTTTTGGTGGTCTTTCATGCTATACAAGAGCCAAGAATGCTCGCCTCATCGGTACAAATGAAGACCAAGTGTGATTTTGATTATGGTCTTTCATACTATACGGAAAGCAAGAAAATATGTTCATCGCTACTTGGTGATCACCAAAACAAGGCCAAGAGCAAGATTACTATGCAAGTCGTCTTGCATATCCAATCTTTATCTTGTTCTTGTATCGATGTCCTTGGGCTTGGTGAAATAAAATGAAATATTCAGTTTAAGGTCCCTCGATTCTGCACCGAGGCTAAGGGATACGGTGACCATGAGAACTGAATGAAATGGTGGAATGAAGAAAGTGGGAGGAAACGGAGCCCCGAGAAAACCCACTACACGGCGTTTCTCCACCACAAAGCCTACTTAGCACAAGCTGGGATCGAACCATGGACACCATGCACCAGAGTTGAACTCTCTACCACTGAGCCACCGCAGCCCTGCTTGGGCTTGGTCGTCCATATCCAATCTTTCTTTTAGAATTACTTAACACGTTAGCTGCCATGGGGGTCCGATCGGACCTATTGGAGTGATCTAAGAAAATGTTCTTGTAGGTCCGATCGGACCCACAATTTCTAATTCGTCGAATTGACGTTAGAGTACTTGTATTGTTAAATCCTGTCTCTACTGTTATTGAACTGTAGTGTTTTTATTACACATGTAGGTTTTGGTCTTTGATATTGATTATTAACGCCGCTAGGGGCGCTAAATACCAAGTAACAAGCATTTGTTGCTTTTGTAGACCCGATCGGACCTATGTTTTGCTTTTTCAGTGACATGTTAACAAGTTTAACAATGGATTCATTATTTATTCTAATTTATTTTCACAAGATGTCAGTGTCCCTGTCATTTGCTGAATTTTCAGAAAAGTCTAGATCACTACACTGCTATTACTAATGAGATCGAGTTCTGCGCATATTTCTTCGTTTTTCATTGCACAAAGATATTACTCATTAGCACTAAAAGCAAGATGAATATATCCACACTTCTCACTTCTGCACATGTAGTAATAAACAAATAACTTTCTAACAGAGTTGCCAGTTCAACTGTAATTTATCCCCTTGCCCATAAACAAAATATACACACGTAGGTCCGATCGGATCCCCAACTTTTATGCACGCGGATTCACTACCATGCCTTAGATTATGTTTCAATATTAATATTATGTTTAAAAAATATGAACAAAACAAGAATAATGTAAGTAAGTACGCTTGGCACTCTACCGGTGAACAACAAAATTCACCCTTGGCAGCAACGTGTTAAACAACTTCTAGTTTTGTTCTAAATCCAGACTCCATATTGGCGTAGATATTAATATTACAGTCGATTGGTAAAATCAGTCTTCCACATTTACAAATTAAAGTACACACAAGTACAAAAATAAGCATTTACCATAAAGCACTAGCTGCAAGTGTTCAAAATAGATTTATGGCTTCTATAAAATCAATTGAAAATTGCTATTTTTAATTAGGCAGCTAGTGAAAAACAGCAGCTTTCGACTCCAGCCGAGTTTAAGCTCAACCTAAACTCAGTTGACCAAAGTGAGCTGACCCGACTGACCCGACCCGATAACCCGATCCGACAACCCGACTCGAGCTGACCCGACCCGACAACCCGACCCGACCTGACCCGATTGACCCGACCCGACCCGAGCTGACCCGACCCAACCCGACCCGAGTAGGCTGACCCGACAACCCGACCCGAGCTGACATGACCCGATAACCCGACCCGAGTTGACCTGACCCGACCCGAGTCGGGTCGGGTCGGGTCACGGGTCGGATCGGGTCAACCCGACCCGTTTGAAAGCACTACAGAGCACTACAAAGCACCCGCTCTATCATTTTTTTTTAAAAAAAGAAAAGATTAACTGATTCACCTAACGTGCCTCATTAACTTGCTTTACTGCTAATTACTAGATTTTTTTATTTAATTTTACTTGATTAATTTGGTTTTCCAGTAACTTAGAACGACAGAGACACGAACATGAAACATGGAGGATAGTTAAAGTTTCGAAAGGTTCTCCCACTGGGAATCGAATCCGGGACCTGGTGCACGAAAGGCGCACGTGCTAGACACTAGACCAGTGGGGAGGGCTGCCACTGAGCCACTACGGCCCATGCTCATTCAAAAGTCTTTCCCTGAATCACAGGGAATAACTCCTACTTAGACTGTCCAACTAAGCTACCTCGGTCCCGTTGTTGCATCTTATAAAAGGGTCTTTCGGATTACGTTGCTAAAGCGGAGCTAGAGTATAATGACTACATAAATCTTTGTGTTTGTATTTATCGACCGAGAAATCCTGTTTTGTTTATTAAAGTAAAATTATCCTCCGTCATTAAAACGCTAATAAATGCCAATTAACTTTGATCTCGGATATATAACCACATACTGTAATCCGAATGCGAGAGTAACAATGTGTATTTGTCTAATGGAATTAATTTTCATATTTGTACGCAGAATCAAACCACTCCTACCTTTTAAAACCAATATCATTACAATTAGGTATATTCAAAAGTGCTCCACACAATCCACCTCCTGCAAATACATACTAAATACCTTTGTTGTGTTTCATAGTGACTTCACATTATTGACAAATACTAAGAAAATGAATATTTTCCACCCAATTCCGTGTGTACTAATAATACTAGTAGAAAACTGTTTATAACCTTTTTCTGCCTGATCTTCACCTATTGACATTTCAGATAAACATAGTTTCAAAATAATTTGCTCATAATACATTCCTTTTGCCAGAGTCATGATATGAAACCGTCCTTTATTGGTATATTAATAAGTATTTCAACCCCTCCCCCAAAATAGAATTAATTTCAATATACTAGAAGAGGAATGATCCTCTTTTTCTATTGATATTTTTTTATATTTGTTATGATATTGTAACCTCATACTCAGTTCTATGAATACAACAATGTTGTCCAAATAAATTCAAGTGTTCAATTAAATGGCATTATTATGTTCAAGTCGTCAATAACAGTGTAGTACTGGGAATGTTTTGTGACATTTTGAAAAGAATTTTCACTTAACAATAGACAAGTATGAGAACACAATTCCCAGAAATTTATTTGAGTGAGTCGTAATCTAATTTTCAAATACTTCTAAATGCCAAAGTTACTCACGGTCAGTGTTGCCAACAACCTCTGGAGAAAATAGGCTAGATGACCTTTAGAAATAAGCTTTTTTAAGCAAAAAATGGCTAGATTTTGAACAGCTAACCTATAACCCACATTGTAAGTTTTAAACTCCTTTTTGTGTATAGGATTTTATAAGTGAGTTACAGTAAAATTTGAAATGTTGAATTTTATTCGCTGAAGACTAACAAGTAACATACATTACTTAAAATTACAATAAAATCCATCAACAACTCATTAGTCAACAGCCATATTATCAGTTGAATTGAAATAAGTCATCGTCGATGACGTCGCAGCTAGTCGAGGTGTTGGAACTGGATGCACCATCGTTGGATTATGGATTGGTTATGTTTGTGCAGACTGCCATGGTCCCAATTTTCAGTAGTACTTCTTTCGGTAGGTCATAGTCCTTAGAAACACTTCTTATTTCTCCGTACACTCACGTGAACAATCATGATAACATTGAGAGTTTTCAAGTTAATTAGATATCCTATTTGTTTCCTTTAATAAACAATCTCTGTGACTTGAAGAACCGAACAGTTTACTAAATTAGTATTAGAAAACTTTCATTTTTGCAATTAAATGAGAAAATTAAAATAATTAAAAAGTAGCAAACGAAGCCGTTACGGAAGCCCGAGTCGATAAGTATTGTTTAATAGTTATAAATCTGTGGGGGGGGGGGGGGAGAGAAGAAGAATGAAAAACAAGTGTTTGTTGCGTAATAAAACACCTTGGTCCTTATGCAGACTCATACTGATTCGTGATTAGTGCCATACTAAAGAGTTCGACTAATATATGTTTCCTGCAGTAGTCAGGTCTTTAGTACGACGCTAAGAATACGTAAAAAAACGACTCTGCATAAGGCCCCTTCTGTCTAGAGAGATCAATTAATACGGTAATATATAATGACAAATAGACTAATTTTTTAAAATTACACTTTAGTTTCAAAGAAAAAGTATTTTAAGAATTAATTTAACGGCTAATGAAAAAAGTCAAAAATTGGAAAGGAGGTTCATAAAATAAGCTATATTTAAGGCTATAAGCATTTCGTAGATTTGTATGGCTAGATACCTCTTCAAATAGGCTATATTTAGCCAAAAAAATATGCTAAATTGGCATCACTGCTCACGACGTTATGGTACCTACATCAGCGCTATCTTGAGGACCTTTTCTGTTTTCTTTTAAATGAATTGAAATATTTATGATATGATTACACTAATTTATTATTTAACTGTAGTTAAGAATTCTCTCGCTTTTTTAAAAAATGAGTTCATACATATAACATTACTTGAATGCCATCATTGAATATGTAAATTATATATACAGTGTGAGTCTTAAGTCTCCATACAAGATGACTAATGTTTACTTTTGATTTTCCAGGTAGTAAGTCTCCATACAAGATGACTAATGTTTATTTTTCATATTTCAGGTAGTAAGTTTCCATACAAGATGATTAATGTTTATGTTTTACGTATTTTCCAGGTAGTAAGTCTTCATACAAGATGACTAATGTTTATTTTTTAATTTTCCAAGTAGTTGAATCAAAGTGAAAGAAGCGAAAGAATGCCACTTACGAAGGAAGAACGTATTGACATCATTCTGTTGGCTGGTAGTGGTACCACGCGTCATGTAGCACGTTCGTTCAATGAAACACACAGAACGCAGATAACCCATGACACAGTGGCCAAACTCATTCAGAAATTCAAGAGGACAGGTTCTGTGGCCGACGAACCTCGATGTGGAAGACCGAAGACGGCAACAAATGAAGTTACGTCAACGATGGCGCTGGCAGCGATGGTCAAGAGTCCGAAAAAGGAAACCTGACGCCTCTCTGCAGAAATTGGTATCAGGCAAAGCAGTATCATGCGTATCTTGTATACTAACAAGTGGCACCCATTCAAGCTACAAATGTTGCAGAAGCTGTCAGAAGACGATCCTGATCGCAGGGCAGAGTTTTGTGAATGGACACTAAACATGTACCATAGTGATCATGATTTCATTAGTATCATCCTTTTTTCAGATGAGGCAAATTTTTATGTTAGTGGTGAGGTGAACAGGCAAAATGTGAGGTACTGGAGTTATACCAACCCACATTGGATGTTTCAGTGCACACAGCAAGGTGCAGCGAAACTCATGGTGTGGAGCGGGATATGGGGTAACAGGATTGTTGGCAATTTTTTTCATTGAAGGCAACCTTAACGCCAAAGGTTATCTTGACATGTCGAAAAATGACATCTTCATGTCAATCTTGGATGAGAGTGGGGGCTTCCCTGCATTTTTCAGCAAGATGGAGCACCATCCCACTACGGCATTGAAGTGAGCCGATGGCTGGACCAGCAGTTCCCTGGGCATTGGATTGATCGACGTGGTCCGGTGGAGTGGCCACCAAGATCACCAGTCCTCACTCCCATGGATTTTTATTTGTGGGGCCACCTAAAATCGATTGTGTACCAGGAGAAAATTCGGGATTTGGATCATCTTAAGCAAAGAATCAGTGCAGCTTACAAACAAGTAACAAGTGCAACATTAACAAATGTTCGTCGGAATTGGTTGGAGCGCCTGTCATTTTGTCTCGACATGCAAGGGAAACATGTGGAACATATTTTATAACTGTAGTGTAGTATTATCATTTGTATGGTGACTTATGACTCACCCTGTATAACTAAATTTAATTTTCATAAAATAAGGGACACTTAAATAAATATTTAAAACAAAACAGTCAATTTAAACCACTAAAATTTCAGCACATCTCAAAGAAAATAGAAAAAAAAATCTATTGTGTAAAATAATGGAACAAGAAAACAAAAATTACTCAGGAATTCAACATCACTAAGATAACTAACCTTCTATCACCGATATTTCTAATTTTCTTCCCAATTGTCTTAAGATAATCGATTATCACAGACAATTTTATGCTTCCAAAAGAAAGCGAACCTGAAACTCCAAACCTGAAAGCACATTTGCTAACCACTTTGCTACATACGAACTGCTTTTTATCATATTTTGGAGGCAAAGTGCTAAAGATGCATTTCAACATGCAACCATTATAAACGAAGTACAGAGAAACTTCGATTTCTTCGCTCGACGAGTTCTGCACGTTATCCAAAATATGCAGAAATCCTGATAATTTGGGGAAATTATCAAAAAAAAAAAAAAAAAATGTTGTAAGATAAGGAAAAGGTCCCTAAAATTGATTTTATTAAATGAAAATGTGGCCTACTGTATGTTGAAAATAAGATCACTTTTACTACAAAGAAACATACAGGTACCGGGTTGTAACTTGTGGGAGGCAGAGGGGGCAACTGCCCCCCAGGAAAGCTTCCCGTCGTTCGAGGGAGCCCACTTTAAGACAAAATTTTCTTACTCCACATATGATGCAAACATGAAATTATAAATGAAGCATCAAACAAATTCACTGTATTACATAACAAAACAACACACAAAAGGTTAAAAAAACAAAAAAAAAACAGACCTTGCCGTGCGGAGGGCCCACAGTTTATGGGGAGCTCATAAAGAGTAACAGAAAGATGGAAAGAGGGGACCCAAGAAATAGAAAAACAACTTTTTCTAGGGGACCAAATACCCGTATTAATGCCTCCCCCCCCAAAAAAAAAATCTAAGTTACGGCGCTGTACAGGTAACTTAATTGCAACTAAGTTAAATTTTAATTGGTTGAAATAGGGATTTCAAGGGAATAATATTTACGAACAACTATTTAAATACATAGGTTTGCATTCTGATAAGTTACTTTTTCTTAATGTGGCATTTAAAACTGCCTTTGAAAATATCTAGAAAATTACAAATCGGATTTTAAAAAGTTGTAATAGGGGGGCATCCAATGACACCACACTTGATCTCCTATCCCGAACCCCGGGGACGGAGAGGCGATCAATTTTCAAATCTTAAATAGGAACCTCAATTATATATATATAGGGTATGTCCATAAAGTCCTTTGCCATCCGTAAAACTCGGAAACGGTGAAATATATGTCAAAACGAGAAAACACGTAGTTCATCATTTCAAAACTACCACGTATTGAGGAAAACAAAGTTCCCCAAGGGTCTCTCGGAGTGTTCCAAACGGGGTCCAACTCAAAATTTTCAAATGGCAAGGGGGTTCAAGTAGTATATCGTTTGAAAGCTATTTTCAAAAGAAAGACGATGGAATAAGTTTCCATGCTCTATATTAAATCTGTACAAAATGGCGGCAGGTTAAAATGTTAATACAGTTTCTATTGAAAAGTCTTTGGCCACCCCTAGAAATCTGAAATGGCTCAACTGATATACTAACTGAAAAACACGTATGGCATCATTTCAAAAGTACCACGTACTGCGGGAAACAAAGTTGCCCCAGGGTCCCTCGGGAGGTCCCAGACGGGGTCCAACTCAAAATCGTCAAAAGTACAGCTTTTCGATGTGCAAATATTTGTCCCAGAATCCCTGCAGGTTCCCAAGTGGGGTCCAACTTAAATTTTACGAATAGGAAAAAGGTCAAGTACTATATTGTTTGAAAGTTTTTGGTAAAAGAATGAAGATGTTACAAGTTCGGAACTGCTATGCAAACCGTGTCCGAAAGAACATAGATTGGGTGAGCTGAGAGATATGCAAACAGTCACATCTATTGAAAGGTTTAATTAACTGGGTATCATGTCTGCATTACTAACTGAGACAATACTATTTCAAGTAGGAGTGTGCATACTACTACTTCTGATGGTATTATTAATATTCCTATTGCAAGTACTAATATTCCTGTTCTATCTTCCTTCTTTTAACAATAGCTTTCAAACGATATACTACTTGACCTCCTCTTGCCATTAGAATATTTTAAATTGGATCCCGTCTGGGACCCTGGAGCAACTTTATTTCCCTCAATACGTAGTACTTTTGAAATGATGAAATACGTGTTTTTTTTTTTTTTTTTTTTTTAGTTTTGATATTTGTTGAGCTAGTTCAGATTTCTAGGGGTAGCCAATGACTTTTCAATGCAAACTGCATTAACATTTTGACCTGGCGTCATTTTGTACAGATTTAATATAGAGCATCGAAACTTATTTCATCGTCTTTCTTTTGAAAATAGCTTTCAAACGATATACTACTTAACCCCCCTTGCCATTTGAAAATTTTGAGTTGGACCCCGTCTGGGACCCTTCGAGGGTCCCTGGAGCAACTTTGTTTCCCTCAATACGTAATACTTTTGAAATGATGAAATACGTCTTTTTCAGTTTTGATATCTGTTGAGGCTTTCAAGATTTCTAGGGGTGGCCAAAGACTTTTCAATGCAAACTGCATTAACATTTTGACCTGTCGCCATTTTGTACAGGTTTATTATAGAGCATCGAAACTTATTCCATCGTCTTTCTTTTGAAAATGGCTTTTAAACGATATACTATTTGACTCCCCTTGCCATTTGAAAATTTTGAGTTGGACCCTGTCTGGGACTCTCCGAGGGACCCTGGGGCAATTTCGTATCCCTCAATACGTGGTACTTTTGAAATGATGAGATACATGTTTTCTCGTTTTGACATATATTTCACCGTTTCCGAGTTTTAGGGGTAACAAAAGACTTTATGGACACCCTGCATATACATATATATAATTTTTAAGCAGTCTGATTAATCAAAACTTCTTTATTTTTTCTTATTTGTCCGTGTGTTCGTTCGCCCAGATGAAACCATATCTGTCCGGCGGACAAAAAATATCAAGAACTACTTATTGGATCAGCATCAATTTTGGCTAGAATGTAAAGAGTCAAAAGTGGTAGAAATTAACTATTTCCGATAGAAGAAAAACGGGTAATAGATAGCGAGAAGTTCAATCGATTAGATATGTTTCAAGAATACATTTCATCTCCATCTTGACATTGTACTCAACAGTAAGAGCAGAGATGATTGAAATGTAGGATAACGTACGGTTTGAATATTAATCTGCATCGATAAGAGATATCGAGAAGCCTTTTCTCGTAATCGATTTAGCGTTCGAAGAATAGTACTGTTTTCTCTCTTAATTATCTATTAAAGACTGTAAGTGGGAGAAATAAAGCACTTTCGATTCTCATGTTGATCTCTATAGAATAAAAACGGTAGTAAATAGCGAAAAAATGTTAATTGCAATTAACAGTTTTGAAATTAATTGCAAAAAAAAAAAAAAAAAAAAAAAACTAAAATGATTTCTTTTTAAGTTTTATGTCCAACAGGCATGCCCTTTAGCCTAAATAAGATGGATGATTAATGAAAAGTGAATAATTGTGAAATTGAATTTTTAGTGCTTTCCCACCGGAAATAGAGTAGGGTACCATGTGCACCAAAGGCACAACCCTTAGCCACCAGACCAGCAAGGAGAACTTCCAATGAATTAGAAAAAGCAACTTACTGGAGTGTGAACTGTATGTACTTCTTTGTAAATATAATTCCCTTGAAATTCCCATTTTAACCAATTGCTATCATATATATTATCTATAAACTATATATGTAAATAATACTTTATACACAATCTGAATATGAAATATGCAATTTTATTTTATTGATAACACTACAATAAAGTATATAATTAAAATATTTTAATGTATTTAATTAATGTAGAAAACACCGTGGAATAATGTCTAATAACTCACCATTCTGGAAACGTATACTGAAAAGTATGGTAACAGAATGGCTCTGCAGCAGGTATTCTCTTCTCTAACTGCGTCATGAAAAACAAATGATTGAGGCCATATTGGTAAAGCCACTACAACGAGCAACGTTTCTGGGAAGAGAGGAAATTGAGATAACCAAGCAGCGAGCTTCATCCAGATGCAAATTCATGAGGGATTTTGTATCTTCTTCGTTTCTTCCGAACATTGATGATTTATTCCTGATCCATGGCTGTGTTTCTCATAAATGAGATTTCTGGATTATGGAATTGCAATCTTCATATTCCAATCTTCAATCTTTATGTTTACAATCTTCACATTTATTTACTTATTTGCCACCTACACAACAGGCATAAGCCCAATTATAGTTTTCTGAAACATACAGTTCATATTATAGATGTCAATTTCTTCGTGTTCAACACATATTTTGTTATAAGAAGAGCATATTCTCCATATTGCTGACTTCAATAATGCATTGGTCCTTGCTTTTATGCAATAGAACAGGCCAGAGCTATCAGCATGAGTTTTAAGTGTCGGGACATGAAAATTTAGTGTTGATACCAGGTTCGTACAATTAAACTCGTTTTGTACTATTTAATGGGAAAAAATCAGATCTATCATGTTTCGCCTTTGTTCAAGTGTAGGGATATAGAAGTTCTCTATTAATGTTAGAGATAGTTTTCTGTTTGCTGTTGTAGAATTATATGGAATAATGTCATGTTGATATGACGAGGTTACGAGTTGTATGTGGTCAATTATCCATTGGTATAGAATATGTTCAAATATCTTTGCGAAAGTAGGTAAAATTGATATGGACCGGTAGTTGTTTACTTCATATTTATTATTGGTCTTTAGTATTGGGCAAACTATACATGACTTCCATTTATCTTTGAATGGAAAGAGTGGTTGAATGCAGTTCATTGCGGATATGTAAATACATACATGCACCCCTTTATAATACATAGAGGTATTCCGTCGGATGCATCAGCAGTTCTGGTCTTTAATTTTTTGGATTGCCATTTCTAGTTTAGATCGAGTGATTTCTTCTACGATTTATTTATGTCAGTTAATAAATTTAAAGACGTTTATTTATATTAGACCGTTTACACCATTGGTTCTCAATCTTTCCCTTGGGTGAATGCGATTCTTCTGCACGCAACCCATCAACTTAACTCATTCCATCCATGCACTGAGATTAACACTTGACGAACCACTAAAATAACCAGAATACAAGATTTCAATTCTTAAAAGTAGGCTTGACTAATATAATATCTATTATATATATATAATCTCATATTTGAAACTAATTTCGATTACAATTAATTCTCTTTTTCATCACACTTCTACACCTAGCACTCCATTTTCGACAACGACAAACACATTCAATGTTACCAGAACACAGAACAGGAACTGGAGACCACAGTTTAGCACTATAAATTTTTTAAAAAGAAAGAAGTCCGTCTAAGTTCAATATCTTAGGCAAATCTTTTCGGAATTAGTGATAAAAAATTGAAATAAGAATATCATTCCAGCGAAGAAATATAAAGGGAAATAGAACGGATTTACTAAATAAACTTAGAAAGCAAATCGCTGTCCATCACCATGTTTATACTACTTATTTTAAGTAAAAAAATTCATCCAGCTCTTGTGCTGATGGGAAGGATTTTAAAATGCTGACTGCATTTCCTCTCTGTATTGCTAGGCTTATTCGTTGTATTAAATAGTGTTTGCTTCTTGGGTCGCCTGACTTCTTAATTAAAGTTGATCCTAATTAAGTTAATAAATTGTTTGTAGTGATATTAGTAACATCTGTATCAGGCACAAATACTGATAAGAAATACTGTTCAAATGAATTGGCATATATTACGATCAGTGGCGTATTTAGGGGGGTGGCTTCCGGGCTTAAGCCCCCCCAAAATCTTACTTAGTATAGTAAAGTAAATGAAATATCTTGCAGAATTTTTACATTTCCAGGCAAAGCCCCCCCCCGAAAGTTATCAAAGCCCCTCCCGAAACAAAATCGTAAATACGCCACTGATTACGATGTTTAAATGGGTTGGTTTCTGGATCAGTTGTAATCTGCAGATCAGCTTCGCCTGTTCCTTTACATCTTCACTTGGCCTTAGATTCTTTGCCTTGTAACATAGCATGCTTACTTCTTTCGATTTCTTTCTCATGTTTTGTCTCCGTCGGCTTCCCTTATGCAGCTATCATTTCAACCACTACTAATTGTCTTCTCCTGGAAAAAAGCTCTGAGGAATTGGGTACATGTATGGCAACGTCTTTCTTTCTTACTAGTTAGACAACTGAATATGCCTATGTAATGAAACATCCTGCCGGAAGAGAAGATATATCCTGCACTCCCAAATGGGTGGATTGCATGAATTACTTGTTCTGCTAGTGGAACTTTAGCTCCAATTTGTTTAGGCAGGGCTGGGGTTGTAGCTCCTTCCTGGTTTCCAGGGTGTTCCCAGTACACAGGTTGGACTCTACTCGTTCATGGTCATTCCGTGCGATTCGGTATCTTGTAGTATCAGGATGCCTTCTTCTGACACTAAAAGGAGGATGTGAGCTTGTCTTCACCGTCCAGTGTCGACACTAGAGGTGTGAGAGACTCCTATTCGTTAGGGGAGTTTCCTTTAACTGGTTTCCTCCCGTTTTCTTAGCATTTTCTTCCTAGATATAACTGGTAAATGAACGTCGGTATATTGTGCTAATGAATGTATCCTATTACCCTTCTTCAGAAGGACTTTACTGGGTGCTATTGGTAGTTAGAACAAAATCAATTATCTCTCAGTTGTATATGAGGCATTCAGAGCACAAGAGAATCAAGTTAAATTACTAAAGGTGTGAGAAAAAAAAACACAAAATTTGTACGATACATTTAAGTATGTGGAAAACTTAACACTGTTTTTTGACACTATAAGAGTTATTTACAATATCTGGAAATGCATTTTTTACCCCCTGAAAAGAACTTCAGATAGAAATGTCCAAAAGTAGAAGATGAAAAATGTCCAAAATGTCTAAAAAGTGGACTTAATCCGCTTGTGCATTAAATGCATCATATCACAGGTCGGTTTAAAGATATAAGGTACTAATCAATAAGAAAGGTTCCACGGCCAAATGTCTCTTTACCACTTTATCGCTTACATTATTTTTTTCAGTCATTTGGAGAACATCAAGCTGTTACGTATTCTTAACCGGAAATTCCTGCTTTACATTTCTCAATCAGAATCTGTTTATAACTACTTCAATTCTCCTAGTTGTTGAATGTCTCTGTCTGTTGAATGTCTGTTTTATCTTCATGATTACGCTTTTGTGCTCTGAATTACATCTTACGCTTTGTGTACAGGCGTCTATGATACTAATGTGGCTTCATATTAATTAGTGGAAGGTTAATTTGATTTTTGATTTAACTGCAAGATGAATCTTCCCAGTGAATGACGAATGTAACAATTATACTTCGCTGTAGAAAAAAGTACTTAGGCCATCGAACTGAAGTTTAGTACACAGATTGAAACTCAAAGTGTCAGGTTTGAAAAGACGCCACTGAATATAAGTTAAGAGGGCGGTTAATAATGTAGGAGAACCCTACAGATGTGATATATCAAAATATTCCAATTCTTTAACTGAGTTGAACGATATATAGATTAGTATGGTTCACGCCCATATTCGCCTATATACTAAAGTAAATATGTACTTTAGTGGGAGGGGGGCTAGTTCTTTTCGGACGATTTTCTCAAAAACGACTCATACGATTTCGTTTATATTTCATAAATATTTTTTTTATATATAAATTGACAACATGCCGTAACTCATTTGACCTGAAAAAGTCTACGAGAGTTAGTTTAACTCTGGGAATGAATTTTTCAAACGATTTTTCAAAAGTGACACGGTTTTATTCATACTTCATAAACGAAACGTTTTCATTTGTAACCTTAATATATGGCATAAGTTATTTCTTATGAAAAATCCACAAGAGAGTAATTTACCCTTGGGAGTGAGTTTTCTTAGGGCAAAAATTTTCCAAAATGCCTTATAATTTTGTTCGTAATTCGGAAGAAAATGTTTCACTAATAACTACAGCACAACATGACTGATATGACTGCAAATGAGACTATTCCTAGAGAATGACGAAAGTAGCTTTGCTGCAGCAAAAAGTATTCAGTTGATCGAACTGAAATTAACATCGCATATGGGCACCAAAAGGTATCAAATCTGAAAGGATGTGACTCAATGTAAGTAAAGGAAGAGTTAATAAATCGCAAAGAAATATATCTCTTACATAAGTTGTATCACTTACTTGTGTGATATAACAAAACGTTCCGTTTTTTACTATGTTGAACAATATATAGGTTAGAAAGGTATATTGATGTATATAAAGGAGAAAACATGTAAATTTGAAGGCTGATTAGAAAAAGGGAATAACTACGTTTCTTATTTCCTTCTTCCAGTCACTATAGGATACCACCACAACTGTGAGACTGTGTAAGTAGACAACGACTAGAGCCCTCAGATGACGTTACGATACTTCGCCTTATCTTTGCATTGCACAATCTATAGAGAAATGTTTACCCCAATCAGTTACAGATTTACATGTTTTCAGTGATACAAGTGGTGATCACACAATGCAAAAACTGCAATCATACAGTGACATGAATGCTTTTCAGCCTGACCTTGTCATAACGGTTCACCACTATACAGCAATATTTGCCTGTCAGAGGTCACAGTTTTTACCATGTGACCAAAATTTTGCTATAATCAAACGAGAACTCAAACGACACAATCGCATTTATTTACCAGCACAATATAACCACATGATTACGAATGCAAGAAATACTGATACACCATTTCAGGTTTACGAAGTTGTCAATGTAGAAATCTTAGATTTTAAACATTGGTGGTAACCGTTTTACAAGAAATCTTCAGGTAGTATTGTGGACAAAACAGTGAAATTCCAAGTAAGTAAATAGAGACACTGTTTGTAAAGCAGAATCTCTAGGTTATGTGCATGCTCATAAAATTATCAATGGACTAAGAACTGATATTTTTCGATTACTCAAAAGTAATGTCACAAACGTTCCACTGCCAACGTCAAAGGCATACGATTGGCAAGTCTCGTTCAATCAGAAAAATATCTACCATTCTTCACAAATCATAAAATGCATACCTGACCAATACAAACAGTTTTATAGGATGATTTGTTCATGGAAAATCACTGACCAAGAAACTGTAGAAGACGAAGATGCAGGCGGATAGGACCCTATGTAAAGCCATTCTACTGTGACAACGTATTTTGTTACGTATTTTGTACAGCTGTCTATTGTATTACTTTTCTTGCTGTACGAATAACATTATTGTAGTAGAGACTTTCTACTATCGAAAAGTAATACTGTTACAAGAGATAGGTCGTCAGCGGCAACGGAAAATAACTACCGCAAAAGGAAAATAATTGTACCATCTGACTAAATAAAAAAATGTAAGACAAAATTTATTACAATGTTCAATTACCTATCTAGGCACTCTCACATCTTAGTGGGTACTCTATAGCTGTTTAAGAAAGTCAAATTGTTATATGAAACTGAATCAATGCTGTTTAAGAAATAATATAATTCTTTTTTTTTATTACCATTTTATTGTGACAGTCGAAATTCATTAAAGTCTGTAAATTTTGCTTTTGCTATTTCATAACAGAAGTTACAAAAATTATTAGTTTATAGATTTTCAAAAGGAAAAAAAAATGAGTTCTTTAAGCACGCACAATCTTCAAGAGATTTAAAATTATTGCAAAATAATGTAGTCGAAACACAGAACAGTTATGTCTTTTGATACAACATTCAAAATTCATAGAATTTGCGTATTATTCAATTGTACAGACAATCATGTGAGCAAGAAGGAAAGTTTATAGTAATTATAGGTACAGATTTTCTTTGCAGTGGCCATTAAATTATTAACAACATGTTTCATACATACCTTTAGGAAAATTGTCCTACGTTAGGTTGTCATAATTCTTTTCTTTAATAAATTATTCATTTTTCATACATTAAAAATTAACTACATTTTTATTTCACGAAGAAATTCTTCAATTATTCTTATTGTTTTCATAAATACAATTATATCAATAAAATAATCGTAGGCCACATATCTTTCAAAGTTCATATTTTACCGGTAATCAGAAATAGAAAGAAATGTTATTATTGAAGAATTATTCTGTTATTCTAGATTTCATCAGGAAAAACAGTAAGCAAAAGAGAACTGCAATTCGAAACCGTAAGAAATGATTGACTAATTATTTGCTGAATCATTAACATTTCAGATAATTTGGAATACGATACTGATTTGAAATCAAACGACATGCAAAAATCAACTAGTAAATACTCATGCTCTTAAGATATATTTTACAGAAAATTTTGAAATAACCATAAGATCTCTCTGTTTCACATTGCTTATTAGGTTAGTTTAACTAATCGAAAACATACTGTAAAATTCGTACTACAGAATTAATCGGATTTACTATTACGAAATATGCAGGTAACCGGTATTAGGTTTGAAAGCGGGAGGCTGTAAATTTCCTTACACGAACATTGTGTTCACTACGTAAATATCAGGAAAAAATACTGTAAATGTATTTTTCATATTTGAAGAAAAATATACTGTCAACACCACCGATAATTATCGTTTATAGTATACGTAAAGCCGCATCAGTTCCCGAAGGAGCTGGGCGCTCATACTTTTAGGGATTATTCATTGAGTATCTACGGAGTTACCAAGGGGGTAACAAAGCGATTTTGATTTACTTATCGACTGATACGAAAATAAAAAAGAACGTGCCTGTACTTTATATCTGCATGTGTAGTGCCCTTGTACTTTATGTATGACTATGTGTGTGTGTGGGGGGGGGGGGAATTTAACGCATATCCAATGTCTTGTGCACATGGATACTTCTTACTATTGCACTACGTAGAAAATTTATGGTATTTCATGTAGAAGTGGTAATAGAACACAGAAGAAACGCAGATCACGGCGGGATCATGCATAGAACACTCAGTCACTTAGTTTCTCTAATCATACTGTGTAAATTGTCAAATATTAGGCAATAACTTATGCCTAAAACAAGGTAACACTTCTTTAACACGGTTATATATTTATTTATATCAAAGTCGAAGCTAAAATTGAAAAATTTCGATTTTTCCACATACCGTTAAAACTTAAGTATTCAATCCATTTAAAATCTGCTAAAGTCGTCCGTAATCCTAAACGCAATATTTACTAATTCTGGTGCTAAAGGGGCTACAACTGTATAAACAAGGGAACGCCCACTGCAACATATGAAATATAGTTAAATAAATAATTTTATATTTCATTTAATTCGAGAGGTTGATTTAGCTGTTATAAATTAAAATTAGTTATGAAATTATATAAATAATTCTTTCAAGATAGGGAAAATTGATTAGTCTTCAAAGCATTTGGTAAATTAAATGTAAATAAATTTGAATTGATTGTATTCCTACTTCTGGCATGGTATTAAATCACATGACGTCATCATAACAGGAAAAATATTTTTAAAAAATATTTTAAATGAAATAAAACTAATAGTAAAAACAATTGTGGGAAAACGAATAACCATGAGGTTAGCCACAACATGTGCTGTACAAAAAAAAAAAAAAAAAAAAGAATGTTGACAATTAAAGTGTTAGAAGCCTAACATGCGTGATAGTTTGGACACATATATCCAAGACATTTTCAAAGCTTTCTATCATAAACTGCACATTACATACCATACGCACAATTGCAATTGCGTCCAACTCTAATTGATTGGAAAAAGGGAATATTTTTTCCATTTTTAAGCTTATCTAACCAATTGCAGTACTGCAATACAAGATTCTTCTTCTTGTCTTAGTGTTTGTTAGTTCTTTTGCTACAAGTAATCAATTATACATTTTTTGCAACAAATACAAACAACGCCTCAGGAAGGGTTTTTTTTTTTTTTAGCGTTTTTGAAAACTTAGGTCTGATGCACTTATTCCCTTTTTCCAATCAGTGATTCAATTAATATTTTGATCTAGGGTGATAAATGTTGTAACCAGAAATGGGTAATTTGAACCACTTCTGTTTTCAATAGAGGGTTAACGGAGCAGATGGAAGCTATTGTTGAGACGCTGAACAGACTGCAAAAAAAAAAAAAAAAAAAAAGTCATCTCCCGTTTTTGCTTTGATATCTGTTTGACAGACAGACGGACGGACAGAGCCGTTCTATAGGACTTCCGATACTTATGCGTAGTATAGTTTGGAAGTCTAAAATAAAAACTAACACAAATTCTTAATGCCACGGGTATATATATATATATATATATAATCGTGGCGTTATTCCTATTTCTGTGCTCTTTCATTCCTTTATCTAGTTCTGTAGCATTATCCATACATGACTGACAGGTAAGGAAGCAGTAGTAAAAAACTGTCCCAAAACTCTTTCTCTCGTTATTTTCAGAATGTTTTTGACGTGTGTGGTTTCATACTGTGTATCAGGGCTGCATAGTTATGTACAACTCCATCGGGATGAGTCCTGAATTCAACACGGGTATATGTATTCCTATTTCTGTGTTCTTTCATTCATTTATCTAGTTCTGTAGCATTATGCATACCCCAACCAAATCAATATGACTGACAGGTAAGGAAGCAGTAGTAAAAAACTGTCCCAAAACTCTTTGTCTCATTATTTTCAGATGTTTTTTGACTTGTGTGGTTTCATACTGTGTATCAGGGCTGCATAGTTATGTACAGAGTACTGAATTCAACACGGGTATATATATATATATATATATATATATATATATATATATATATATATATATATATATATATATATATATATATATAATCGTGGCGTTATTCCTATTTCTGTGCTCTTTCATTCCTTTATCTAGTTCTGTAGCATTATGCATACCCCAACCAAATCAATATGACTGACAGGTAAGGAAGCAGTAGTAAAAAACTGTCCCAAAACTTTTTCTCTCGTTATTTTCAGAATGTTTTTGACGTGTGTGGTTTTATACTGTGTATCAGGGCTGCATAGTTATGTACAACTCCATCGGGATGAGTCCTGAATTCAACACGGGTATATGTATTCCTATTTCTGTGTTCTTTCATTCATTTATCTAGTTCTGTAGCATTATGCATACCCCAACCAAATCAATATGACGGACAGGTAAGGAAGCAGTAGTAAAAAACTGTCCCAAAACTCTTTCTCTCGTTATTTTCAGATGTTTTTGACTTGTGTGGTTTCATACTGTGTATCAGGGCTGCATAGTCATGTACAACTCCATCGGAATGAGTATTGAATTTAACACGTTCTATCAAAGTATTTGACAGGTCACTCTTCTTTCCTGTACCTCAATGTCTATTTAGAGACAGGGATGGTGGATAAGACTGATTATCGTGGGAGAAGAAAACATCGAGATCCATGTCCCTAGTCTGACATCCAATAAATGATTTACAGAAAAGTATTTGCAGTCGACCACCGACATGGTGCTCCTGAATCTTTGAGAAGCTCCATTGCATCACCGTCACCATTAACTATTACATTATTTTGTTCTTGAGCCTGCTTTACGCAAGTGCAGAATGGTCGAGTGCTTTTGAGAACAACGAAGTTTCCTTTCTTGAATTCTAAACACCACTTGCTGTATCACCAAGTTCTTCAAGATCCTTCACATGTACACCCTAACCACCACAAGTAATGTGTATGATCAAATACGTACAATCATAGTTGCAGGACTTTGAAACATTGTTTAAATTGATCTTAATTTGGAGCTCGTATAGAACGAACGAATGACAGCAACTAAGTAACAAGTTTATGAAACTCAAGCCATAATTTAAAAATTAGAGAATGTCTCACTGAATGATCCAATCTCCCCTAGATTCAATTGTGTGGTCTTCTTCATAAGCCTCGCGTGGGAGACCCAGTTTCAATTCTTTGAGGGAACTCATGTAGTTCAGATCCTATGTTAAGCTGTCTCGTTTCCGAAATTTCTCATCTAGTCCCGTAGTATATATATTCCACTTTTGAAAATTGTGCAAACAGTAGTCTTGGTAGATTAATTTAGTTATAGGCCCAGTGGCGGCCGGTGACTAAATAGGGCCTACAACATGACTCGACACCGGAAGTTATACAAATAAATTAAGCGTTCATCATTTGGCTACAGCATGGCACTCCAAGAAACCAGCAAAGGTGAAAAGACGGGTAAATTGTTTGTCAACCAAAGAAATCAACGTTTTGAATCTGCTCTATATTACTGCTAACAATTACGTCTGCGCTACGAAAGCGATTATTTTTCGAACATAATTCACACAGGCAAGGAAAACTCAATCTTGTACGGCAACCGACATATTCTATCAATGTTTGAATGAAGTCATACATGACAGTCGGGATTCATGTTGGGTTACCATATTTTCAATAAATGGTACGGGTCACTGCACTAAACTTTCTCTCTCTCACTTCTTAAATTACATTATATCATGCTGTAGTTGTTACGGAACCATTTGTTTACGACATATGAACACAATTATGAAAGGTGTTTTCAGAGAAGCTTGTATCAAAGTAAACTCACTCCACAAGCAAACTACATTTGGGACTTTATTTAAAAGAAAAGAAAAACGAAAAATGGGTAAATCATATTGAGGTTCAATAAGAGAACATTTATTTACAAAATGTTAACAAAATTGCTTGCTTCTTTTGAGAAAATCATCTGAGAAAAACTCACCCCAAGAGCAAACTACCCTTCTGGATGTTTAAATGAAAAAATGATTTATACCATATTTTAAGTTTGTTAAAGAGATATTGATTTATGGAAAATGAACAAATATGTCAGAGCCGTTTCCGAGAAATTCATATTTTTTTTACTTACACCCTTTGGTAAATTGCCCTTATCACTGGTGGTAGGAAGGAAATTCAAATAAAAAAAGTATGGATCATCGCACTAAACTCTCACTTCTTAAACTAAATCATGTTATGCTGCAGTTGTTAATGAAACATTTTCTTGTGAAATACAAATAAATACATAAGGCGTTAACGGAAAGCTTTTCTCCAAGAAAACTCACCGAGGGAAATATTTTCTTGTGAAATACAAATAAATACATAAGGCGTTAACGGAAAATTTCCTCCAAAGAAAACTCACCCAGAAAAGTAAACTGTTTCTTGTAGAATTTTTCCATTAAAAAAAATTACTTATGATATGTTAAAGTTACTAATGAAATATTTGTTCATAAAATATAAACAAAATCACATGAGTCGTATTTCTCAAAACTGTCAAATAAAACTACCCCTTGTTGATATTCTCATAGAAGTAATTTACGTAACATTATAGAAATATTAACGAAACATTTACTTGTATTTATGAAATATGAACAAAATCAACTGAGCCATTTTTGAGAAAATCGTCCGAAAAGCACCCACCCCAAGATTAAATTATCCCTTGTAGATTTTTTTAAAGAACAAAGGAGCTATTCCATATTCCCAGAACATTAAGGAAATATTTATTTATGAAATATGAACTAAATGACTTGTGTTAGTTTAGAGGAAAATCATTCAATAAAAATACTTCAGCCCAAAGAGTAAACTACAACTTCTCGACTTTTCTCAGAGAAATAACTTATACCATAGTTTAGGGTGGTTAATAAAATATTGATTTATAAAATATAACTATATAATCGTTAGTGCCGGTCTTGAGAAAATAGCATTTTTTAAATTTTCACCTTAAAATAAATTACCCTTATTTTTAGGGGGAAATACTATTTTGTGAGACCTTGAATAAAGAGTTGAGAAGAAGACTCATAAAATGTTTCGTGTGACGTGTTGTACTATATCGATCAAAAAACATGGACATTACGCAAAAGAGATGAAAAACGACTGGAAGCTTTCGAAATGTGGGTGTGGAGAAGAATAGAAAGAATTAGCTGGGTCGAGCGGAAAACGAATGAGAGGGCGTTAGAAATGGTGGGGAAGAAAAGAACAATTTTAAATATTATGAAGAAGAGGAAGAGAAACTGGTTGGGACATTGGTTAAGAAGAAGCTGTATCATGAGGGATGTGTTAGAGGGTATGGTGGCACGAAAGAGGAAGTGGGAGAAGGAGAACACAATTAATGGACGATATCAATCAGAGAAATTGTACGTGAAGACGAAGAGATTAGTGGAAGACCGTGGAGCATGGAAGCTTCTCAGTTGTGGCAAGTGACTTGCCAATAATGACAGTATACCTATGATAATGATGATGGTATTTTTAGGGGTAGGAAGAAATTTCGAAAAGCGCTCATGAAGAATAATTAAAAACTTAATTTTAAAATTTGGTTCCGATACGTTGAACGGTATAACCTTTAGGCGAGTGTACATCATGATAAAGCGACGAATAGATATCGAAGAATCACAGTTTCTGTGTTGGCTATGAAACGTATAAACACATTGAAATCCAGAATTTGCTTTTTTCATGATTACCATACTTTATTCTCTTCTATCGCTGTTCGAAAGCAAAAATACAAAACGGGGAATTTTGAACAAATAATTTTGTGATATATTTTCCGCAACCTTTAACTTTCTTTTCTACCTTAGAGACAATACTATCATAGTGATCTGTATAACTTAGGTGTTTCAAGTTACATAAACGCATTTATTTCAATTTTACAATTCTGTTATTCAAGTCATTTTTCTCGTCTGTTCATTGAACATTCAACTTTTCTATAAGTATTTTTGAACCTGAATTTACAGTTCGATATAGTTAAGACCAATATTTAAAAAAAATGACGAAGGCGCTACTTTTGAAAACCAAGCGTCATAATAATACAAATCTAATTTGATACATTGGTCTACATGTTGTGGGTATGAATTAGCAAGATGGTAGACTCATATTTGCGCTTGCCATAGCAAACTGGCATCCGGAATTTTTGTTCCCTAGTTACAACCTTAATATTCCAATACAAACAAAGAATATTTTGTTAATACAGAAGCGACAAACTGTCGTTCTAGTCCTATTTAAAACTCGTATATATTCAAAGTACATATATAATGTGGCACTCGTAATCACTACAGTCGTATAGCAGAATTGAAGCAAGGACTATTTATATCAAGCAGTAAGTTGTAGATTAAATACTATATTCAATCATAGCAGGACGGAGAAAGAAACTTAGTGTACGTAAGAAGAAAAAAAGCTAGCTATTTTTTATTCTGTTTTTTGGATATTAGATGATCTTCGAGATACTGTACAAAGTAGCTCTTTTGTGTCATATCTAGACTACAGAGCAATTTTTGATTTTTAAAAAATTTGCATAAAATTTTTCGAGGATCGAGACGAGATGAGAATGTTTTGTGATACTTCTTGTCTCGTTTTCGAAACGAGAATTGTCGTGTTTCTCATCTCTTCTCGAATATGAAAATACACTTCTCCTCTCGTCTTGCCTCGTGAGCAACCCTACATCTGGGTATCCTTGCCCATCACAAGATTTCACGTTTGTTAAAGTTTATTTTTTTGTCTTTTCTATGAGTTAAATAATTGATTAAGAAAAATCGATATTCTGAAAGAGACATAAAATAAATGATGAAAGAGGAAGGAGGGAGAAGAAGAAAAATACTTGACTTTCAGTAGTGGCTGAGGGAAGTCACATAGGTAAAAATGGAACTTTTATAACTTCAAAGTAAGGGAAGTAAACTTACATGATGTTCTAATGTTTTAATATTAGTATTAGTATATTCTAGGTAGCTTTGCTTCCTTTAGTTTGAAGTGATGAAAGTTTCGTATTCACTAATACGACTTTCTTCACAAGATGCCAGTATACAATTTATTGATAGTCTTAAAACGTATAACTGTCTCATCCAGACAAGGAGATCAGCTGAGAAAAATAGTCCATGAAAGTTTTTCAATTTGCAACAATGACCTGACATCAAAGCATATTTATCATAGACCTTGAAGCCAGAATTCAAAGTAATCAATAAATGTATGAATAATTTGTTAAGAACAATTTTTCACTATAAGTTTATTATTAAGTTCAGACTCATAACAAATGCTAGACTTTTATTATGTAGTCGAATAACAGGTATTCGATGAAAATTTCTTCTGTCTCGCCAATCAACATATACTCTTGAAAATTAAAATATAATGTCAATATTCATGTGAATAGAACTTATATTTTCGAGAGAACTTATATTCTTCTCTTAGTTCCTTCCAAGTTGAGCTAAAATGAAATTAGTTTAATAGCACTTTTGCAAAAAATACATAAATGCAACTGACAGTTTATTTATAATCTATTGAATCTTGTAGGAACATGTTTAACAAAACAAGGCCATTTATGTGCTTTATTTCCATGCAAATATTAGCAACATTTTTGCTTTTTTTTTTTCAACTTTCACCACAGTTTCTTACTTCTAAAAACAAATAAGAAAGAAGAAGAAGAAGAACAGCGAAAAGGAAAGTAAACAAAGTATAAATTGAAAAGGTTTTTGGTTTTGAAATAATTCCATTTACAAGATTAGTTATTTCCTTTTAATATCCATTTTTTGAGTAAATGAACCCCTCTTTTATTGGCTGAAACTGCAGGTCTTTTCTATTTTGCTGAAATTGAACAGCAAACATATTAACTTTATAAACCATAAATAGCTAACGTTTTGTTTCTTCCTCTTCTTTTTGTATTACTAGATTATTATTCTATACCCTTTCTTTTTCCTTTTCCTAAGATGTTTTCAATTGCTTTTTTCCTACTTCTATTGTAGCTGGTTATAAGATCATCAGTTTAGAAAATTTCATTTTAGCTTAGGTATATTTCTCAATATCGTTATGTTCACTTTTTAACAGACATTTTACATTTTCTTTCTCAGAATGTAGAAGAGAGAAATAAATTTAAATATCTATACGTCGTGGTAACACATCAGAAATAAATTAAAAAGCAAATAAGCTTTGCAAAAGATAGTAAAGAGAATAACGAGAAACATACATTTACAAATATATGGGTTTACCTTTATATCAATTACCCGCTTCGCTGGGTTAAATTAAGGAAAAAAAAAAAAACAGTAATGTGTTCCGTTAGTCAGTCACTTTTTAGTATTACTAAAGCGCTCTCTGATACTGTCATTTTCGATGATTTTTATATCTCTCTCCCCTCATTCTCTTGCATGTGGCGTGGCTGAATTTAGATTTAAACGGCATCGGAAGTGTCACTGTTCTTCACAGCGACCCCGAAAACTACGGATGTGACACTAATATCTGTCATTTTCGATAATTTTTATATATCTTCTCCCTCCTCTTCCCCATATTACGGGGCATGAATGCCATTGTTCATTTCAGCGACCCCAGAAAACCATGTATTCAACACTGATATTGGTAATTTCGATTATATATATCGTCGACAGCGTCACAAAGTGTCGTATCTCAAAAAAATTGAAAATTGAGATATTTTACTACGTAGTTGCATACACTGACTTCTACAAATTCCCAAAACGACATATCTGTAATGTGCGTTGTTTTGACGGTGGTGATGACGTCCCTGTGATGCATCTTAAGATGAAGCATATAAACCATTTTCACAAACAGTCGTATCTTGAGTTACGACAGTTTGTGAGCAACAGATCTTTCGCAACTGTGCCCACGATTATGTCGGTTAGACTAAAGGGGACGGTGATTATGAGAAATGAATGAAATGATGGAATAAAGAAAGTGGGAGGAAACGGGAGAACCCCGACGAAACCCACACACACGCTGTTTGTCCACCACAAAGTTCACTTGGTGGGAGCAGGGTTGGAACCCGCGACCCCATGAACCAGAGGTGAACGCTCTACCACTGAGCCACCGCGGCCCCAGGTTGCGGATCGAGGAGAAGGCCTTTAGATATAGAGGTTAGCTGCGAAGATACTGAATAAGCAGTCGCGGGCAGACAAGGAGTGGCCCTCCAGCTTGGAAGTTTGGGTGAGCCTAACAAACTCATCCTGTAATAGAAAAAAAAGACACTTTATCAGCAACAATCACAGAAGCCTCGGACCAAGACTGATAACTTGGCACGCCATCAGCAAAAGAAAATGGACATGAGATTTGGAACATGGAATATTAGAATTCTTTATAGGGAGGCGCGTTAAAATACGTAACGAATGAGTTAGAGAAATACAGGATGGACCTAGTAGGAGTTCAGGTTGGTTGCTATGATGGGGTATGCGGTGCAAACACGTAAGAACATAAGAGAAATTTCTCTCCGCTTCTTTGAATCTAGGCATGGACAAAATGAGGGAGATTCAGTCCACAGTGCTATAATCACATTTATTAAGCACTGTGGCAGTAATTTTGTACCCTCGCAACTTGAACCGATTGTTAAACTGGCAAGGAAAAAGAACCCATATACCGTTCATTGTGTTGACAGAAGCGATGTATGAGACTAGATCTCTGTCCCAATGTCTTTGTATTCTGTCAGTTAGACGTGACGAAAATGGAGATCCAATCAACTGGACGGAAATGCGCGAAGTGAAAGTGAACAAAGACTATCCAAACTGCATTCAGTTTAATACAAGTCATTTTGAGGACACTTACATAACTATTTCCCTGAAAAGAACGCACATTGAATCCACCAGATAGAAGTTTCTACTTTGCAGACTTGTCAAAAATTATCGCTCCAGAGAAGTACGAGGACTCGTTTTGATTGATTGATTGATTGATTGATTTTTAACGTCCCTTTCAGCAGCGAGGCTATATGAGATGTGGACCTACTGATTAACGTGGAATCCGAACCACATGAGCTCCCGCCGGGAATCGAACCCGGGTCTCCCACGCCTACGAGGATTCGTTATCATTGTGTCCGGGCCCAACTCCAATCATTCGAAACCCTGAACATGTTCAATTTTACAGAAACTAATCACATTAGCCATCCTTCTCAAGTGCAATATCAAAGCATGCAATTTGCAAATTACTTTGCAAGATTTTATATTCTGGCAATGACAACTTGATAACATTATTTTATGTTATGGTTAGTATACTCTTAATATTGTGTTTCTTGTGTGTTCTCAGGAATTTCGTTTTACCCTCAAGAATCTCAGGAAGCATTTGTTAAATTATTTTGTGTAATAAACACGAAGTTTTTCAATAAAAGTGCAATATATTCCGATTGTTCATCTATTAATGTAGTTCTCAGTATAAAAAATATGTGTCGCATCTCTCATACAAGAGAGGATTACCATCGTCACAAACTGTCGTATCTTTTTCCCGCCAAATTTTCCACAAGCTTTTACAGGCAAATTCCATAAAACTTTCTACACTGATTTCTTATGATTTAAGTTATAACTTGGTAAATTTTCTCTCCTTTCGGTAAAATAGATTTTGAGTTATGGTTGTTCAAAGTTGTATGAAAACCTAAAAATCGCTCTCCTGAAAAGTTTAGAAAACTGAGATACGACAGTTTGTGACGCTGTCGACGATATATACCTCCCCTTCTCTCAGGTTGCTCGACTTAATTTGGTTTTAAATAGCATCTGAAGTGTCACTATTCATCTCAGGGACACAGAAAACTATAGATTCCACACTAATATAGGTCATTTTCGATCATTTTTAAATGTCTCTCCCCGTCCTTCTTCCCTAAGTAGCACTATCAAAGTAATATGATAAAAAATATTCCAGGTTCGAACATCATCTATGTTGAAAATTTGATCGAGATTGGTCAGATGGTTCAAGAGTGATGAAGTCACACAAAGACAGTTAGTTTCATATATATATATATCCACCTCTCCCTCTTCTACATTGCACCGACAAAATAAAATGATAAAAGTCATCCCAGGCCCGAACCCCATCTATGTTGAAAATTTGATCGAGGTCGAGATTAAGCATATCTAAATACTGTTGTCTAAATCTTTATGCAACCAGTAACTCTTAAATGTTTTGAGGTGTGCATATTAGCGTTGACGTACGGATAACCTCCTTTAAAGTCACTGTTATTCATAAGGATGTTAATGAATTGAATCCATTAACGAATTCGACCGAGACAGTCGCGCTATTGCAAATAAAATAAAAATAAAATAAACAAAATTCAAAAATTTAAGTAGTTGAAGAATTGTAGTGTAGAGTAGCGGACAGACAGGCGCTAGTACTAACATTACAATCTTATATGATCCATTACTGTAATTCTAATAAAAGGTTAATTAATTGACGGAATTGGATGCTGCTGCTCTGGACTAATAACGAAAAAAGTTACTAAATATTCATACAGAAGGGGAAAAATATAATTTTGCCTGCTGTACTTCAATGACTAGTTAACTGGAGTTAATGTCTCTTCAGCACAGAGGCTATATGAGATAGGTCTTACTGTTTCAAATGGAATCCAAATCAGTATTTGTGTCCTACAAGCAAGTGCTACTATTTGGAATTGAACGCGGAACCACGCGCACATAAAACTAGCGCGTTAAGTAAGTTTTATTTTTTAAAAAAAATCTGAGTTACCGAATATACTATAGTTTCTTATTTAATTGTTTTTTTATACTTTGAGTTTCTACCGGACTCGACGGGGACACGAACACCGAAACATCGAGGACTGTTAGGGACGTCCATACTCTTCACTAGTACTCGAACCCTCAGTGGATATGGCCCCGTGATTAATCAATCTAATGCCTGAAACCTCTTGACTTCACCACAACGACTATTTTTAGAACTTTTCCTTCTCGCACCAGCAATCAAACAGGGCCTCCTAGTATGTAGGTAGACGCTGTACTGACTATGGTCATTTTGCATTGAGCTCGAGCTCATTAATCTAAATTAGATTTGCATTCGGACTAGCTTTTCTCAATTAGGCTCACGCTCGTGCTCTATCGGGCTCGCACTCACTAATCCTAATTGGGCTCGGGCTCACTTCTTTCAATTGGGATTATGCTTACACAGGCTCGTACTTACTAAAGCCAATTGGCTCTCGAGTACACTAATCTCAATTGGGCTCATACTCGGGCTCACTTCTCACAATTTCGCTCGCGCTCACTTACTTCATTAATGCTCGGGTTCCCTACCTCCAGACATCATTGACCATGAAGAATAAATTCCTTAAATGTATGACATTATACAAACATTGCTTAATCATATTTTCTTAACGCATTTTCTTCATAAAACTTCCGTTTTCTTACTAAGATAATTTATTAGAACGTCATATAAGCATATAAACACAGGTTTATAGTTACTTGCTGGAAATATAATTGCACTGTTTCGTTAGCTTTGTCAGGTCATTGCTCAGGTTATATATATATTTGCTAGAAACTAACATACTACAGTATATACAGATAATGTGGTTAGTAATTACATTTTTTAAATAACATGTTACCATATTAATAAATCTAAGATATAAGGGAATTTATATCCCTACTTTGAGGTCATTATTCTCGTAATTCCATGAAAGGATTTCTATAAAAGTTTCATTGGGTTTTGCGCTCTGAAATTAGTATAAAAATTCTCAGTTAGAAATTTATCCAAACGTAGGTGCAGGCGACGGCGCCGACTTTCCGAAATTTATGTGGGTGCATGTCGATGGCGGGATGTGTTATGTTTTCAGAGGAGTCCCGATGTATTTTGGTTGACATCATTTTAATTAAAATCTTTCGTGAACACTGTCATAAGAGGTTGTGATCGATTCTATTCACAATATAGTTCCATTATTATTATTATTATTATTATTATTATTATTATTATTATTATTATTATTATTATTATTATTATTATTATTATTATTATTATTGTGAGGACTGCCTTTGAAAAGGCCAGAGACAGGCAAGGAAGGGGGAGTGTGTTGCTTGGTTGCCTTTTCACAAATACATTTGAAACAATGAATTATGTTTTAGTAGTTAGAAATTTTAACTTCCATTTCGACGTTTAAATTGCTTTTTTTTATTTATTTACTTTTCTTTATAACGGCAAGTGAGAAATATTTATTTTATTTTGTTAATATCAAACTAAAAATCTTGTGGGTGCTAGAGCCCCGGAGCACCTACGTAGTCGGCGCGCATGGGTATTGACATAAGCGGTCCCAGGGCTTTCGCTAAAATAAATAAATAAAAAAAAAATCTCCATTTGCTGTGTAGAACAAAAATATTAATGCATTTATCAAGCCTGTAATTAAGTGTTAGTTTGAGGTACAAGAAAGTAAATAATGAAAAACAGTTAACTAGCAATGTTGTAAATACAGTGTACAAGTGTCTCATAATTATGTATATGATATTTTACTGACTGTAGGTTTTGTAATTCCGGACAAAAAGTTTCGATATGGCAACAGTGTGTAGTCTGAAAGGGGGTAAGGATGGAGATGTAGTACCGCCACACTATGCCATACCAGTGCGAGAGTGGTTGAATGAAACATTCCCAAACCACTAGATCGGTCGACGTTGGTCTATGGAGTGGCCAGCTCGATCTCCGGATTTAACACCGCCTGATTTTTTCTTATGGGATGCTTTTAAAGGATAAAGTGTATCAGCATCACATACACAATTTGGCCTAACTACGAGAAGCTATCACATAAGAGTTCCACAGGATACCAGTACGGGTCTGTCAACCTGCTTATGACAACGTCGCTCTCCATCTTCAGGCATATTTCGATTTAGATAGTGCATTGGTGGACCATGTCATGCAGAGCAGAGATTAAAATTCTTGTAAGGAAATGTATGATAGTAATGTGTTTATATTCAAGTTACGTTGCTCGTTTCTTCACCGCAATCTTTACATAATTATGGGGCCACCCTGTATATTTATAATTAAGATTTGCTAAAATCAGTGGAAGACGAATTTGTTTCCACAATCGCAAAAAGTCATTGCTAGTTTACAAAACTAACGCTAAAGGAAATTATTTAAAGTTTTCTCATTGTCATTATATAGGTTTAGGTATATCCAAAAAAAAATAATAAAAATAAATTAAAATAAAATAAAAAAATAAAAATAAAGTTTTATGGACCAAGTAATTAATCAACAAGTCGATGCGCTTCGAATTTTGAGGTCTTCTTTGAGTCTGAGTTGATATTTTTTCAATAAAATTTGATTTACTTCTACGACAAAGCTAGACCACTTTAGAATTTTAATGAAAGTAGGACGTGTTTCTTCCGTATTGTTTTACATAGAAACATTTTATAGAACATTTATATACTGAAAGTTGAGGAACAATGTAGTAACAATCATTGCCACACTTGGTAGAATTGTACCAAATTCAGCCTTTTTTGTCATTCTTCGGCCCGTTGGTACCACGCTGGCATTTTCAGCCCCTTTTGTGGAAAAGTTGGTACAATTGTACTCAATTCAGCACCATTTAACAAATACTTGTCACATTTTCAAAAGTGTCAGTAAGACTTTTCCTGTATGTCACGTTACTCATACTGTGTGTTGAATTCTAAAAAAAATGCTGTTGAACATTCATTCTGTGACTCTGTACCACATAATAGTACGAACTTTGTGTGGAAAATTCGTAATTCGAATTCTATCGGGGAAAAAAGTGAAGCTAGATGGGCGCATGAAGCGGACGAGAAAGAAGCAGGGTGGTGGATATTTTAGCTTGAAAAAAAAAAAACGTTGAATTAAGTGTTCGATATTCTGGATTCTGGCTACTTTGAAATTGAGGCGCGTTTGGTTTCCTTACGAAACATACTAAAGAAGATGACTTTTCCATTTTAATTTGCGGCCTTTGTTAGAAAATTTTCATCTACTTCCACGGTTGTTCGGGTGTCCTCCTATTTGAATGTTTAAAAAAAGATATATATTTTTTTAAAGAGCACTTTCTTGATTGGAACTCTTGGAAGAGGGGGAGGGGAGTGTTCTAGAACTTTCCCTTTTTTAGTTTGTGTTTTAGAACTATGTATTAGACTGGTATAAAATAATGAATTCAGCCTTTTTTGTTTCAATTTGGTACTATTTTTCAGCCCACTTTAGAGTTAGGACTGTGGCAACACTGGTAACAATAAACGAAAAACTCACATATTAAATCCAACGATGATCGTAGTAGCATGTAAAGGAAAACGATCTACCCTGCACTTTATCCACAGAATCTTAATTCCAAGTCATACTCACAAATCCTGATGAGAAAATCACACTCAAGTTTTCTAATTAACTCTTTCACTTAATTCCGTATAATCCGTTTCTCCAGAGGGGTTCAACGTGCAGCCAACTTTGGATTTGTATTTATCATTCATCGATTATAAACGGAACAACAAACAGAAACTTCTTATAGAATGCAGCTCTTGAGTTTCAACGTTATTTTCTTCTCTTAAATATTTTAGACACACATATCTCTAGATAAAGTAGTCTTTTTATACTTCACTGTTTCAGTGCCTTTTTTCAGTTTCGAAAACTCAAAACGACAGTTATCCAGTCTTCCTTCTCGCTTCTAGGTTCCTTCCGCCATTTTTTTCATTTTTTTTCTCTATATTGACATATCGTTTTTTTTTTCTTTTCGGCTCACGAGCATTTTATAACTTTTCATTCAGAAAGGCCCATCTTTCTACGTCATGGAGCCCACGCATTACACGAAATATTATATATATATATTTCTCTTACCTCGTCGAGTCATAGAGAATGGTAGCTCAGTGAGTGCTGGTGTGGTGTACGTGTAGGCGAGCGGTCTGTAACATTAAGCTGAGGATCATGAGTTCAAACTCATCGGGGTTGGAGTCCCTCTTAAGAACATATACTTATTTAACTGTCCTCAAGTTTGTATTCGCATCCGAAGTCACGCACTACATTTTGGACAAAAATAGTGACAAAGAGCTTAACTCTGGTGTAAGAAGTTTCTGGTTTGATTCCAAAACCATGTGCTAGACAGCATCGTATCGAAAATATAGATTCATTCTGTAGAAAGCCTTTCTCAAAATAGTAAATACTTCATAGATAGGGTTGCCACTGGCCTGTTTTTCACCCGCCTGGCCGGAAATATTGCTGTTATTTTGATTAAAGTCGGTGACCGGTACAAACTTCTTACTGGTACCTTAAGGATCGTTTTTTTCATATTTGTATCTACTTTGAAGCAATTCTATCCAGTTCGAAGTATAGATTTAAAAAGTAACTTTCATTCTGTAAATCCAAAACTGTCACCTTTCACCATCTATCAACGATTAATATATTTTTTTCATCTGTTCAGATAATTTTAAAGAGATGAAGAGACTGTATAAGGGAAAATTTGAAAACCTGTAAGAAATTTTATACATTTATTGAGAGTAGAAAAGGATTTCTTAAAGCAATTTCCTCTAGTTGAAGTATAAGTTTAAAGAATACATTTCATTTTCCAAATCCAAAATTGTCACATAAAGATTAATATACATTTGTTCATCTGTTTCGATAATTTTAAAGAAGTGGCAGTTACTGATAAATGTAATAAAATGATCAATGCCGATTTTAGTTTCACATTTATAACACAATGTATATTTTAAGCTTATTAATGAATGTACTAAAGATATGCAGAATACTTATATTCACGATAGTACATTTTCCTTCCCATAGATGGGTCTGAACAGAGATATTTCACACAGACCTACATCATAAGGAATTTTGAGGGGGTGTCGGTTTTTTTTTATTTCCCAGAGTTGGCAACCCTATTCATAGACTTCTAATTTTCTATAAACATTTATGTCATTTAATCTTTTAAGGTAACTTCATTTAGTGGCGTACGAAGAACTTCGTCAAGAGGGTGGTTCAAGCTCCCAAGTGCATGTCATTTCAGGTGTTTGTATACATATATTAAAATGGTATATATTTATTTCCAGATATCATGCTGAAGATGGGCTTACGGTCCCGGTACCCCCTCTTCCGTATACCACTGTCTTCATTACATATATTTAGATCTTTTCTAAAAGCTTTTACTAATTCTGATCTGTTTTGGGGTTAGAGGTGCAGCATTGAATTCTCAAATCCCCAATAAATAATAATAATAATAATAATAATAATAATAATAATAATAATAATAATAATAATAATAATAATAATAATAATAATAATAATAATAATAATAATAAACTTTGGCGTACCATTGTAGTGCAGTATTACTATTTTATACCAGCCTTTTTCTTAATAATTGGAACCATATTTCTTACTCAACCATTATTTTGTTTGTATGGTAATTAACTTAACGCCTGTTTGTTACAATATTCGTAATATTTGTAATTAGAAATGAAGTTTATTTCTGACAGTAGCTTATGCCCCTCCCTCTTGCTCGCACATCACGTCTCCACAGGATGGCACACGTTGGGAACCACTGGTTTAGTATCTACGTAAAATAAAAACGGCTAGAACGATTTTGTTCACACTTTTTAAGTAACTAACTGAAATGTCTGTTCTTTGCACGGGAGAATAATTTTTGGAAACCCTCTTGTTCCCTTCAGCATAAAACTGTAACGATAAAAATCCGCAATTTTAAAGCTTCACACCTTCATCCATCACTCCTGCTCACTCCTGTGTCGAAGGGGAATGAACTTGAACTTAAATGGTAACGGGAGCGACCCCACCAGCTATGAATTGGACACAAATATTAGAAAATAATCGTTTTCGATTATTTTCACTTTTCAACCCAATTCCTCACCCCGTATCAATGGAGACTGAACTTAAACTTAAGGTCATCGGAAGGTCACTATTCACCTCAGCGACAGACCCGTATCCAGGGGGAGATCTAGGGGGGTCGGCCCCCCTAAATTTTTACTGATCCCCTTAAAATTTTCACGGTAGGCTTGCAAATGAACTATAATATGGGGATGAACTATAATATGGTTGGATCGCTCCCCCCCATAAATTCTACTATTCCCCCACATTTTTGGGCTGGCTACTGGCTTGATCAGCGACCCTAAAACTGGATTCGACACTAATAACCGTCGTTTTAGACAATCTTTAGAAGTCACTCCCTAGGAGTGATAGAAGTGTCTTATCTCCACAGTACAGCACCATAAGTGTCACTGGCAGTGAGTAACCCGAAAACCATGGATTCTTACCAATGTCAGTAATTTTTTAAATAATTGCTCTTACCTGTTATCCCTTCACACTCCGTAGATTGCTAAGGGTGTCTCACCATAGGCATTGGTTTGTAGATTGTAAGTCATAGTTGAGTTGAGCTGATTTTGAGTTTAACGTCCCTTTCAGCAGCGAGGCTATATGAGACGGGGATTTACTGATTAACGTGGAATAAGAACCACATGAGCTAGCGACTGGAATCGAACCCTGGTATCCCACGCCAAAGGCGCGTACGCTAACCGCTTAGCCGCGAAGGAGATCAGTGTGCAATATGTGTACCAAGTCTGGGAGACTGTTACAGGCGTTCCAGTTCCGGTTATATACATATATACACACGTATACATCTATATATAATATAGATATAAAATACCTTTTGCCTCGCCCCTTAAAACAAACATTTGCTATACGTCCCCGTTTATTTTTAATGGGGATATTATATACTGAGTTTCGTGTTTCTAACTTTAGAGGTTCATAAGGTACTACATTTTTTTGTGCATAAATTATGACCTGATCTTCTCTTAAGTCATACATTTTAATAAAAGTAACATGATAAATACCTAGTTTGAAGTAGATGATAACTCGATCCAAAATTCATTTGAATCGATTCAGTTGTTTTCAGGTGATTAGATGACAAACAACATCATTTTCATTTTTAAAAAATAATGTTTATATGTTTCTCATGGTCGCTTACTCTGAGGGAAGAACGAAGACTGAAAGTATTTGATAATAAAATCCTGATACGAATGTTCGGACCTAAGAGGAATGAGAATGGGGGATGGCGGAAACTTCATAACGAGGAACTGCATAACTTATACAGTTTACCAAACATTGTTAGGGTCGTCAATTCTAGGAGGCTCAGATGGGCAGGTCATGAAGCCAGAATGGAAGAAAATAGAAACGCTTTCAAAGTCTTAAGTGGAAGACCAATCGGAAAACGACCATTAGGAAGACCTAGGCGCATACGGGAGGGCAATATTAAGATGGATCTCGCAGAAATACGAATACAAAGTAGAAACTGGATCCAATTAGCTAAGGATAGAAGTCAGTGGAGAGCTTTTGTGAACGCGGCATTGAACCTTCGAATTTCATAGGCCATAGAGTTAGTTAGTAAGTTAGTTATTGTTTATATGTTTCTAATGGTCTACAGTTGAATAATATTCATTTGTATTGGAAACATCCAAAAAGGGTAGTTTGCGGACAAATTATTAAATTTAAAAAAGCAAAGAAAATTTGTCGTAGTTAAGTGAGAAAGCTTGGGCGATAAAATATTAACTCTTTTAATTTTTGCAATGGCAACCTTGGAACTAAACCTAAAAACTATCTTCTACACTCGCGCCAATTTTAATGTTTTCTTTTTCCGTTTCTTCACTCTCCCCTCATTCTGGTCTCACTTGACCGAAACGGACAAAGAAAAAAATAAATTAAAAAAGGAAAGAAAAAACGAAGTTCACAATCATTCACTCATACAGAATACACAAGACGTCCTTTTCCAAACCTGGTTGCAGAGATTTATCACTGCCAGAGACTGTTGGAGGTCACTACCCAAAGATATCAAGTTATCGGAGGAAAACTCTCTCTCTCTCTTTCTCTCTGTTTCTTTAATAAGAAAAAGAAAGCATAATATTCTCTCCCTTACTCTGTCTCCGCCTTACACAGTTGAGAAACTCTCAAGAGCTCAACGACATCTCAGCAGTATATAAATCATCAGCATAATGACGCAAATTTTAACAATGATATCAAGTCAGAAATAAATGTGGTATTGTCAGGAGTGAAAATTAATAGGCCATAGACCGCAGAGGCGAGAAGCAACAATAGAAAATTTTATATACCGTACACAGTATGTGTATACAATTTTCTGAATTGTTCATTATTATTTTTTGTAATAAATAAAAATAACAATAATAAAGATTACAAGTATTAGATGGATATGTAATAAACGATAATTGAAAGAGAAAGGGTAATGTATATTTCAATATATATTTTCGAAAGTCCAATATGACAGCCATCATTTGATAGTGATTGTGTCAGTGGCGTCACCAGGAAGCCATATTAGAGGGCAACCTAACCAAGAATGGTTATTGACGAATGAAGGTTATCTTTCCGGTTCATTCACTGCTTAGAGGTTAACATCATTTGCAACATCAAGCCTATGCGTAGGATTTGCCATTTCCAATATCACAATAAGGTGTTCAGGACTGTTCTAAGGTAAGAACGAACCCTGGGCTAAGTTCTCTTACTAATTTTTATTAATCGACTTCAAAAAAGAGGTTAACTTAAAAAAATGACTTAAAAATACCATTGTCTATAAACAATTTTGAAATCTGTCCCAAGCGGAAAGAATTAATATATCATAAAATAATTAAAGTTACTATCCAAACTAATTTTACATTAAATATTAATTTGCTTGGCTTGGCACATACTTCAATATTTTTATAGATAATAATGATGAATTATTATGTACTTTTAAGCTCCTTTTTGTTATTTCTCCAGCACAACTAAGTCCTCGCGCAGATTTTCTCTAGAGATTAACATTTCTCAAAGGTCAATAGTTAGAATTTTAAGGTCAATATGATTTAGGAATGAATCCACATCACTTGCAGCATCTCACAAATACGGACAAGCAAGCACGTGTGAATGCTACACAAATTATCTTGGAAATGGTGCTCATGAAGCCGGACATTTTGTTCATCTTTTCTGACGAAACAACATTCCACATCAGCGGTCGAGTGAACAAACACAACTGTGTCATCTGGACAACCGAGCACCCGCAGGAAGTTCGCGAGCACATACGGGATTCCCCCAAGGTGAACGTGTGATATGCAGTGAGGAAATTTGGAGTGATTGGACCCTTCTTTTTTTGAAGGAGAGACCGTCAGGGGAGATAATTACCTTGCCATGCTCAGCACGTTCGTGGAGAACACGCCATTTGCCATTCTCCAGAAAGGGGATTTTTAGTAAGACGGCACTCCTGCCAATTACAGTCAGATGATTCGGGATTACCTGAACGACACGTTCAGTAAACGTTGGATTGGTAGAGATGGTTCTCTCCCATGGCCAGCACGTTCCCCCGACCTGACGCCATGTGGCTTTTGGTTGAGGGGCATTGTTAAAGACCGTGTGTATGCCAGCAAACTTAGCAACATGGACGACCTGAAGCACAGCATCACTCTGGTCATTGCTGCTATCCGTGCCCAAATGACCCAGACGGCCATACAATCAACAATAGACGGACTCCATAAGTGGACTGAGTGGGATGGGTGCCAAATTGAAACTCCGTAACCAAATACTTTGCCTTGTAATTTCACTTTTAAATATTTCCCCCAATTTAATGTTAACATCTTTTTGCTTCCCCTATATATATATATAAAGATATGAATCAGTCCTTTGAGAAACACCTCATCTCCTGGAAATGTGTTGTTTCTCAAATGACAAATGCTCCAGGGAACGCTAAGCCAGGTCATATCATAAAGGCTATTGACGACCACATAGCCTCTTTACCCAGAAAGAAGCCCATTACACCAGCAGGTCTTACAAATACTTGAACGCTAACCTTAATGTAAGAATTATGTGGCAACTTTTCAAAGGAAAACATCCAGACTTGAGTGTTGATTACAAGTTTTATTTGAAAATATTTCATGAGCATTTTGACCTAACTTTTGGGAGGCCTCAGATTGATTCTTGTTGAAAATGTGAGGAACTGTCTGTCAAAATAAAAAGTCCATCATTAAATGATGTAGCTAAAAGAGTTTATGTTGCAGAACTCCTTGTGCATAAAAGGAGATCACAAAAGTTTTTCAAAGCCATTGAAAATATTAGACAAAAGTGTTTAACGGATGAAAAAGTAGGTGTGATCTGCATGGACTTTATGCAAAACCTCCAACTTCCTCAAATACCAGTTCAAGAAATATTTTACTTACGGCAGTTGACAGTGAATGTTTTTAATATTCATGATGCTGCAACCAATAAAGCCAAGTTTTATGTATATCATGAGGGCTTAACTAAGAAGGGGCCAAAATAAATTTGTTCATTTTTAATTGATTATATCAATGAAGTTCTTAATGCTGGTGTTAGGTATCTTAGTGTTTTTTTTTTCGATGGCACACCTGGACAAAACAAAAACACCGTGGTTGTGCGGTTTTTTCTTGCCCTAATAGAAACTTGCCGATTCGACAGTATTCATCCCTATGTTCCTATTCGAGGTCATTCGTGCCTTCCGTGTGACCGCTACTTTAGTGTAATCAAACAGAAAATTAAAACAGCTGACAGGATTTACACAGTAAAACAGTATGCTGAACTTATGTTGCATTCTACTGCTATTCAGGACAAGTTCCTTGTGGAAATAGTAGAAAGTCAAAAAGTGAAGGATTTTAAATCATGGTTTGGTCAATTTTATTAAAAAAAAAAAGTAATATCTACGGAGACTCAAGCAAGGAACATCCCAAGGGAAAACAAAATTAAATTCAACATTTCAACATTTATGGAGTTTCATTACTCTAATAAACATGTAAGCCAAGTTAAAGTAAAAAAACTTTATTGGTGGACTCAATGAACAAACTTTTGACTTGAAAAAACCTGGAACTGGTTTACCAAAGCTTCCAAAAATCAGTGCCTACTCGCAAAAATGTGTACCTATCAACATCAACATAATCAATGATCTCAACAAAGTCGAAGCCTATATACCTGCAGACACTGTTGGTGAATTTTATTCAAAAATTTATGACTGGCCAACTATCGATATGGATGACATTGAACTGTTTTAAGAAACAATGTTTGGAAAATATGTATACATTATTTGACAAACAAAATACTGATTTTTATTAATAATTTGAATTGTTTTACCTTTTATTTCATACCTGACAACATATCGTTTAGTCAGTCATTTGAGAAACAACACATCTCAAACAACGTTTATATATATTTTTTAAAATACCAAAATAAAAATAATAAAATTTTATTTTGGTAGAATTAGCTTACCAAATCCCTGTAGAAACATAAAAAATTTCAAAAAATATATGATGTTAAATTATGGAAAAACTGTTTTTTTTTTTTTTTAGATTTCCCGAAAGTTTACTTTTTTGGATATGAGGTGTTTCTCAAATGACCGATTCATATATATATATATAGGGTGTCCATAAATTCCGTTGGCACCCCGTGTATCGTCGAAACGACTGCGAATATGAGAAAACACAAAAACACGTCCATCATTATTTTAAGGGTCGTGAGTTTTGAGCTATAAAAGGTCCACTCCAGACACCCACATACAGGGATACGAGGGGTCAACTTGAAAATTTTAAATGGCAAAGGGGGTCAAGTAATATATCGTTGGAAAGATCTCGACAAGAGAAATATTTTTTCGAAAGTTTTAAGTATCTATATTGACCCCATCCAAACTGGCGGGGTTCACATTTCGTGTCCATAAAGTCCTTTGCCACCCAGTGTATATTCGAAACGACTAAGAATTTGATAAAACGAAAAACACGTCCATCATTATTTTAAGGGGCTTGAATTTTGAGTTATATAAGTTCCACTCAAGACATCCCCAGATACCCTGGCAGCACAAAATGTGCTAGGCATGTGCGATTTAGGTGTTCCAGCTACTTTTTAGGTACCCGACACTTGGCACATAGGATATACATGTGCTAAGTATGCATTTCAGCTACCTACAGTTTTAGGTACTTATTACACCGAATTAATATTTGCAACTATGTACCACAAATATAGCCTTTATGTACCTGACTCAGTTTCGCACTCTAACAGTCATTTGTTTTTATAACGTCATTTGGGTCATATATCTGTCATGTTCTAGGTACGTCCTTTAGGTACTCTGGTGCTAGGGGTCCCGGGTTCGATCCCAGCCCCCGCCAAGTGAACTTTGTGGTGGACAAACACCGTGTGCGTGGGTTTCCTCGGGGTTCTCCCGTTTCTTCCCACTTTCTTCATTCCATCATTTCATTCATTTTTCATTATCACCGTCTCCTTTAGCCTAGCCGGCATAACGTGGGACGTAAAACTCAATAATTTCATTTCATTTGTCCTTTAGGTACGTACTGTTTCAGATCCCTAACAGCATAAGATGTGCTAGGCATGCTACATTTAGGTGTTCTAAATTCATCTCCCACATTTGATGCATTTGTCGCTTCGTTTTCTAAGTGATTGTGTACTAGAAACAACAAACGCATCATGTTTATTAGATGGCAACTGTCGCCGATCATTTGAAAACGAATATAGAAGAACGATGAAATAAAGTAAATAGACATTCGTCATTTTGTCATAAAATTACATGGCGAGCAGATTTTATCTGATCCCAAACGGTTATCGTCGAATATATGCGGTTAAAGGAGCACTCTGATTAGCCAAATTCAAACGACCTCAACAATTTATCGCTCTACAAGCAACGTTATCTTTATCGTCTCTGTGGCCAAGTCGGAAGAGCACGTGGCTAGTAATCTAAAGTTAGGTGGTTCGCGCCCACCATGGAGCACATTTTTTTTACTTGTTTAAAGTGCTTTTAGACACTTTCATGTAAACACATTACGCATATAGGCGGTTTAACATATTTTGGGGGAGTAATCTTGTGGTTCATTGACACTTACGGCATGGGGAACATACTAGTAAAGTTCCCCAGGTACATGTCAAGCATGTGCCTAGGGATGGAAATAGACTGTGACTATCACTTGCCATCCATGTGATTTTCTCTCAGGGGTACATAAGGCACATTCTGGACACATTCCCATGCACCTGAGGAAACATGATAGGCGTATGCCTGCTATGTAATTGTGCTGTTAGGGTAGGTACGAGGGGTCGTGTTTTTTTGCATTTTATTATATTCTCAGTTGTTTCGAAGATACACGGGGTGGCAACGGACTTTATGGACATCCTATAGAATATATATATATATATATATATATATATATATATATATATATATATATATATATATATGTGTGTGTGTGTGTGTGTGTGTGTGTGTGTGAATCCTTTGTTGATATTTGCTGCTTACTTCTGTTTGTCTCCCTCCATATGTCCATATGTATATAGTATATTGGGAAATGACTATATGAGGAAAATGGCACACTCTCTTGTGTCAAGGTAACATTTGGTAGAGGTCCAAATGTTACCAAAAATTACATTAGAATTTAATTCGTATATAGGTTGATAATCATATAGGAAACTTGGAATTTTATTCATCAACTAGAGTTAGTTATGTTTAGAACTGCAGTACATTATAGGACTGAAGTTCCCAAGTTTCATACGCGTGTATTGGAAGTTCAGGGCCGTAGGCTACCTTCGTTATGAATAAAGATACACCAAAATGGAAAGAGGAAAAAATTGTTGGAAATAGTTGGGTTTTAATCTAAAAGTGAGAAAATTTCCAATTTCATCAGCCGTTTGGTCTCCATAATGGTAAGCTGAACTGGCAATGTTGCTTTTCCATTTAACATACGTTTCAGTACCCGTATGGAGATCAAACACCTGGTGCTACTGGATAAAAGTCCACCATTCGAGATTGAAAACCACATAATTCAAGTAATTTCATCTTCCTCCATTTTTTCATAGCTTTACTCATAACAGATTTAGCCTATGGCGCTGGACTTTTGATGCATCCTGTACAATGATGTACACTCATTTCCGGTACTTAAATCAATTTACGTTTTCATGTCTAATAGTGTAGCACTCTGGAGAGTGTTTTCGCATCTTTCTGAAAGATTAATATGTTTTGAATATTATATTGTTTCTATTCCTAGAACTTATCGGAATCTGGCCTATTTTCTTACAATAATGTTCTTTCATGAAACCTTTTATTTTATTTTTTCAATACACCGCCAGCCCACTTGAACTGGGAAACGTATATCCCCACCTCTTCTACAATATCATTATTTCTATAAAAAACCAAGATCACTGTGTTTCTCAAGTTGCTCATTAGCAACATACAACCATACAACATATAACAATTTCTCTCTGTATCATAACTCATAACATAGATTTTTTTTTATAATTCTTACAAGAAGATATCTTCATGTTTTACTTCTCTGTTACAATATAAGCAGCATATTTAAATGTACTGTTATTTATAACTAGTGGGCACAAAAACCAGTTTTTCGGTTTCCGGATTTTTAGGAAAATCGAAACCGGTTTTTGAATTTTAAAAACAGGCTTTTCGCCGAAACCGGGTTTCTCTGAAAATAGTTATCGTTTTTTTTTTTTTTTTTTTTTTTTACCGAAGCCAGTTTCGGTTTTCTCCAAAATATCTATGGATCAGTTTTTCATCGAAACCGGTTTCAAATTTTCCAAAACTGGTTCTTATAACATGCGTCGAGAACACATATGAAAGAGGCTCAGAAACATGTGTAAATTCTCATAAAAAGGAAATGCAAACTGAAACCGATATGCTTAAAAGGCAATATGTTTAAAAACAAAACTGCTTTCTTTTGTAAATGAATCCGGTTTCCGAACAACGAAACTCTACTGTGGAGAAAACCGAAACCGGTTTCGGTGAAAAACCGAACTGGTTTTGGAGAAAATCGTAGTTTCGGTAAAAAACCGAACCGGTTTTGGAGGAAACCGAAATGTCGGTTTTTCGGATTTCGGTTTTTCTATAAACCGGTTTCCGGTTTTTATAAAAACCAGTTTTGCCCGTCTCTATTTATAACCTATGATTACACAGCAGATGTATATAAAATATTTGTACTACTGATTAACAAAGGAAGGCCCAGCGTTGGAAAAAATCGGCCGCCCATTCTGACAAATATGCTAGGTTAATATCTTAAAATATAACCTCTGATAAATTTCCTTCTAATATTCTTTCCTATGTATCACTATGATGAATGTTAAAAACAGCCAAATATATTTGAATTTAAGAATTCTTTCACAATAACTTATTCGCTAATCTTAATCTGAGCCTGTGAACAAACTATCGTACTTCTTAATTATTTGATTGTTAAACCAACACATGATTTTGAACCTATGCATAATAAAGTTACTCAAATGACTCGTCAATGGTTTCATGACAGCACAATCTAAACTCTGGACCATATTCAGAGACGGTTTTACATGTGGTTAGCGTAGTACTAATAATTTGGCGAACGCGTAATTTTAAATTTTGTATGTTACGAAGTATATTTATGATTTTATCCATGATTGATATCCATGATCTTAGAAAATCTACCGCCATACACTCTTTCAAGAATACATATTGTCCACTGTGAAAAAAGATTTAAAAAACACGAAAAAGTCTATTCATTCAAAAAAAAAAACTTTTATTAGGGTCAATTTCCAGAATTATCTGGTAAAGTGCCCTCCTATTACTCCGAGTTGCAATCCGTACCTGGTATTAAACAATTACTTAAAGGACGCGTATTGATTTAAAAAAAAAAAAAAAAAAACCTGCGATTCTCGATGGAAATATTCCTGAGGATTGGCATTTTTTGATCCTGTTTCACAGAATGTACTATTCTTGTAATACTAATGTAGAAATGATTTTAAAAAAAACTGCTTTCTTCAATTGCACTTTTTTCTTCAATTTTTACAATTATACTTAATATGACAATTATTTCACTACTACAAGTATTCACAAATACATTTTATTGTTTCTCATTATTATTACAATCCTGCCTGTTACATTTTAAAACAAAATTTGAACATGCAATTTCAAATTGTTTCTTAATTTCTGTGTAAAATTGCCTACAAAAGGAAGATCTCTTCTAATTGTTTTCCCGTTGGCAAAGTTCCCAAGATACAGTAGCTGACACATTTCCTCGTTGAATTGCTATACTAATCCGTTGAATGAGAAATGATCTAGCTCTGCTATCGCCCGATTTTAACGATATGCGTTGGCCAACTTCATTGATAAAGTTAAACCCTTCTTTGCCCCATGAACCACTTGATTCAATTGTTATTGTAACAAACAAATATTTGTCCAATAGATTGATATATTTATTCCTTTTCTCGACCTCTCTACGAGCTGCTACGAGTCCTGGTCGAGTCGCCGTATCTTGTACATTTGAAGGAGCATAAGTGTCAGCACAGATGAAATCCCAAAGAAGCGCCTCCCCTTTTTCCATGGCACTAACGTCATTCCGTCAGGCCTCTTTCCGTCATTGCGGCTACATCCATACGGTTCTCTCACTGACGAAACGCCTGCTGAAATAAGAGCTCTCAGAATAATATCATTTATACTGGTATGTCGTGAAAGCCTGCCAGCACTGTTTTTACATGATAAGCCGTGCAATCCTCTCGTTAATGTGGAGCAGCGGTGTGGCTCGCAGATATCTACTTCTAAGCGTAGAGCAGTTGCTATTCGAAAACTTTCGTTCGATAGATGTAAGCCCAAAGAAGGTGAAGGTAAGGCTTGAAGCTATGCTCCATTTTCAGGTGATGTGACAGCAAGAAGCCTGGCTTTATCTTCGAGGTTGTTAGTTGATCTTAATAGATAAGCTATATGATGCTTAATTATAGGTTCATCCCGGGCTGATTGGATATTTCTTCTTTCAAGTGCTGGGGAATATAATCCTACTAAATTAGTACATATGTCCATGCAGTCCTGCACATCTTGATCTGTAGTCGACTTCCCACTGGAGTAGAGATCCTAAAACCGTAGACTGAAGCAAGGAGAGACGGAATCGCAATATCTATGGCGCGACGAATCCCAAGACCTCCATTTCCAATTGATAAAGAAGCTTGTAGCCATGATGTGTCGCCTAACAGTTGAGAATGGATTCTAATCCGGTTTTTAATTTTTCATCGAACTTCTTTAGTAAGTCACTATCTCGCCAACAAGGAGAACATCGGAGGAAATACAATAGCCTTGGTAATGAAAATGATGCTCGTAGTACATAATATGCTCAATGGGCTGAAATTTTGACTAACCTGGAAAAGAATAAATCTAATTTAGAGATCTTTTCTGATAGTATATTAGTCCGTGCATCGGCCGAGATGACAGCGCCTAACAATTCAGCATTAAATGATGTTAGAAGCTGAATTCCAGGTGCTGATTCATTTAAATTCTGATAGAGCTTCTCAATTTGATCATTTGTGGCGCCCAGAAAACTCACTTCGCATTTGGAGTAATTAAGAAATAGGCCAATGGTTGACGCATTAGTTCGAATATTGTTTAATGCGTGCAACACTACATCCGTATGGTTCCATCATCCAAATACCAAACGTTCAGCTCTGTGTTAATGCCATTTACAATGGGTTGGAGAGTCAAAGCAAACAGAGCCGGGCCTAGTGGATCGCCCTTTTGCACTCCGTGTTGTGACAAGATGATATTGCCATGATGTTAAACAAGTTAGTAACACGAGACATTCTTTTGCATCAATCCGCTGCGTAAGTTGTGTAACATACACACATACTTATTAGGGGGCCGCGATGGCTCAGTGGTAGAGCGTTCACCTCTGGTGCTTGGGGTCCCGGGTTCAAGCCCTGCTCCGCCAAGTGAACTTGGACAAACACCGTGTGCGTGGGTTTTCTCGGGATTCTCCCGTTTCCTCCCACTTTCTTCATTCCACCATTTTATTCATTTCTCATCTTCACCGTCTCCTTTAGCCACCCTCTCCAAGAAAAAACACCCCAGACGTGAAGAGACTCACAAAGAAAAATCCCTGGACATAATATGCAAGAAGACACAGAAGGAAAAGAATCGAACCAATATCGTGCACATGACAGTTGAATAAAACCAACGTTTGTACACATTGTTCTAAAAACTGCATTGTTAGACAATTTTGTTTCAAATTTCAGTTGATTCATTTTTGCATCAAATCATTGCTTGCAATAAAAATGGAAGGTACAATTTAACACGAATTTTAACTGCTTTATCTCATTACAGAGACATTACATTTTTCTCATCACATTTATCTCTAATAAAAGCACATTTAAAATAATTTTGTTGCGTAGATTTAATTTGCAAAACGTAAGGTTCTCATTTGCAATTTCACCGTTCCTTCCCGCTTCACTCACTTACGAAGGGAGGTTGCGGTGATAATATTCTCGGAATTAGATTTCCTCCTTTCCATTATGGCATTTTTACTCTAATAATCTTTTCCTCTGTTGCAACATTCGCTAGTCGTGGAAAAATAAATACCTTCTGTCATTTTCTATTCGAATTTTTGTCCTGTTCATTTATCTTTAACAATTTTCATTCTATGGACACTGAATATTTTATCTGATACAGGCACCATGTCTTGGTGGTCATTTTGAATACGGTGACCAACATGAAAAAATCTTTTGACACAACGCTTTTTAGTTTTTAAAGATCTATTGAACGAGGTATCACTCGCCCCATGTTTCCATTTAAAAATTTAAAGTTGGGCCCTGGGCCACTCCCGTAGATAGCTCGAAAATGTAGGAGGGGCCCGGTGGAAGTTAGGGGGGCCCGATCCAAAAATATTAGTTCATCCCATATTATAGTTCATTTGCTAGCCTACCGTGTAAATTTTAGTGGGGGCCAGTAAAAATTTAGGGGGGCCCGGCCCCCCAGACCCCCCTGGATACGAGCCTGCCCTGAGCCCCATAAAAGGCGGTTTGGGGGCCACCGCGAAATCATTCGACGTACCCCATGTCATTTTCCTGTTTCACTTTTTATTCAGTTTGTTTATCTCCAACCGTTTTCACACTAGTGGTACTCAATGGTTTATCTGATACAGGTTCCATGTCCTGGCGGCCATTTTGAATACGGTGACCTATATGAAAAATCTTTTGCCATAGCGCTGTTTAGTGTTTGAAGATCTATCGAACGAGGTATCACTCGGCCCATGTTTTCATTTAAAATTTTAATGTTGGGCCCTGACCCCCATGAAAAGCGGCCCTGGGAGGCACCACAATAACACCGTTCGATGTGCCCCATGGCATTTCTTATTTGAGTTTTTGTTTGGTTCATTTATGTTTAACCGTTTAAGAGATATTTCTGTGGAAAGATTAAAATGGGCCACAAAATATATATAGTGGAGTCCCGGTAATCCGAACAGGTCCGGCAGGAAAATTTTATTTTTAATTTCTATTTTTTGTGGCAAAAATAAGGTTTTAGGAAATTAATAACTAAAAGGATTTAAATGTGTGCATGTTTTCGTAGAGAACAAAGTAAACTTTCTTTAAATACAGTTTAAAATACAGAAAGATAATAATACCCCTAACAGAAAGATTTGTGACTACTGTGCTGTACGTACTGTAGGCCTACGTGGAAAAATAAAGGCATAATGTTTTTCCAACATTTTAAACATTTTTCCAGTACAGTACATATACTGTAGGTAGAAAACGTGTTTTGAAATACCATGCGCTATGTATTACAACACAATAGACACATTCACCTGCTTCAAACCGCGTTTTTACTGTTATTCCGGCTAATCCGAAGAATCATGTAATCCGAACTGGGTTCGGTCCCAATTAGTTCGGATTAGCGGGACTCCAATACATATATATATATATATATATATATATATATATATATATATATATATATATATATATATATATATATATATATATATAGGTAGATAGATATAGATATAGATATATAGATATAGAGATAGATAATAGATAGATATATGCTTGTGTGTGTGTAAGCCCTCTTGATGAGTTTATGGTTATGCCATTGATCTCAGACACTGTACTCATAGATTGGTCATCAATGTCTAATGTTACGGTATTTCGTCTTTGGAATGAAAGTAAATGTGCAATGTAAGATATCATGGCTACTGAAGTGGAAATCGAGAATGAACAGCCGCTTGAACAATGTGATTTTATTAACAGTTTATTAAATTAGCATTTTATTACAATTTGATGTTTACATCACCTTACAGTTTTCCTCTTGCAATTTCAACGAACAGTAGTAATTCTCTAAGTCCAAGACAACACACGTTGTGCTTTGTAAAAAAAAAAAAAAAAAAAGTATAGTCTGTATAGTATCTGCCTAGCAACTGGGCGACCCGGATTTGAAGTCTGGTATCGGTGGAAACTTCGTAATTCTATTTTTGTTTCAATACGGCTCTGAGGCTCATCAAGTATCTTTCAAATGATACCTTAGACAATCTAGGAAAGTGAATGAGCCGGAGGAAGTGTTGACTACAAAAGTTTCGAAGTCTAGAATAGTTATGTCCACCTGACCGATGTATGACACAGCAGCAGGTTTTCGTAACCAGGGCAGAGAAAATAAGTTGCACAAAGAAGCAGAAAGAATGAGGTAGGTAGAATTGAATAAAACCGATGTTGTCAGGGTACCACAGTTACTCATGAATAATTAACCCTCGAGAGGGCGCATCAGTCTTACGGACACGAATGGGCGCATCGGTCTTTTAGACCTAGCTAAGTTTTTCCTTAAACAAAAACAGAGAATTGATGGAAATCAAGGAAAATGAGTACAAGACATGATATATGAATTATTTTACTGATGTACAAAGCAAATTTTACATTATAAAAATAAAATTGCATACGGTAAAAATAAATCAAGTAGTACAATAATTTTTACTGTTGAACATTATAAATCAAAATGTAATGGATATATGTATCTTTTTATAAGATATAAATTAATACCAACTTATAGCTAATAAATCATTTTCTGATTATATGTCTATAGATAGGAGGTTAAGGAAACAGTGGAGGTCCATACTAACACAATTGCATGGTTCTATTGGTCACAAAACTTAAGCTTGATCATCTTCACCTTCTTCCCTGTCATTTGTAGCACAGACCACACAAAGAGGTTGAGTATGTTCTCTGCAAATGTATATCTTGCAGCGAGCGCATGAACTCTTGGTTTTGCGGTTTTTATAGGAATCACAAAATCCACAACGACCTTCAACGTTTGGTGCTGGATGTCTACCTGGTGGTGCCTCGTTCAGCAGGGCTTCGTCTCTCACTTGCAGGATTCTTTTGATGTTTTCCTTTCAGTCCTTAGGAACCTGCTGAATGACCGCCCTTGACTTTACGTACTCAACGCAAAAGCCCAGGATAAGTCTTTCAAAAACTCTCTTCGGGTCATTCGTTCCTCTATATTGGAGTGATGAGCGCTTCGGTGGAAATGACCGACGTTGGGTTGTTGTTATCACTGTGACGGGCATTTTGGAGCTAACTCCTCCCCACCACCTGCATTCCTTGGTTCGCCTCCTTCCTGAGGAGTATCTGAGAGGGAGAACCCCAAAATACTTTCTCCTACTAGCAATGACCAAAATGGCGCATCTTGGTCTTTTCAACCAACATGCGCCCTCTGGAGGGTTAATGTGTAAATACAAAATATGTTAACGTTCCAGTGTTCTCCCTCTTAAACAAGTCTTGAACAGGGATTTCAATGCATTGCATGAAGTTGAACACTAACATAAGAATTTATTAAACGTCTTTGAAAGTTTTTCAAATTCATTCATTGCTGTTTTCAACTTTTAAGCGCATCATTTTGAATCCTCATCTGAAGCTTTCTTGTTATTCTCACAATGATTTGCTTAGGATTTTGGTTTGTTTCCACACAGTTTCAACACTGAAATCTCAGGAATAAAAGACATTTGACCGTACCGGAAGAGTAAATTGTCTATTTTACAGGGAATTTACTGATATCAAGTCCCTGGATTAAGAATCCCCTGAAATATAACTCAGATCTACATCAAATCTAAATTTGTATATGTTAAACTACGGAAAATTCTGGTAGAAGCGATCCATGGCGTAGGCTAAATAATAATAATGTATGTGCGAAAATGGTTTTGTCCATTTGCAAGATTTTAGCTTTGGTACTCAAGTGTCTAAAACATTAAATAGTAAAAATATCAGATAGTCTAAAATGTATTGAGTCTTTTGACACGAGACGGCGTTATTGAATAAAATCTCAGGGTATGAATCGCAGTGGGTCTAACCTAACGCAATTTGACAGCTGATAGTTGAAACTAGTAACTATGCAAAGTGTTGGAATTCTTATATTTATATATCTTCTTAATCAGACACACATCTTAAACTTTCCAGAAAACTGCGGTACATTTTGCAATTTCATTTCGATAAAGACGCAATTTCATTCCGATAAAGGTGTTCTGGTAAAAGTCTAGGAAGACTGGTGTAAAGCTAGTCATGACATCGCCAATGACCTAAACATACATCAGCAAAGAGTAACAAACTGCCCTAGTTCCCAGACCCAGTCTGATGAAAACCTCGGATCTTTTTTAGAACCTGGAGAAACGGATGTTGTGGTGTGCTTTTGGGGTGGAGAGCATCAGCTGACTGGTTGATGGACACTGACCGACCAGTGGTTGGTTCCGGCTGACCGCCGGAGGGAGCTGAACTAATGCGGGAATGCGTGCTAATAGCTGGTAAGGACCCTAAGTACTTAGCACTTTACCATGACCGATTAGTCTACAATCACTGCACACGCACGGTATACGCTGTAGCTTTTCCTTCCAGATTGAGGATAGTGCGGCCCTGTTAAGGGATAGAAGAATCTGAAGATGCGCAGTCTTGAGCTTGAATGACGAGGGTTGCTTAAGTAATTAACGAACTTGCATGTGCATAGTATAGCTTCTACTAACAAGAAATTACCTGCCAACCCTGACCTCTTATTAAAGAAACAATTCCGATTACCGATGTTGGCTCTGACCCACCCAGTGTTTTGCTACAAAAATTAGTAATCTGTCCTACCAATCCCGACCAATCTGAAATATTAGCAGTAAGGCATTTTTTTTTCCTCTTCGTTGTTCGGCCTTGAGCTGAGCATCAGTTGTTCCAAATGTTAGAACCTAGACGTGGAATGATTTTCTCAACTTGCTGAATTTTATTCATCTACATTCTTCCAAAGTTACTAATGGCATTAGTTGTCGTTTCTTCATTCTTCAGAGCCATGCTAGGAACCAGGCACTAACATATCCGACTTCCTAGTAGACTAACTAGAAGCATTTGGGACCTGGGAAATAGATAAAGGTCTGTGCCCATGATCGGATGCTGCGAGGTTTGCAGGGCAGTACCCGAAAATATCTTTCTGTTTCTATTTAACGTTCATATTGACTCTGAGGGGGCTGGCAATAAGATCAGCAAAACGATTATTGTTTGAAAACTAGAAGCACACAACGTATAATCTGAAAATCTCAGAAATTTTTAGAACTGGTCTGCAACGTTATTTATTCGGGATACTTTATAACACTTTCCTGTTTCTCCCCGTAATTTCTTCTTGCTTCCCTAATGTGTTTAAGATAAATTATGTATTATGCAAGTTTCGGTTTTTCTAGTTCTGAAGAATGACAAAGTAAAAAGTAAGTTTAATAAAAAATATTGACATTACATGTAAGATGCTTGATTTAAAATTTCGAGGTTTACTATACAAAATACACTTCACTTTGAAAAGGATAGAACATTCAGTTCAAATCATTCATCATTACCAGGATTTGGATCATAAATTCATCTCATGTCACAAAGTTATACATATGCTATTATAATATACATAAATATGAGATCATGTGTGTGAAATATCCTGAACATCTTCCGGTACGAATTCTTTTGCTTCTTAAATTCTACAGAAACTCATTGCAAACAACAGAAGGAAAGAACAACAAACAACTCTTCTTTTATTTGCGTTGTCTATTGGTTTCTAGTCAATGACAGCATTAGAGGATCCAGGACGGAAATTTCAAGGCATTTGTTTTGGTTCCTCTTTGCTATCTGTCTCTTCCTGTCCACGCACTGATGTTACGTTTCAATCCCAACAAGGTGTTGATTTCAACTTCCCACTCTTTGTTTCTTTTCCGGGAGACATCCAGTCTTCAAAACATCACGAGTTCAGAAATATGTATAATCAACGCTCTAACTACGACCCTTTGAAGTCAATAACCGCTTGTCAGTCCACTTACATGTTGCCTTTCCGTTCAAAGCTTCACAATAGGAAAGCGGAGCATTGATCGGTAACGGGTGGGGTTGACTATCAAATATTTTGTTGCATAAATATGTTTCGCCCTTTTCACGAAAACCTCTAGGTAAAATGTCGCCCACGAGACTAGACAAGTAATTGCCTCGTGTAATTAGTTTTGCGAAAAGTCCTGTTTCATCTCAATTTTTAAAGAATTATTTTTCGTCTCGATTCTCAGAAATATTTTCTCATCTCGCTTTGAAATTTATGTTCAAAATTTAAACCGTGATTTTTTCATGTAATTTAATCTCGAAATTACCATATTCCTTTCACGTCGCCAAAGATCCACGGAGAATATCATATAACGATATTTACTATATTGAAGTGTATTGTAAACTGACTTGCGTACATTTAAATGTAATAAATACTCTCACTGTATTTGTATATCGCTGTATCAATTTATAGTTTTATTCTACGCATCACAAACACTAGAACCAGATGAGAATTGTCGAATTTAAAAAGTTACTTCCAGTCTCTTGGGGAATAATACTAGCCGTCATCTATGACTCTTTGTAAAGTCGCTCTTAAATAAACTTAAACCCTGAAATGATCTTTTACATATTTCTATCACTTAGGTAAAAGGGCTTCTTGTACTTGAAAACGGCACAATAACTGCTTGCAATCAGCTTTTGGTTGAATGATATATAATTAGCACATCGATTATATCGTTGTTACTGATGGCGATCTAACCTGAGTTCTCTGCCTCTTAATTCAAAAAGCTTTGCAATTGTATCATTATGCGTTGAACAACAGAAACTCATGTACTATCAATGGCGTCAGAAGTATTTTCCAGCTGGGGGGGCAAACTGCTGTCTTGAAAATAGATACGGGAATGTAACATAGGTAAGATAATATGTTTGTAATGTAACAATAATTTGATTTGATTGGTTAATAATAATAATAATAATAATAATAATAATAATAATAATAATAATAATAATAATAATAATAATAATAATATAATGAAGCTGTAAACAGTTTCGTGAGAGTGGAATTTCCATCTATGAGATTCATCTTAAGTTTACATCTTTAGATTAATTAATCCCGTGTCAGTTTTGTGCTGGATTTTGGTCTTGTGAAGAAATTTTCAACCACTGAAATCAGAATTAAAATCATATAAAATTGTAAAATTTGTACTGCTCATAATGACTATTTGTAAGTAAAATTTTTAACATTTTATATACTGGTACATATTTTTAACTGTATTGGACAAGGTCACACGGACACTATTAAAGAATCTTAAAGCTGCTTAAATCACTTGGAAATGAGAAAATTAAAATTATATTATTAAAAATCCAGTTCTAGTGTTGCAGTACACTGTAATATTAGAAATTGCTATTTAGGACTACAAACTTTGTAGCACTTTGTAGTAGAAAGTAACTTGAACATTATAAAACAGGCTACATAATCAAGTAAAAAATAAGAAAATATATTTTTCTACTTACTTGACTTAGTGCCAGGAATGGAAAAATGGAATTTTCACTAGACTTCATAAAATTTATATAGAAAATTCAATTACACTAATTATCCAGAGTTATTTGTATTTTTACTACATTTACTTCAGTATATCCAGTTTGTTATTATATTCACCTCTCTTCCTAATCTCATTATATTCACTTTACTTCACAGTAATGAAGTAAGACACAATTAATAAGGAATAATTCAAGTTTATATTGAATTTTATGTGTTATTTATTTTGTAATTTAAATAATTAGTTATACAGGGTGCGGCACGTAAAACCGGCCCGTCGTAATATTCTGGTATATTGTGTTTTTGGCAACACTTAAATAATCGACCTTCCTACCAAGAGATGGTGTGTCGAGGTCGGGTCGACTTACGTGACCTGCAGCAGTCACGTGCAGCCGCAGCCAGTGAAACTTGTCGAAACCAGTTGAGAAAAGGGCCTCGTTGTGTTAAGCCGGGTGAGTGTCAGTGTGTGATAATGCCGTATTCGATACCCGAGCGTGTTGCCATTGTTGAAGGGTTCATTCTCACTGGATCTTTTGTGGAAACAAAGAATTTGTTTCGGGAGAAATTTCCAGGACGTTCTGTGCCAGCAAAAAGCACCATTCAGGAATTGATTGAAAAATGGCGGCGTACAGGATCGGTTCAAAATGCTCCCAGGAACAGACGACCATCTGTCTGCACACCTGAATTAAAGATGCAGGTGGAGGAGATAATGACAAGAAGTCCTCGAGTCAACCAGGAGATTGAGTCAACAGGTTCATGCGAGTGAGAGAAGTTGCAGACGTGTTTTAAGGGGACTGAAGTTAAAACTGTACCGGATAAGTGTTGTGCAAGAACTGAAGGAGCCTGACCTGCAGAAGAGGGTGCATTTCTGTTCATGGCTGTTGAGTAATGTTGCCAGTGGTTTCTTGGATCCACTAATGCTCATCATGAGTCACGAGGCGTGGTTCCACCTGTCTGGGTACGTAAATTCCCAAAACAACCGGTATTGGTCGACAGAAAATCCACACGCAATCCACCAGGTACCCTTGCATGATGAGAAGATTGGTGTTTGGTGTGCCATTTCCGCCACATGCGTTATTGGGCCCATATTCTTTGAGACGACAGTGAACAGTGACGTGTATATGGGAATCCTGGAGGAGTTTTATACACACTTGACCGAAGAGGAGCGTCAGTTATGTTACTTTCAGCAGGACGGTGCAACATGCCACACATCAGCTGCATCATTGTCCCTTGTGCATGAGATGTTTTCACCAGAGAGGACAATCAGCAAAGGCTTGTGGCCTCCTCGGTCACCAGACTTGTCCACGTGTGACTTTTACTTATGGGGACTGTTAAAGGGAAGAGAATATTAAACAAATCCACACACAATTGAAGAACTCAAGACCAGGATCCAGGATGTCACCAATAGCATTACAACACAAGAACTGACACGGGTATATATGAATCTCCTCAATCGTGCTCACATGTGTGTTGAAGTGGGCGGAGGACATTTTCAGCACCTGCTGTGAAGGTGAGTAGTCATATTCAATACATTACATTTCATTTATGTGTTGTAGATAATCATATTCAATACACTACATTTTATTTTATGTGTTCACTTTACGGGCCGGTTTTATGTGCCGCACCTTGTATAAGGCATAACATTTTCACTTACGTAATTCTACATTTATTTCTTTTCAAAATTGACCAAAAGTATCTTTTCTTTCGCTTGCTTTTGATATGAATTTTCTTGCAATGGTGTTTAAATCTAACGAGGGAACCTATCCAAGTGCAACTCTGACTTCGAGTCGAGACTATGACCGTTGGATACCTTGTCCCAAAAGAACATAACACGAAAAGTGATACATCCTCGATCGCAACCGTTGCGGAGATATAAGCGTGAGAAGTTAGAAATTGAGCTCCATACTATACATTACAAAGTCAGATTCCGGGTCAGATTTTTCGGAAACGGTCGAGTAAGGGAACTCAGGGAATACATATCAAATTAATGTAGGGAGCACAGCACCTTTTGAATGAAAATTTTGTGACCCCGGGGCACTCGCAGGGTCCCAGGCGGGGTCCAACTCAAAATTTGCAAATGGAACCGGGGGTCAAGTAGCATATTGTATGAAAGCTATTGTTAAATGAAAGCTATTGTTAATAAATTTCAACTCTCTACGATAACCCTGTGCAAACGGGCAACTGGTCAAAATGTCAATACAACCTACATCAGAAAATCTACGGCCACACTTCTAAATCTGTTAAGTTGCGACAATAACAAAACAGAAAAACACGTTTAAAAGTGCAAGGTATTGAAGTAAAGCAAAGTGCTGCAGAATCTCTCACGGAGTCGCACAACGTACCTTATCCAAGTATAAGTGTGACTTCGAATGACCAATGGACCATAGAATAACCATGACCATTGGATTTCATGTCCTAGAAGAGAAAAGATACATTGTGAATCGCAATTGTCGTGGAGGGTGAGAAGGTCAAAAGGCAACGGTATATGCTTCGCGCATCGGGATCCGAAATTCACAGATTGCACTGTGAAATTTCTAACGGGGGATTTGCTGAACGAGAAACATGATGGTAAAGACGAAAAGGAGTGACCTTGAAACTGTGAGGCAACTTGGAGAGGAGTGGGGTTAGAGAAAACTGGAATAATGGTGCAGAAATAAAATATATCGGAGGGTGCTTTTGAGAGAGAGAGACTGCAGCAATTTGCTTTACTTCAACACCTTGCACTTTTAAACGTGTTTTTCCGTTTTTTTATTGTCGCAACTTAACGGATTTAGAACCGTGGCCATAGATTTTCTGATTTAGGTTGTATTGACATTTTGACCAGTTGCCCGTTTGCACAATGTTATCGTAGAGAGTTGAGATTTGTTGTACCTTCTTTTATTTAACAATAGTGTTCATACAGTATGTTACTTGACCCCCGGCTCCATTTGCAAATTTTGAGTTGGACCCCTCCTGGGACCCTGCGAGTGCCCCGGGGACACAAATTTTTCATTCAAAAGGTGCTGTGCTCCCCACACTAATTTGATGTATTCGCTGAGTTTCCTTACTTGACCTTTTCCGAAAAATCTGACCCGGAATCTGACTTTGTAATGTATAGTATGGAGCTCAATTTCTAACTTTTCACGCTTATATCTTCGCAACGGTTGCGATCGAGGATGTGTCACTTTTCGTGTTATGTTCTTTTGGGACAAGATATCCAACGGCCATAGTCTCGACTCGAAGTCAGAGTTGCACTTGGATAGGTTCCCTCGTAAGTCTGGTCGCTACACACATATGCAACAACAGCAGATGAGCCAATCTTTCCTGCGTCATGGACGTCCTCAAATATGTCTTTAGACGACGCAAATAGCTGAATGATCTTTCGCAATTTCTCAAGAAGTTGGCATAGTGAAAATGAAAGTCCCTAGACGAACAACTTGGTTGAGAAGACTGCGAACAGTTGGGGTTTCAGCACTAATAGTTTTTAATATTCTGGTGGTCGTCAGCGACTCAGTCGCCATCAAAATAGGTGGAAGCAGCCTAAGCTGAGCTCATAATATATCCAGGTTAAAATCCGACGCATGAACTTCCAATTTCCTGCTTCAAATAATCTCTGGAGAGAGGCCCACCAGCACATATAGCTCCTTCGCAAAGTATCTTCTAGAGTTTTATGAGTTGTTTGAGGACTGGCTGATTGAAACGAAGCTGCACTTCATTCAACAAATAGTCAATGATTTCGAAGCACATTTTTGGAAGATCTGATACAGGTTGTAGGGTAGGTGCTATAGAAGGATTATTAGTCTGCTGTAACCTAATTGATGTTCTGTTTGATCTTGATTAAGTGGGCAATTTTAAGTGTAGTTTGTCTGCATTTTCCTTTGCTTCCTTATAGATGTTTTCAAATAAACTGTCCGTTCGTAGGTTTCTCAGAGTATCCTCTAGATAGAATTGCTGCTGCTCTTTTAGCTCCAGAAGCAGAAGCTTCAGAATTTTGAAGCACTTTCGCCGGTTGTCCGCAAGGTACAAAAGCACGTATACTGACTATCAGAAAAAATACCATTCCGTATTTGTTCATTCTTTTCAAATACCCTTTTAGAATTAGCTTTTGATCATTTGGACCACTTGTATTACTGGTGATTTTTTCAACGTGATTTGAATTCGTTTGTAGTAGATTGAAATCTGATTAGAGATTTTCGTCTAGCACAGCAGCGAGTAGGACAAAGAGGCAGCAAATGTTTAGGATTACTTTCGTTGATAGTTTTACAGGGTTCAAAAACAATGTCGGCGTATGTTGTCTATCGTTTTGCAAAATCCAGGTTCTGATTGCTTGACCACTGCGAGCTAAATATCTAAGACTACTAGTTATTATAAGCAGTGACTGTCTTCCTTATTCTTGTTTACAAACTTGGTCTGAAAGGAGAGTTGAAACAGGTGTTCTGTTTCTGCACTCATATCTTAACCCTTTCACTACCACTGGGACATGTGTGTCCCATGATACATTCTCAGAGGACCCGTGGTAATTTACCGCATGTTATTGCGATGAATCGATGTCCCACTAGTAAAGAGAAGCCTAATAATGGTTTACAGAATTGTTATGAACATTATCAAATAGACAGTAGTGGAAGTGAACGTGAACAATGAAATTGAAGAACAATGTGCTAGTGATAAAGCAGTGGTTGCGTGTAGATCACTCATGTCACTACCAGTGGGACATATAGGTCCCACGTAAAAATATCACTGGGATACATAATGTCCCACCCTTCCCACATCAAAAAACGAAAACGGCGGAAAATGTGTTTTTTTTTTTTTTTTGTATATATATTTATATGTTTGAAAACAACTTAAAGGAGCCATAATAATGTTTCTCACTCCGAAAAAAATGGTAGTGAAAGGGTTAACCGAACGGAACGACAATGGAGTTCACATTTTTCATGTGCTCTGAATTATTAATCCTACCCTATACATTTTTCCTCCTCACTATAAAACTTACTGCACTCTGCATATTGTTTGTAAGAACATTAATTTAACTTTATGGAAAATGTATTTAGGCCCTCTAAATGTCCTGTTACTCATTTAAACTGCTACATTTTTTAAATTTTAAAATCTCGCTTGACGACTCGTTTCATATTGCAGACTTACGATTACTTAAACAACAATTTTTTTTTTAAAGAATTTACAGTTTTGAGAATGTACACCAATGGAAATAAAGGGAATTTTCAATTCTTTTTCCTAATTCTTTCTGTCTAACATGTGGGTAGAAAAAGCGCCCGGTCCCTTATTTCAAAGAGAAAGATGAATCTGGAATAGAGAATTTTTTTCACATTACCATAAAAAGCAAAATTTAGTTCTTAAAATCAGTGTTGTGTGATGTTTTTAGTCTGAAAGTGAGGGGGCAAAACGAGTATCTTGCCCCCTCTGAAAATTTCAGGAGGGGCAACTGCTCCCTTGCCCCCCCGGTTCCGGCGCCCCTGTGTACTGTTATCGGGAATATGTTGCTAGTATGGTCATAAAAGGTACACAAAACTCCATTTAATCAACATCGTTAATCCCCTAAATGAGTACTCCAAGGTTCAGAACATATAATTAGCAGAATTATTGCAGTACTATTTTCCAAACTCTGTGTCAGTAATGGTTAGAGAAACCAGAAGATCGTTGCCATAGAAATGAAAACTCATAAATGAATACTATGTGCTGAACCAAATTACAATCTGAAGGGTTAATAATTTCTATAAGCTCCATCTTTGTATTGCTCTTCCAGCTTCTTATTGCTTAGCCCAAAGCTTTTCCGCAAAGGTTCGACACCAGAATTCTATGATGGGCAGGTAGCTCGTTGCAAGTGCACTCATCTTTGGTTCAAGGTGGTCCTTGCTTCAATCCCAAATTACGTGACCTTGAGATGAACATCTTGAACAGCTTTTTCTTGGTTACATTTTGTCCTCCAACATTCTTATTCTAGAAATTATTTCGTGATTAGTCGTATGCATATGCCACCCGCAAGTACGTAGCCAAGGGGGGGTCCGGGGGTCCGGACCCCCCCCCTTCAGATCCAGAAATGAAAAATATTAAGGAAGGATGAAACAAAAAGAAACGAGAAAAAGATGAATCAGCGTCAAAAATATAAAACTACAGCAAGCGTTTGATTACTCTTTCTTATGAGAAGCTTTGTGCGGAGGAAAGGGGGGATCAAGTTAAAAATAGATATTATTGTAACGGAGCATTCCGAATTCCATCTAGCTCCATGCTAATCCGATGGACGATTGATAAACCGGTTCTATCAGATAGTCTCTCAGGTAGAACTTAAGAAATGCCCACAATCACCAATAATATGAGCCATTTTGAATTTCGTGGCAACACTAATCCAATTTATAGGATATCTTTACTTCCGAAAGAGTATCTCGTTACTATTCTTAACGGCATTAAACGAAGATAAGAGAAAGAAGAAAGAAGACAAGTAGAACCGAGTTCGAATGACCTTGGAAGACTATATATCTTTTTCAATACTTTATATTCTTTTACTCAAGATCTCTTCATAGTTTTTTAAATTAAAATTCTTACTAACATATCCTCATTTTATTGTCCTAACAAACCAATATGAGTATGTTGCCAGTAAAATAGTTTAGATTGATTGATACCCTGGTGTGTAACCACAGTACTGGTATTTCATATCACATCCCTCCCCCCATTACGAAATTCTGGCTAAACGAACGAATATATGTTGTCAGTAAAATAGTTTAGAGTGATCGAGCCCCTGGTGTAATAACTACAGTATTTCGTCACGGACTTCCCCTATTGCGAAATCCTGGCGACGTGCCTGCCACCCGTCTCATTTATCTTAAAGAGTAAATCATGAAACATTAAACTAAATAGAGTGATACCACAGGTTACGGACTCACTTCGTTCTTTGACTGTTCGCGAACCGAAACAATTTTTACTATTAAAATTAATTAAAATTCAATTAATCCGTTCGCATGTCCCAGAAATATCATTTTTAGAGTTGTCTATTAATTTTACCTTTCTGTAATACATGTGTAATGGTGAATTCAACTTTCGCATATTAAAGATTCGCCTAATAATCTTATTCAATGGAATTTACAGATGATAACTCAAGAGAAAGTGTAGGCGAATATTGAATTCAAGATTCGCATTTAAAAAGATTTGCCTAATACGAAATTATCTTGGTACTGACAAGAAATGACACATTATATTGTAGTTTCTAAATTTAGAAAAGTATATTTAAAAAGTATTTATTAAAATGGTGTAAACAATTACAGGACATGACTAGATATTATATGCTTGGCATTGAGATAAAATATTGCATGAAGTTACAAAATGTATTACGGAAAACATAAATAAAGTGACAAAAATCCTACGAGAGTTTGCATAAATCATAAAATTAAAAAAAAAAAAAGTATCAAGAATCACCAGTCACATGTAAATGAAATGTAGTGAGACACTGTATCAACGTACTGTATTATGTCTATTTCTTGTGATTCAAGCCTTCTTTTGAACTTTCTTTAGATTCAATTATATGGTCTTGGAACATAACCAAATATTTTGTAAGTAAAATTTCCTTTCGTTTGATACATAATATCCATTTGTAAGTTAGATAGATATAAAGTTACAAATGATACAGTAGGCTTGTGTCGCTTAGTCTTGTATCTGTTTCATTCAAGTGTATTTTTTCTGATTTTTTTAAAAACTTTCATAAGAAAGCCAGAACTCATCAACCAGCCAAAATGTTTAAATACATGAAAATACAGGAGGAAATACAGATGATGTGGTAGTGTTTTTACATGAATTTTTAGGAAGTAACACAACTTTGTCTCTGTTTCAGAAATCAAAGAAACTTGTTAGAAACTACACGGGAAATAGATAGATAATTGCATCAGGTTGTGAGTATATCCAAAAAATCTGCTACGAATTCTGAAGAACTAGTAAAGGTATTATAACATTTCCAATTACACGTTATGCATCGCATGATAGTGACACAGCGGCTTTCTGTCGATATTTCACATACAGAAAACTTATTTTACATCAGTCACTCATTTCTGTTTTACCCATAAGAGCAAGTGCGAGCAGACGACACGTATCCTATTGAAGGTGTATCATCAGGAGCAAACTTGGCTGGAGCAAGATATTCCAGTAATTGATTGGGGATCGGAGAAGTAAATGAAGAATACTATCCATTTACTTGTTTGGAAATACCAGCGCCGAACTCTTTTCTGAAACTGGTGTATTGCAGATGTAAAACTCTCATTACTTAGTCCAACTGTTCATGTTCAGAATGTTTTACTCAGACATGTGCATTAATTGTGCAGAAATCACATTTTGGGAATCAAAAAATAACAGTATGAAAGTGACAAGATGGCGTGGCATATTGGCATATTTTCTATATTTTTTTGTTATTTATATAAACATTATATGTATAAAAACAAGGGAATCAAAAAATACGCTTAAAAGAAACACAGGTACTAGATTAAGCGAGAGGCCGCGCTGGCTCAATGGTAGGTTAGAGCGTCCACCTCTGATACATGGGGTCTCTGGTTCGATCCCAGCTCGCGCCGAGTGAACTTTGTGGTGGACAAATACCATGTGCGTGGGCTTTCTCGGGGTTCTCCCGTTTCCATCCATTTCATTCATTCAATCATCTTATTCAATTCTCATCATCACCATGTTTTTTAGCCTAGTCGGCATAAGCGTGTAACGTAAAACTGAAAGAGTAAGCGATATAAGCCAACACTATTATTTATATTTACCTGACCTACAGAGATAAATTATAAATCAAACAAAGAAAATTTTATTTACAAAATATTTTTGTGTAAGTTCAAAGGCTGTATAATTGAAGCTAAGGTATGAAATCAAGGAAAACATGATTGTACTATAGAAGGTGGTGGCCAAGTTGGATATGGCAGCCGGTGGTGGTCAAATTAGATAAACGGAATCAATTCTGCAAGTTTCGTTAAGCTACCAATTTTTGCAGAGTTTGTCAAACTTTCTCCCTACATATTGGACTATTTAATAAAAGCGCGAAAATAGTTTCAATAAGAAATGTTAACTATTAATGAGGTGCAGGACCAAGGGCGCCCATGTTGTGGTTTCCAAGTGGGGGCAATTATAAGCGACATTTCAAAAATAGTTTCAAATTTTACTGTAACAAATGTAAAAATTGTATTGGATTTTCGATATTCTGAAGTACAACTTCCTCTAGGGGGGGGGGCAAGCGTCCCACCTTGCCCCTCCTGATGGGCTCCCTTGTGCAGGACTACCAACGTTTGCGAGCTAAACCAAGTTTTTAAAAAGATTCAACTTTCGCCTAATAAGAAAATTAACTCTGTGTCATCGCATTGATTGACATTTGCATAGCTAGGAGGTATTAGGCGAAACTTGAAGCCCCGATGTGTAATACAGAAAGTTAAAAAAATATATATATATATATATAGTTCAAAGACAACTCAACGAAAACAATGTACCTGCATGCGGTTAGCTCCCCTCTCACCCTAAATTTAAAATTATTTTCATGTCAAACGTTTGATAATCGTTTGATCAGGTATGATCAATAATTTCTAACATTTTGATCAGCTTTACTAACATAAATATAAGCTATATTTAGTAGGGGGGCTAGGGTATCCTTTACTTCCGATTCGACTGCCCCTTCTGTCAATCGTTTGAGTACGTATGGACAACAATTTTCAACGTTTGATCAGCTTTACTAACATGATATGTAACTACTCCTATGTTAACTTTATGTTAATTAGTACGATCTATTCCCCTCCCCATTACCCGAGAATCGAAATTCCTCGATGCTGATCGTCTAACTTTTATGGTTCTGTTTGTAAAGTTGATAAAGCTGCAAAACGACTGAACTTCCGAACGTATAGGGTGCGTGTAATTCAAGAGCTGTGCCCGTTGAATTTCCAGAAATGCATAACGGCCATTCCACGAAAATATGAGCCTAAGGACAGAAAATTGTTTTAAATATATTTTGCTCGTTATTTATATAAAAATGACCAGAAAGGTTCAAAATTTACTATGCAGATCGATTTCTTGTTAAAACGTTTTAGTTTTTGTCTTTTTGAGCGATCGAAATTCTATGCTGTACGAAGCCAGTCGAAGGGAGTGTTTACCAACAATATTGGACACCCCTAAACAACACATGATAAGCATTTGATTCAGTTGCACTGCGGTATAGACAAGCACGTACACCTTAGGAATTGAAGCTCAGGAGTTTTAAGGCTGTTAGTATATTAAGTAGTCTACTATTTGACTACTTTTGGTACCAATGTAATTATGTAACGCCCGTTACAAAAAAGATATATTTTTTTCTATACAACTTGTACTAAAAGTCAGAAGTAGTCTATCTTTTGCAGAAGTAGAAATGAGCACATGGGCAATACAACAAGAAAATGAATATCATTATATTTATAATTTAATAGGCAAAAACTGCGTAACGGGTGTTACATTGCCAATGTAACGGGTATTACACGTGAATTGTTAGCTTGGTTTAACAGTGATATTTTGTGCACTTAGGCTAGCTCTAAAGCTCAAAAGATTAAGTAAAGTTATAGAGGGTCCTCTTCTGAAGACATAAATTATGGTAAGGATGAGCAGTGGGCGAAATTAAGGGACATTATACCGGAGGTGAAGAAATGCACTCCAGAGAATATAATATCTAGGAGATATCGTACGATGGGGGACTCCATCTCATTCTCCCGTTAAGTCGCATACTCAGGGTAGTGAGTGAATAGCATAAAAGTGCCGTATTTTAATTGAGTACTCATTACATACCAGAAGTCTACTTCTTTATCAGAAGCCCAATACGCTGCTTTGGAAGTCTTCGTTTAGCAAATCATTAGAGACTGCAGCACGACAGATTTTCATTAAGAAACCAGAAAAACCCTACACTACAATGATGTGTACGCAGACTCCGAATGAAGTTGTGATCAGCCCTTTACGGAAAGATGTTTGTGTTGGAATGTTGTCTTGCTGGCAATGAAAGATGAAATAAGTAACAAAGATTATCGTCAAGTTGGGATCCGTCAAGGATTTTCGGACGAAAATTGTGATAATAGAGTTATGTTCTTGAAATCTTGTAGCGAAAAGGAATTCGAACTACGCCGAAGTTTAGAAAGTATACTAGTGACGTGCCGTAAGGGGGGTTTAGTGGGGCGACGGCCCCGGGCGCCGAAGTAAAGGGGCAAAAAATTCGGTAGGAAAAGAAAAGGAAAGAAAAAAGAGAGAAAAAATACTTCACATATCAGTACAAATTAGTATGCACTTAAATCTTCTTCCTGTTTTAGAATTGGTCCTATAATGTTACTCATGTTAGGAAAATGCATGTGCACATATATAAAATGGAAGGAAAAAAGTAATAAAAAATCCTCGAAATCAAGGAAAAGCAGGGTTTATTTTGGAAAAGTTTCTTATGGTTTGCCCCAACCATAGTGTCGCTTCGCGGCTGGTCTGTCAACCTGACTAATATGTACGGGGGCGCCGTCATATACTCTCGCCCCGGGCGCTGATTTTCCCAGCACGGCACAATATAATTCATTTTCATGACGTGATTGGTAAACTGCCAAATCCGATTATGAAAATTAAAGAATAACAAAGTTGTGTAGCAGTTTAGTTCCAGAGTTAATGTCACTGAAGCATAAGAAAAATAGACTTCTGTTGATGATCAACAGACCTACATATTTAATACTGAAACTTCCTACATTCTTCTGATTTATGTTTATTATTTTGTGTTTTTATTCCCTACGCTGTACTACATGTGTATTTTTATCTATTAACATTGTAATATTTTGTTCTTTACATAATATGTTCATTAAAAGTGAAGTTGGTTTAAGTTCATTCGCACTGTGTAACACCCGTTACAATTTGTGTAACACCCGTTACGGTATTGAACATTTTTTAAAATAGAAGCCATTACACTTATGGAATTTCTGATTCTAATATTCACACCATCATACTTTCAGAAAAGTGCACACATAATTGGAAACAAATTCTGATCTGGACATTCGCAGAGTTTGGCTTAACTTCGCATGCATCTGAAAGTGTATGTCCAATTGCTGTAACACCCGTTACACCACATTTTTCACTCTCACTGAGTTGTGGTATCGTGTATATGTAACAAATTAAGTGTTTACTAAAATACACAGACAAACGGTGATGTTTCGAAGCAGTTTGATATATCTTGACCCAGTATGGACATTTCTATAACAGTTTCTATTTGTCCAAATGTAACACCCGTTACGATGGAATGGCCGATAAATTAACGTCAGTTGTTCAACAGATTCGCGCAGAACAATGTGGTCAACAAACCGAACACTTTTTTCTTTTTCTTTTTGTGATGAGGTCTGGTTCCATTTATGTGGATATATGAATAGTCAGAATAATTGGATACGAGTTACGGAAATTTTCTTATAACACATGAAGTTTTACTTCATTCTAAAAAGGTGGAAATATGGTGTGCAATTTCAAAAAGAAATGTGGATTCAATTTTTTTTTCAACACGACTGTTGATTCAGAAGTGTATAGTGACACCATCACTTTTCGAGCTGTAATGTAATTCTCAAAAAAAAAAAAAATGTATATTAAACATTTTGTTATTGAAAATAAAAAGTAAGTTAAGTTTCTATAAAAAAAATAGATTTTCTTTCAAGGAAGTGAAAACAGGTAAATGAAAGTGACAATGTCAAAAATACACAGCGTAAACAAGGAGCTCATAAAGGCCAACACAAATATATATATATATATATATAAACTGACCAAAAAGTAAACAAAGCGTCAGAACAGGACAGAACAGTCAGTCACGTCAATAACGTCGTCATAATTTGTATCTATCAGGGTAGTCAAGTTGGTTGACAATCAGATTCCAAATAGTAACAATGGTCTACAGTTTGTTAAATACATCAACTACTCACGCGTGTCAAGTTAGACCAACCACCAACACCAAAACGACCGGAACATATCTCAGAATTATGGGCTATTTATGGGCTAATTAGTTGCTCTAATCCCAATTTTTGGGCTCCTACTGTTTAGCGGGAAATCGGATTCATATTGGGCGAGTCCAGCTTGATATCAAGCTAGAACCCCCATATCGTTAGAATGGTCCTATCAAAAAAATTCAAACGCCAGAATTATGGGATATTTATGTGCTAATTAGTTGCTCTAATCCCAATTTTTGGGCTCTTACTGTTTAGCGGGAAATCAGATTCAAAGTGGGCGAGTCCAGCTTGATATCAAGCTAGAACCCCCCATATTGTTAGAATGGTCCGATCGAAAAAATTCAAACGCCAGAATCATGGGCTATTTATGGGCTAATTAGTTGCTCTAATCCCAATTTTTGGGCTCCTACTGTTTAGCGGGAAATCGGACTCAAAGTGGGCGAGTCCAGCTTGATATCAAGCTAGAACCCCCCATATTGTTAGAATGGTCCGATCGAAAAAATTCAAACGCCAGAATTATGGGCTATTTATGGGCTAATTAGTTGCTCTAATCCCAATTTTTGGGCACCTACTGTTTAGCGGGAAATCGGACTCAAAGTGGGCGAGTCCAGCTTGATATCAAGCTAGAACCCCCCATATAGTTAGAATGGTCCGATCGAAAAAATTCAAACGCCAGAATTATGGGCTATTTATGGGCTAATTAGTTGCTCTAATCCCAATTTTTGGGCTCCTACTGTTTAGCGGGAAATCGGATTCAAAGTGGGCGAGTCCAGCTTGATATCAAGCTAGAACCCCCCATATGGTTAGAATGGTCCGATCGAAAAAATTCAAACACCAGAATTATGGGCTATTTATGAGCTAATTAGTTGCTCTAATCCCAATTTTTGGGCTCCTACTGTTTAACGGGAAATCGGATTCAAAACGAGCGAGTCTAGCATGATATCAAGCTAGAAGCCCCCATACGGTTACGGTTAGAATGACCCGATCGAAAAAATTCAAACGCCAGAATCATAGGCTATTTATGGGCTAATTAGTTGTTCTAATCTCAATTTTTGGGCTCCTACCGTTCTGCGGGAAATCAGATTCAAAATGAGCGAGTCTAGCTTGATATCAAGCTAGAACCCCCCATACGGTTACGGTTACAATGATCCGATCGAAAAAATTCAAACGCCTGAAATATGGGCTATTTATGGGCTAATTAGTTGCTCTAATCCCAATTTTTGGGCTTCTACTGTTTACCGGGAAATCGGATTCAAAATAGGCGAGTCTAGCTTGATATGAAGCTAGAACCTCCCATACGGTTACGGTTAGAATGGTTCGATCGAAAAAAATTCAAACGCCAGAATCATGGGCTATTTATGGGCTAATTAGTTGCTCTAATCTCAATTTTTAAGGCTCCTACCGTTCGGCGGGAAATCAGATTCAAAATGAGCGAGTCTAGCTTGATATCAAGCTGGACTCGCCCACTTTGAATCCGATTTCCCGCTAAACAGTAGGAGCTTAAAAATTGGGATTACAGCAACTATTTAGCCCATAAATAGCCCATAATTCTGGCGTTTGAATTTTTTCGATCGGATCATTCTAACCATGTGGGGGGTTCTAGCTTGATATCAAGCTGGACTCGCCCACTTTGAATCCGATTTCCCGCTAAACAGTAGGAGCCCAAAAATTGGGATTAGAGCAACTAATTAGCCCATAAATAGCCCATAATTCTGAGATATGTTCCGGTCGTTTTGGTGTTGGTGGTTGGTCTAACTTGACACGCGTCAACTACTCTGTAAGTAGAACCTTTAATTCTACAGTATTATGTAAAGAACAACGTATAAAAAGTTCATAGTGCATGGATGTCTTCCTCCTTGACAGACTTGATCTATTCAAATAAAAACTCTCTAAATTTATTGTATCAATGGCTTAAATTAATTCAATGTAACATCACGTAGCTAATATAAATAGATAGATGTATCTCACTTAATTTCTTTTACTACCAAGAACCTATTACCTATTTTATTTCTCTCGCTAAAGTAAATTTCATAATTTGAATATCAACGTGGCAGTTTAAGCAATTATCTATCGAACTTTAAATCTTATTTTCTATCATTTTCTTATAAGAAAATTCAACACTTTTGAAGTTACGAAACCGAACTTTGCTTGCGGAAGATGAATATTACTGTTGATACCAACAGGATAGAGCAACGAGTCATATATCAAATGAGTCAACGGAGATGCTCAGACATTTCTTCGGGAATCGATTGATATTGAAAAAGAAAAAAATGTGGCAGTTCGCTTGCCAGACTTAAGCTGTCCAGACTTTTATTTGTGGAATTATCTTAACAACATAGTGCACGAAAACAATCCTGGACCTGTAGGAGAATCTAAATAGAGCAATGAGTGACATCCCGGTCATAACACTGCTCAAACTGGTTTTCAATATGTGTCGTTTTGTTAATTTGTGCCTAGAAGTTTATGATAAACATTTCCAACATGTTCTCTGAATGTTAACTTTGTTGATCATCCTTATGTAAGGATAAACTGTACTCAGATGTAAATAATTTTATGTTATAAAAATTGAAATGTGAAGAATTTATAGATGTTTATAATTTTCTCCACAAATGCCCCTTGTGCCACCAGTGACCCACTTTATTTTTCACTACGTTACATGGGCTTTATCATTCATTTAGCCAAACCCCCGTTGTTCCACTTCAGGCACACTACCCGTTCTCTTGTTGTACGAATTTCGTTTAGTTTTCTTCTCAGGTTTTCGATGTAACACGGTATTGTTCAAGGCAGTTGCTAACGAATAAAACTGGTCTTGGGCGTTTGTGGGTTAAATTGGAGTTATGCATATGAAAATACAATCGTACTTGAAGCATGACATTTGTTAGTTGATTGTTTTAAAGTTTGGTGTCCCGTTTTAGCACCTAGAATATAACATATAGACTTACAGCTGAACGTAAGATTTGAACCATATAAGCCTAATTTACTGGTAATCGAACCCAGGTTTCTCACATCGAGGGCGGTTACTCTAGTCATTTAGGTGTGAGGACCTCGTTCAAGTTTATAGAAAAAGGAAAATATTAGTATGTTGTTTTTATTGATCTAGAGAAAGCTTTTGACCGAATGAACTTGAAATTGTTGATGGGAGCTCTAAAGAAGATTGGGTGGAAATGGAGAGATCGAAGACTTAGAACTCATATATGAACTAAAGACTAAGTGTTAAAATGGAAGAAAAGACAGAAGAGAGTGCAATTGGAAAGGGGGTTAGACAGGGATGTCTCTCGTTGACGTTATTTAATATCTATTTAGAAGAGATAGTGAAGAAGTGTCTACATAATGAAGACGATATTTCAGTAGAAAGTAGAATGATTAGGTGTATACGGTTTGCAGATGATAAGGCATTTATTGCGGAATCTGAAGACAAAATTAATACAATGTTACAAAACTTACGAAAAGGCTGCGACAGTATGGAGTAAACGTTAGAAAGATAAAGGTTATACTGATTGCAATAAAGCAGTCGGTTATTTATTTATTTCTACATATTTCTGGGCATTACAGGTATGGCCTTACGTCCACCATATATGAGGGATGACGTTCCTCGGCGAACCCATTATCCAGGGAAGGGGGAAGGAAAGAAGTGATCTAGACCTGTATATTAGGTATCATCCCGGCATTTCCCTGGTGTAAATGAGGAAAGTCGGACAAAACGTCACTCAGGATGATTGGCCTGAAAAAACTGTTATACCTTTTCGACCGAGTGCCCCACCGGGAACGAAGCAGTCGGTATCAAATGTAGAATGATATTTCTACAGAAGTAGAAGGAGAGAAAAATAGAACATGTGACTAGTTTTCGATACTTGGGTAATATTATTAGTGAGGACATAAAGTGTGGATATGAAATAAAAGCAAAGATAGAAAATGTGAAAAATATATTTAGGAAGAAGAAAAATCTATTTTGTGGGTCCTTGAATAGAGTTTCAAAAAACTCATAAAATGTTTTTTGTGGAGTATTGTGCTCTACGGGGTAGAAACATGGATAATATGCAAAAAACGATTAAAAACGACTGGAAACTTTCAATGTGTGGTTTTGGAGAAGAATAGATTGTTGATTTTATTTTATTTTGAAATTTGGTGTCCTTTTCAGCAGCGAGGCTATGGAGAAGAATGGAGAGAATTAGTTGCGTTTAACTGAAAACGAATGAGGAAGTATTAGGAATAGCAGGGGGAAGATGACAATTTTATCATTTAATTGAAAAGAGGAAGAGAAACTGGTTGAGACAATGGCTGAGAAAGAACTGTGTCATAGGAGACGTACTAGAGGATAAAATAGCAGGAAAAAGAGGGAGGAGTGAAAGGAGCAGAATTGATGGACGGTATTAGAACAGAAAATAGTATGTGGTGAAGACAAAGAGGTTAGCTGGGAGTCTTGTTGCATGGGAGCTTTCCAGTTGCAGCAAATGACTTGCCGATAATGGCAGTTGATGATGAGCTCGTGCAACATGAAGTAAATTCAAAAATCATTTTTATTTAAATATTCGAATTAGACAATTGGGACGTAGAGAGCAAAAGGGAATAACGTCAAATTACCAAAGTTGAGAGAAAAAGTGACATAAAGTTTGTACGGTACATTTGAGTACAGGAAAAAGTTAACAATGATGTTTTCATTATAAGTGTTATTTACATTATCCGGACATCAATCTTAAGCACTGAAAGGAACTTCAGATAGATCTCTTAAAGACAAAATATGTCCAAAATTATCAAACAATGGACTTGATTTCCTTGTGCACTGAACACGTCAATTACAAGTGAAAATTTGAAACAAAATCGAAACAATCGTGTTGCAAGAAGTGAAGACGAGCATTCGATACAAATTACAAAATGTAAATAGATTCGACGTGTCACTTAACTCCAATAAAATATTACCACCTATTTTTTTTTTTTTTTTTTTTTGAAAACACCAAAAAAGCTAAATAGATCGATGTGACCACCCAGAAGTCGTAGTAATCAGACGCAAAGTGTCCTATCAACAACACATTTATTATCCCCTTACCACGTCAACTCATCCAGTGTCGCTTCAAAGGATGCTTACAGATGCCTTTTAGACATATACATATGTTTTCCTCTTATAACGGTAATTTGATTACAACTTAACAAACTTTCGCACTGAATGAATGCTTAAACGGAAACTTGATGCCATTAGTAGCAGTCAATTACATATATTATTCAACAAAGCACATGCTATGGTTTATTTCTTCACATAACGTCTAGCAACATGGACAACGTTTTTTTGCTTTTCTCCTGTTTTATGTCTTATGTGTAGAATCTGCCATGAACAAAGCAATCTTAAAACTTACTATGTAAGAGCCTATTTAGGATCTCTTAATTCTAAGAACCCTAACATAGGATGAAAATGACCTAAACACTGATATGAGCTCCTTCCTCGTGGCTATATCGTTAGCGTACGCGTTTTCGGCGTGGAAACCGGATTCGATTCCCAGCTGGAGTTCATGGTTGGGATCTCAAATTAAGCTGTAGGTCCACACCTTTTAGAGCCTTGATGCTGAAAGAGACACTAAACTTCAAACCAATCGGCCAACCGAACACTCATAAATGTTAATTTTTGGTATACAGTGAAACTTCCATTAACGGAAACTATTCGATTGCGGACATCTCCATAATACGGATATAAACAGTTTTGTCGCAACAAAAATATATGTATTATAATGATAAAGAACTCTATTTTACAAGTACTCTCAGATACTGCACATTTTACGAGCACCCTCACAAGGAACCCCTTGAGTGCGAGGTCGGAAGTACAATCTCTAGTAAGGCTCATTTGAAAGTGTAGTGTGAACAATGATGACAGGAAAAATATTATCTGCTAATGACTCACCATGTGCATCAGGAGGGCGATAAAAAAATAAGGGTCCGGGAGGGGCAGAGATCAACCTTTTTGGGATGTATGTATTACATTTCACAAGATGGACATCGTTGACATTCACGAAATGTTCAAAACAAACCATTAACTTGCACTATGAACACCAAATGAAAAGTGATCGCAAGCGCCACAGTGATTACAAACGTTCACACCAAGATCAAAGGCGAATTTCTTGGGAATTCAGGACGTTCAGCGAGGTATCCACTCTTAAATAGTGCACATTGAATCATATTGGTATAACTGGGAGATGAGAACTGACGGTATGTGATGGTATCCGTTACACCAAGACGGATACCACTGAATACCACTGAGCCACCGCGGCCCCAATTTTGTATTATAAAGTAATTAAATTTGGAAGTAAATTATTTTCATCGGCAATATCAGGGATGCATGCAGGAGGTAGGTCATAGGGATCCAGACCTCCCTAAAAAGCTTTGGAACCCCGAAATAAATTCTTCCTACGTCCCTGGTCAATATAATATAAGAACATTTAGTAGTTTTCAATCGCAGCACCCAAACGACTATATGGAATTCAGGAATAAAGATTATAATGATGATAACAATAATGAGATTTTTGTACCTTTTAGTATTAGTAATAATAATAATAATAATAATAATAATAATAATAATAATAATAATAATAATAATAATAATAATAATAATAAGTATTTATTTATTTATTTATTTATTTATTATAAATTATTGAGACCACAGACAAAGCCATAATGATCATATATACAATTATGTACAATAAAATGTTACAAGAAAAATACAAGCAAAATAAAGAGAAATTAAAATACATGAAATCATCACAACCAAGTACAGAAAAAGGTAAATAAAAAAAATTTAACACCAGTTGAACACAAACTAGATTATAAAATAAAGTTACAAACATATTATCAATTCAGTAAATATTCAATTGAGCGGAATGTATTACTAAGAATTTACATATGTTAATCGTAAAAATAAACAAATTAAAAAAATATGACTATTAAAACACATGAACAAATATAAACCATATAGGTAAAAAAAATGAAAATTCAATAGACAATATACAAACTAAGGTTGAATTTTGTATATTAATTAAATATAACAATCCAAAAAGCATTGTAAAATTCGAGACAAAGAAATCAATTTTAAGTGACTTTTTATTTATGTTGTCAACGCAAATAAATAATGGAGAACCAACTAATTTACTATTACACAATATAGAACGGTAAACCCTAGATTTATACAGGGGAACTTCAATATACAAATATTCAATTAAGTTCAGTTTCGCATGTATTATATCATGAATAAATTTAATTTGCCCTAAATTACGTCGAACTTCAAGAACAAGAAAAATTCACTTTAGCAAGAATCTCACTATTAGTCAGATCGTATAATTTAAATTTATATTTTAACCAGGCCAAGGAGGAAATCTGGACTGACTCCAGAACTTGAGTAATACTAGTGAGATTACGATTCCAGATTATACAAGCAAATTCCACATGGGATCGAACATATGCACAATATAAAATCTTGCATAATAATAATAATAATAATAATAATAATAATAATAATATTAATAATAACAATTATTATTATTATTATTATTATTATTATTATTATTATTATTATTATTATTATTATTATTATTATTATTATTATTATTATTATACGGCCAATTTACAGATGCTCTGTCATCTTCCATTTGCTACGATCGTAACTTTTTTTACACCTCTCATTTTGAAAACCATATGATTGAATCATCCAGAGATTTTTTGTTGAGAGGTGGATACAAAGCCAAAAATATAAGTTCGCCGTGAGTGCTCCCCTAGTGCTAACAAAACAGAAGTAGGGCTATATTATCCAGAAAGACTTATGAGGTGTATTTGATGGGGGGGGATCGGGACCCGATGGACCCCCTCCATGGGTGATCTGGATAGAGTGATGTTGCCAATATAAGGGTGCTCAATGCGTTAGATCAAATTGATGTTGTCGTGGTTGATAATGATTATGAATGATTATTATAAAGAGTATATTGCATAGAGTATTAGCATCCTGATATAATATGAAATTTATTTTTAGAGTTTAACGGGATAATAAATATCATATCTTAATATTTGTTTTTTTTTCTTTTCTTATTTTTTAATAAAGAGGAGAAAATGGTTCGTTGGTTTACAGCGACCAAAAATATTTGAAGAATCCTTCTTTTATTTTCAGACACCTTCGCTTGTATCATGAATGAAGCAGCCAAAGAGAACACAAATTTTATGTCCACGCTTCTTTTTTTGTTGTTTAAAACAATTAAAATCAGTGAAGTTATTTTCGTTTCCTAAGTGTTGTTAAGAAGTTTCTCTTCAACAGCACCAGGTGGCATGTCGGCCGCTGTCAACCCCGAAGAGGAGGTCCACCTGAAGTGTTTGCCCCAAGAAAACAAACAACTCTCGCATCACTTCGCTTGTTGCCAGCTGTTAGGAACCAATATGGCGCCGCTCAGTTGCACTGCGGAGACATGGAGAGTTTTTTTTCTTTCTTTTTAGAAGTTAGAACATTATCCTATCCTCCTCAAAGCTTTCAACTTTTAACCGAAAACTTCCCCTAACATGTAAAGTGCTTCTTCAGTCCCCCTAATATGGTGCCATTACCCTAGGGTAATCTTCTCATAGTATGACATAAATAAAAATGGGAAAAATCCGTTTTCAGATAAATAAATGATGAAAAACTTTTAATAAACATAGAAGAGGACAATATCTCTAACTACATGCTTTTTTTTCTTGTTTCTTTGTTTTTGGCGGTTAACTTTAGTCGAAGGGTGCCAAGAAAACGAACTGCTCCGTCCCCATCTCTCATAAAAGTTAAAATCGATCTTCTCTACGACCTGGGAAAAGGTTGCCACCCCTCCGATAACCATGTTGTTATAGTTTTTTCCATGAAGATAGGGAGTTTGTGACATTTGACCCTTAAGTAGGGTCAAATTCCCTCTCCTTTCCCTGCAGAGAATCAGACGAACTGAGTGTTTTAGTTTTCCTTTATTTTCTTATTTAATAATAGTTTTAAAACGATCGACAAACCAACTTGGGGACATTGAAAAACATATTGAAAACTTCGGACCTATTATATTATGGGTAAAGTATTCTGAAATATTGGTGAAAATGAAAACTAAATTTCCAAACAAGAAGTGAACTTTCAAAACAACCACACAGGGTAAGTTTTACAAGAAGTATGCATGTAAAGGTTATGTCTGTGTCACCACTAGGAAATAACAAACAATAATTTGTTAGGTACCAACCAGTGTTGCCAACAGTTTAACACATTTTCCTACCAACTCAAGGACTAATTTTGATTTGAAGTTTAGCGTCTCTTTCAGCAACGAAACTATATGAGACGTGGATCTACAGTTTAACGGTGGATCCGAATGACATGAGCTTCTCCGGAAACCGTACTAGGAACTTCTACGCCAAAGGTATGTACACTAACCGCTTAGCCTCAAGAGAGCTCTAAATCAAGAAGTTAAAAGGACCAAAATATCAGTAAAAAATTTTGAGACGCTAGAAATCTCATCAGATATGGAAATGAGCTCCCCCCACCTCTTGTCTCTGACCTTTGCAATTTTCAGTGCACAATTATAAATAGTGTAAAGGTAACAGTAACTGATGTAGAGTAATCCACTATCTAAAAGTCAAAAAGAAGATCAAGTCATACACACACACACACACACACATATATATATATATATATATATATATATATATATATATATATATATATATATATATATATATATATAGATATAGATATAGATATAGATATATATATATATTGGTATCGAAAAGAAAATTTGGACTCTTACCATTTGTAACTAATAATACTATAGAGAAACAAGATATCATCACCATCATTGTACTTTCCGTAAACATCACAGTACAAGATGTTGTCATGACGCAAACAGCGAAAACCCAGTATAACTATAAAATGCAGTAACTATAAAATCCAAATTTCTTGATAGACACTCACTTGTTGCAACAGATGCCAGAAGTTGAATAGAGTGACAAACACATTTTACAAAAATCAGACGTCTTCTTTTAAAATTCAATGTGCGCTATTATTGATTTGAATTTGCATTTGCAGTGTTAGAACGCTTACCTTTGGTGTATGGGAACCGGGTTCGATCACGGGACAAGTAAGTTTGAGGTGTATAATATCGTGTCTGTGAGTTTTCTTTGGATACTCCCGTTTCCTTCCACATTATCATTCTACGAATTCTTCCATCATTATTCAGTTGCCTTAATCATCTGTCTCCCTTTGCCTAAAGGAAATAATCGTAAGACGTAAAGCTGAAAGTTGGCATTTGCGTTTTCGATAATTTCGTTAAAAAGACTGGAAGCAGGATCAATGAGAAAGAGTTCATATAATTATCAGGAAGTCATTTCATTACTAAACATCCACAACACTAGATTTCCATCAAAGCTAATTCATAAACACCCAGTAGACTTCTCCACTAGCCACCAGACTGAAAATGTGTCCACCAAACAAGCATTCAAAACTACAAAATTTGGAGGGTGTAGATTGATAACACTGGTTAATAGTACATAAATAAAAACAATTTTTCTAGCAAAATAATTAAAAAGGATCATTATTATTTGGAATGAACGGGATAATTTTTAGAGCCATTTATAAAAAATATTTTGTAGAAAACTACCCATAAGATTTTGCCTCCTACCATGTTATTTTATTCGGCTCGCTATGAGACGTGGGGGCGCGGTGGCTAAGTGGTAGAACGCTTACGTCTAGTGCGTGGGGTCCCTGGTTCTTTCCCCGGCCAAATAAGTTTGTGGTGGAGAACATTGTGTCCGTGGTTTTCTTGGGTATCCTCGTTTCCTCCCACTTTCTCATTCCACCGTCATTCACTTGGCTTAATCATCGTCTTCCCTAGCTTAAGGGGCATAGGCCTAATCGTAGGACGTTACACTGGGGTACTTCATTTTGTTTTCGATGTACGAGGGATGTGTTAGTTTACTTGCAGAGGGTTACCCCTGACGAAAGTAAAGAATTAAGTAAGACAAGGAATCACGAGCGTTGCTCCTGTCAATTCCCGGGATAGCTGACAATACACGTTCTTGACTAAACTTAGGCTTAAATGTCATTGGGACTCACCAATAAATTTAGCAAATTCAAAAACTTTGGTTTAGACACTAATATCGGTCATTATGGACATTTTATATCTCACCCCCTCTCATCCGTATTACATTCCGATGGGGGTTGAACTTGGACATAAACATAATCATAAGTGTCACTATTCATCTCAGCGAACCCGGAAACTATGAATTCTTTATTGATATTGGTTGTTTATAATGATTTTTATATGCCACCCCCTTCCCCAACTCCTTGGAATGTCTTACCCCCATAGTATTTTTCCAGATTATAATCATATGTGTATGTCAACTTCTTTTTAGAAATGAGTTTACATTCCGAGTTTCATCTTCCTAATACGAAGAATTCGTGAGATATGTTATTTTTGGATCAAAAGATCCAATATTTCAACCAAAAATTTTCTTGTAGGCCTTAAATCTGGAGAAGTACATATAGTGTAGCCAAACTCAAACTATCAATTAAGTCAGCATGATGTGCTTATTCCGTAGCAAATACGAAAACTCGTTCAAAATTTTTGTGGCTCCTGATTCAAAAAATAATTATTAGCCAAGATCACAATCTTTTGATCCATTTTTGGTTTCATATATATATGATCTCTTCGACAAAATAACTTTGAAGTATGCCAAGTCAACAGCGTAGATTTGTGTGCCGGACAAATAAACAAACAAACACGTAAACAATTATTCGTTTTTATATATGATATATTGTTATTTAATGTGTATATAGCTGAAATATGTAGTAGGGAATCTGGCACATAATAATTCTAATATGAGAGTAAAATTATTTACATTGCGACTTGCCAAACTATTTTTTTTTTTTAATTTACTCACAAAATTCTTTACAGCCAATATTACTATCTCACTATAAGCATCACTACAATCACCAATAATAATAATAATAATAATAATAATAATAATAATAATAATAATAATAATAATAATAATAATAATAATAATATAACAAATATTAAAACACTAACTGTTTGCGATGCATTTGAAATATTTTCTCCAAAATATTAATTTTTTTCTCATATCTTTCTCAATACATGTTCTAAGATTCATTTGAAAAGTTCATTAAACCGTTGGAACTAAAAGTTTTGGCATCACATTCGCTTAATATGTGAAAACAAGCATTCTTCTGACAAGAAGGATGAGTTCGTAAAAATAGTTTTATATGCAGTACTGTATTAAAGCTTCATTTAGTCGAGTGTTCCAATCTTAAAACAGTGATTATTGCTGCTTACCATTCTCATGTAACAGAAGTAAAGTGTGGAATTTGTCGAACCAAAAAATATTTTTTCATAATTTTCATGTAATAATTGCTCACGTTACATCAACATGCGAGTAATTTGTATAATATTTCAAGTGAGACTTTCCCTGTTTTATCTTTGGAAATCCACTCTGCTTGTGTTAAGGACACATTCATGGTTGCCAGACAAATGGTGAACGCTCAGTTGGTTGATCCATGGTAAGTGCATAAATTTCCAATGGCAGTGTGTCTGTCTCCCTTCACTTGTGATCCAGGACTTGCTAGTTCAAGTATCTTCCGAATTCAGCCACGACCTGGACCGTCCATAAGCATTTCTGACTCTAATTCAAAGGCTGAATCTGAAATATTGGCTTACATATGTTGCGAACTAAAATAAACATTTTGTGCTGTTTCACACGTTTGCGGATATCCTGCACAGTCGATGCTGAAACTTTCCCCCCTTAATTATATCAAACTGTACTTAAATCGGATTATAAACTGTGGCGTTTTTGAGAAAATATATCATGCACATCGACATTCGCTTTTAATGCCGATGGTACTTTTGTATAATTAATGGAATACCAAACTTCGGTTTGTGAGCTGAAAGAAAATCGGATTTTCCAAAAATCGAGGTAGCTAAATAGGTTTCCTCCACAGCCGGAAACGGCATACTCAACCATCATTATTAAAATAGTCCTAGGATTATTTTCAACAGTAATTTTAGAAATAACCAAGAATCTATTCCATGTAGATTATTTAATTTCATTGGCAATTAAAAAGAAATTTAAATAATACTAGTCCATCATACAGCATTTAGTGTTATATTACTCGTATGTAAACTAATATATTTTTTCTCCGAATTCACAATCAATTAATCAATAGTGGATGTGAACAACATTCAAGAGTCTGATGTGCAATTGTTTGTTTAGCTGCATATGTCAAGTCACAGATTTTATATATATATATATATATATATATATATATATATATATATATATGTGTGTGTGTGTGTGTGTGTGTGTGTGTGTGTCGGAGGGAGAAGAAGAGATGCTAAATAAGAATACGCGACAAAACGTACCACTTGATAGAACGGTATATAAGTATATATATATATATATATCGGCCAAAATAAGGTTAAAAGTTGAACAGATTGGTGCTGATGCAAGACCAAGACTAAGACTAAGACCATGCCTGCTAGATTCTCGCAACTCCAAGACCATACCTGCAAGATTCTCGCCAGACCAAGACCAGCAAGAATCTTGCATATGCAATATTTGAATATTTGCTGATTTCCATCACACTTTATCCAGGCTTTGGATCAGAGACGGATAGGCATTATTAGAGGGGCGCGGGCGCTTTCTCCCACAAGGGTTACCAGCATCTCAATGTCACAAATCAATTGCACAGTTTTCTTTCTACAGTAAGTCAATAGTATTAACAATTGACAATTAAAACTTGATATTCTTTCATTAGTATATTATTCTGAATTGTTCAAAATATTATATGAAGTTCAAGGAGAACGTATACTATATTACAAAATTAGCAGATGTTTTTGTGTACTAATTTTTGATGCTACTGTATCTATCACTTTTGCATTCGAAATATTTTTTAATAAATCTTTTTCAATAGACATCAACAAAATGCTTTCAAATGTTCCTGAGACATGGTACTCGTTAGCCTATTTTTAATGTATTTCTGTTTATTTCAATTTTGAAAAATTTCTTTCACATGTTACCTGAGTTACGGGCAAAGTCAATAAAAATTTGTATGCTGGAAACCTGGATAAGTATTACTGCACAAATTACAATTCTGCAAAATTAAAAAGCAGCACACTAGACAATTTTGCAACACGTTTTGCATTCGCTTTCCTTGTAAACAAATGTATTTTCTCCTAATTCTGAATCACTTGCACCATCAGCACAGTCATTTTTCCTCGGTTGTGCTCGTCATCAAGACTGACTTTCAAGGATATCCACGTCCTTCAAAAGTTCAAGAGAATACATTTATAGTATCCTTGGAAACTTCTTACTGAAGTTTTTCAGAAAATATGTAAGTTTATCGAAAAGCACATCTGGAAGTTCTCTTACTTGGTTGAAGTGGCTAGGGTCCAAATAATTCATAAAGTACATTGCTTCTTGAATGTTGAAGAAATACTCAAAACTACCATGTCCAATATTGTGTTGAATGCTTCGATGCAGTATCTGGTCATTGGATAGAAGCAGCTTCATCTTCATATTCACATGAAAAATCTTTGTCCATCTCTGAAGGCGAATTGTCGACAGGTAATAGAAAAAAAGAAATCACGTTCTAAGTCTTCAAATTTGTTATTGGCTCATTCTGCAAAGCTTAATGCTGCATTCTTAACGGATTTAAAATCATCTCTTTACTCTTTCAGTTGGAACAGAGTAGTCTGCACCATCCGATAGGACTACACTAGCAGCACCCTCTATTTGGAGATAGTTTGACAGAGAGGTCGTCACTTGAAATATCTTAAGGAACTTTTCTGCTGTCCGAATTGTTTTGAAATTGAGAAGATCTTTTATATATCCTTTCGCTTTACACCTAGCTTTTGGTTTGATATTTTCTGTAGAAGCAATTTTCTTAATTGTTATGGTCAACTCTATATACAAAGCACTTTTTGAGTTCGAAAAATGACCAAACTTTTTCTGAAAAACAGTGTGTTTTCTACCATCTTGTTTCCGCAATAACTGCAAGACGCCTTTGTTAACATTTGATCTTCCAAATGTACATTCGCTGATAAGACTCACGCATAAATATCGCACAGTCATTCAGCAGAACAATGACACAGAATCAATGCAATTTTTTGTCAGATCACATATGACATGATTGAGTATATGAGCGTAACACCACACGTGTAACTGAGTTTCTTAGTAGTTAAGCGGTTAGCGTATGCGCCTTTGTTGTGGAAGACTTGGGTTCGATTCCCGGCGGGAGCTCATGTGCTTCGGATTTCCCGTAAATCAGTATGTCCCGCCTCATATAGCCTCGCTGCTAAAAGGGCCGTTAAACTCAAAATCAACTGAATCACACGTGTAACTGATCATAGGTGAATTGAAAAAAATCCGAATATTGTCCTTGTATGTTACTTGAGCCATCGGTTGAATTTCAAATACACTTCTTAATATCAAGGTTCAACTTCTGCAGAATTTCCAGCAGTAAACCGCAAAGACACTGTCCTGTGGTAGATATGCATTTTACAATGACAACAATACTTCGTAAAACAACAGAGCACTAGCCTGAAACTACTATATCTTGACTAGTGTCTAATAGAACAGAAAATATTGAAGCTTGAGAGACTTCTTTCGAAATATCTTCTCTGATAAGTGTTCTGATAGCATTCAAAACATAATTCACCGTGTTTAGTAAAAGTTATGAGACCACTATCCTGCTTACTTCCTCGTATATGACTCTTCTCGGTGACCTTATCTAAATTACTTTTAAGCGGAATATCAAATTTGCTTAAGAAAGGAATAATATCCAAAAAGTTTCTATAGCTGTGTCTTTCAGTTTATAGGCTGCTACATTTCCTCTGTAAATGAGCCTTCTTTTACCAATGAGTTTCTGCACTTTGACAACTCAATATATTACCTGTCTGTTCTTCTCAATCTTATACTGCCGTTGTTTTACCTGCTCATGAGGAAGTAGTTTCTTAACATGAAGTAGTACGTTTTGTCGCGGATTAAATATCCGAAATGTTTTAATTAGTCCATGACAGGTTGTAATTTATATAAGTGGTACGTTTTGTCGTGGAATAAATATCAGAAATGCTTTAATTAATCAATGATAGGTTGTCATTTATGACAGGTCGTCAAAAGTGGTACGCTTTGTCGCGAAAATTCAAGTGGTACGTTTTGTCGCTGGTACGTTTTGTCGGGACACCGCTAAATAACCCATATTAAAAGTTCATTTGCGAATCCGCAGAAATTAATCTGTTTGAAACAAAATTTTACCTCTTCTCATCTCTGTAGTTTGCTCTGTTTGCTATATAGCGTTTACGTACACATACTAAGGGTGGTGGTGGTACATTCAGCCAATATAATAATTAGAGTAATGATTATATGCAGGGTGTTTCGTTTGAAACAAAGAAAAACAGCTTTTGCTTTATATAAAATTCCCCCCATTAATCCAACAGCATTGTCAATATATATATATATATATATATATATTTAAAAAGCATCGAACCCCTTTCATTTGAATTCTCTTTAACAAATAAGAATCTAGAGCAGCTATCGCAGTGGTTATTTTTACTTGGAGATAGGAGCAAATTTTGAATACCAAGGGAATCCCTGGAGTTGAGTTGATTTTGAAGTTTAACATCTCTTTCAACACCGAGTGTATATGACACGGAACCTACAGATTAACGTGGAATCCGAACTACATGAGCTTCCGCTGGGAATCGAACCCGGGTTTTCACGCCAAAGACGCGTACGCTAACTGCTTAGCCACGAAGAAGCTCTCAATATATAGTTTATGCATCCCTAGTATTTACTGGTTATTTTCAAAATATTTGCCCATGATATACCTTTCTCCAACTAATTATGCATTCACAATTTGGTCTCTTTGAAACTCACAGAGACGTCTCTCATTTTGCATTGTCACAGTCGGTCTACTTTGAAACGTCCTCCGTCCTATCCCCTTAGTGTACTAGAGACAATCATATAACCCACCACTAAGAAGGGTCAGGTGCTAGATACGCATCCTCAGTGTTAACATCTTCCACATCTTACGTTGATTGGTTAGGATTTAATGGAAACATTAGCAGCGAGGCTATTTGTGCCCGTTACGAAACAAATATCTTACATATTGTAAACTATACTCTATATGTATTTCTAATAATTTTGAAAGCGCCTGTATTAATAGTAGATATATCCTAACAGCGGATATGACCGTTACGCAGCCACCCACGTAATTTCTTAGTCCCTTCCCTCCTCTGACAGCTATAATTCCAGTATACGTTGGTTCCAATACATTTGCTGGTACCACAAACGCTTGGATTGATCGAACCCAACTTTCACGAAACATTTAATGCAGCCAATGACAGTTGGTAGGCCCGTGTCCTTTATGTCATTTACCATTTTTACAACTAAAATATTTGAAAAATTGTATACAAGTACATTGCTTCATTTTCGACTTTACTAAAAAAGATATAGAAAAAATGGAATATTATCTTGAATGAGAGTAATCGCCATACCTTCCTGTTTAAAGTTATTTTCTTTTTTATTTGCCAACTGCATGGTTAAGGATCTACAACGTAAGTGGATATAAAATATCAATCTCATCTGCATCCGCAACAACTCTGTCTCCATCAGCATTCATATTTGCACGATAATGAGTTAAGTATACACCTTAATTGCTCTATAATAATTATTTCAAAAATATTTCGTAATGTAATAATTGTCAAAACGTTGAACGATGAATATGTAATTGCCCTGCCTAAGAGAGAGTAGAACTAAAAGTTTGAAATTGACACATGTAATTTCTTCTTTTCTACATAGTCACAGTGCAAAGTAACATGGTTCTCCAAACAATCTTTCAATTTCTACAACTATCTTTGTAAAAAGTGTGACATAAAAGAAGAAACAAAAGGAAAAAAAATTAACTACTCGACAATGGTGATGACCTCAGCACACAGGAATAAAAACATCTTCCTTTCAGCGAGAGATTCATTCTTTGAGACAAGAACTTTCACGGCGCGAAGCCAGGGGAATATTGTGGATGAACATGCAACTGGTAATCAAGGCTTTGCCCAATATTCCATACTTTCAGGACTTTGTAAGGGGAAGTATTATCGACTAAAAAGCAAACACATTTCCTGAGTATATCATAGGTCTTTGCCCACAAAAAGGTTTTGCAGTAAACCTCATTTGGAATATTTCTCATCACGCTATGACCACAGGTTAGATATCAGTGAGGATTACGCCTAGAAGACTGAAAACACTGTTTGCTTGGAGGAAACCTGTTCACGGGCCTTTTGAGTGTAGAGTAATGGGAATGTTTCCAAGGTTTATTCATAACTTCAATTTCTGGGTTATGGTGATATACCTACCATAAACTTTGCCCACAGTCACAAGATTATCGTTAAATCGTTCCCATTGGGTACACAGAGCCCAACACTTCGGTTACACAATTTACTCTTTTCTGTTTTTTCCAAAGGACTGAGAAAAGTTTGACACTTTCACCCATACCAAACATCATGCCTCAAACCTCTTGTATCTAGAAACATCAAAATTGCACAGTGGTATCTTAAGACATGGATGTCTTTTTTTAGAGACGTGAGTAGTTTCATAAATTCGTGCAAACTCTGGTAGATGGCATCACTACTGAATAATGAGCTATTGTCAGTTTGGAGCATCATTTGGAACAACACAGGGCAAGTTACAGTAGAATTGGGTTAGTGCTGTATGCGTTGCGTACGTTTTAAGCGAGTGTTGTGTGACATTCAAGATAATAGATGAAAGAGAATTTAGTGTGTTGATAAATTATTTTCGAAAGACGATGTTTTAAAACGAGAAGACCAAACAGAGACTCGACAAACATTACCAGTATGGTGAATCTGCGCCAAAGACTTGAAAAGTGTATAAGTTAACTCAAAATTATCGAAGTGCCCATATGGGCAGAAGTGACGCGGAAAACATGCTGGACCAGCTGTTAAGGCCACCACTCTAGGAAACATCAACAAAATCCAATATGTAGCTATGGATGATAGAAGAGTAAAGATGTGTGAAATTGCTGTGCCATCACGAGTGAATGGGTACGGTCTACATTATATTTTGCATGAACATTTGAACATGAGAAAGATCTATCTGCTATATATTCTGCGATTGCTTACGGCCGATGACAAACGAATCTATGTGTGATATTGCGAGGATAATATTCAGTTGTTTCGACAAGACTTCATGCGACGTTTCGTCACAGTGGACGAGACACAATTACACACCAGAGACCAAAGAACATTGAAAACAAAGCAGTGATGAGTTTGCTCCAGAGAAGGCAAAGACATTTTCTTCAGCCGAAATAGTGATGGAAACTGTATTCCTATATTCTGGAACTCTCAAAGCATAATCTTGAATGGATATTTGGAAAAGGTAGAACAATAACAAGTCAGTCATATGTGTCGTTACTAGACTGTGTGAAATCAGAACTGCCAAACACACGTACACCTTTGGCCTACATAAAGTTATGTTTCATCAGGACAACGCGCTTGTCTCCAAAATTGACCGAATTACGATTTCGACTTATTCAGCATCCACTATTTCCCAGATTATCTATCTCAGATTATTTCTTGTTTCCAAATCTGAAGAAATGGTTAGTGGAAAAGAGATTTGCATCAAATGAAGAAGTCATTGCAGAAACACGCCTATTTTTGCCTATTTTGACGAATTATACAAATCCTATTGTTTCGAAGGGAACCAAGCTGGTGGATGAAGTGTATTGACTCCAGATGAAATTACTTTGAGAAATAAAACAAGTTTCTCTTAACATCTCCTACACTTTCGTTTCCTCACGGACATTTCAAACAATTCTCGTAAGTTTCATAGATATAGAACAATATTACAAGACAAAAGCTTGACTGTCTCATGTATTCCCTTTGTGGTTCTGTTAACTCTATCATATATCAATTAAATTCAAAATAAATAATAAGTTCAATGCCTTACCATTGTAAGTAAGCTACGGTAAATAAAATGCAACGAAATCCATGCAGTTTCAAATTACTAAAAAGAAAGAATAAACTCCTGTAATAAACTTCCATAAAATCATATTATGATTTCATATTTGTAACAGGATTAATTAATTGAAAGAGAAAGGAAAAAAAGGCAACTCCAACGAACCAATATTTCTGTGACGGTTATTATATTTTTACAGATAGTAATCACAATTTATTGCAAGAACTCACTAATTAATAGCATTGCGAAGAATGATAACGATAACCGTTCTGTTTTTATCAACATCTGCAATTTTATCCATCGTCACATAGAAAATTAAAAAAAAAAAAAAAACGCATCTGCAGAATGCAGATTACCGCAGACACCTGCACTCGCGCATACAGTCTCGGTCGGATCGAGCGATTTGAAGCACTAAGTTGGAGACCGTAAAACATATATACAGTCCCTTTGTAATATCAGTGCATTTAATCAAGTTTCTATTTTTATTATCACTGATTTACAAGCAGTATGTTCATAACTGTTGGTAGTATCTGTATCAATGTTAAGACAACAATCATTATAAGATACGAGGTTTATTCAAAAAGTATCAAACCTTCGGTTGGCAAAAATACATTCATTGATTTGGAAATTCGAAACATTAATCTCCTCTAAAATATTCTCCCAGCGCTCCTGCCATTGTTGGAAACACGTCTAGAAGTAGTTTTTGGAATGGCGAGTAACCACCGTATGATGTCTTCTCTTGACTGAAATCGGATCCCTTTTAATGGCATTTTCAGCTTGTGAAATAAATCAAAAGTCACACGGAGCCATGTTGGGTGAGTAGGGTGCCTGAAGACACAGAAGAATGTTATATTTGGCGATGAAAGCCTGAATCAAGTTTTGCGATCACCCTCCTCGTGCCCATTTTTCGTTCAAAATTGAATGTACCGATCCGATTGAATGGTTTCCCCTTGAGTATCTCTAAGCTTTTGGCAAAATTTGATGCAATATCACTGCTGAAATTTTTCTGAGAAAAGTTAAATCCACCGACCGCTCACTACACATCTTCACTCGCTGGCCGACTATCAGCGACTGACATTTTCTGCGGGCGGGAAAGAAATTCACGATTGCGAATGAATGTCCCTTCTACATCCACATTGAAGAAAGTTTTCCGCACTTTATTGGTTTAAGCGAGAAAAAATAAGGTTCAATACTTTTTGAACACACCTCTTATAATATGTTAGTTAACAGTCTATTACAATATTTACAAATATAATAAAATATTCCATATTAATGTTGACAACAAACGACATAATTTACAGCGTCATAAAATTGAGATTTTTCTCTATTTTGTGGAAAACCATGCGTGGGGAATTAACCTGTAACATGGAATTTTATTCAGCTCCAGTTTCATCTATCGACTGATATACTCGTATGTTATCAACTTTTAGGGATGCGTTCGAGTCGAGTCGAGACAGAGTTTTCCTGACAAAATTCGAGTCGAGACACAGCTCCTCCAATAGAAAAATATATATTTTTCGAGTCGAGACATCACTTTTACAGCACATTTTCGAGTCGAGACAGTCTCAAATCTTGTCTCGTGCGCATTCCTATCAACTTTGGACATCATTTTAGTTAAACAGAAATTAAAAGTTGAAGAGTTAAGTATAGTTTTGTACTATATCTCATTGAAGAGGAGCATGGGAGCTTAGTGGCACGGTGACTTACCTCTGGTACGTAGGGTCCCTCCTTCGACCTCCGGTCTTGTAAGTTTGTAGTAGACAACATCGTGTCCATGGGTTTTTCAAAGAGGTACTCCCACTTCCTCCCACATTCACATCCCACTGCTTCTTCCATCATCATTTAGTTGCCTTAATCATCCATCTCCCTTAGCCTAAAGGGCATAATCGTGGGACGTTAAACTGAAATATTTTATTTTTTTAAAAAAATATCTAATTACCAATACTATGTGCTGTCATATTACTATACTGTCATATCACGTACTGTCATACATCAATGAGATATACCTTATGTTTGGACAAGTGTTCCTCCAACCTGTTAAACTATAATAATATTGTAAAATTCGCTTGAGTAATTTAGTAGGAACTGTGATTTACATTTTCCTAATTATTTAAGAGTTTGTGAATAGAAACTAGAAGACCAAGACCAAGACTGGATGTACAGCGGGGGACACTTCTAAATGGTACAGCCATATGGAGATTTACGGCTAAGGTGTACCATTTAGAAGTGTCCCCCGCTGTACAAGTCTAAAACTAAGAACAAGACCACCCGGGTCTTCGTCTTGGTCTTGCATTTGCTCATCACTAGAAACTAACTTAGTTTCAATAGACTCAAAAAAGAAGCTTTCTTTGTTTTGACATCGACGGGAAGGACACAGTATAAGAGTTTGGAACATATTGCAGTTAACATATATGTAGTATTTCTGGCTCCCAAGTTTTCAAGAAAGCAATGAAAGTTCTTAATAATTTGCGGGAATAGAATAAAGCACAATTATCCAAGTTCAAACTCTAATTTCAAATCGGAAATCACGTAATTGTGTAGGTAAATGACTATTAATTGCGATTATGATTGTGGTTTCATTAAAAGTGTATACCATGCAATATTGAAACAGAAAACGTACTATTGTCTTTTATATTAATGCTAAATATGTCATAAATGAAATGAGTATAATAAATATGTCTGATTGAACGCATTGTCCTTTGTGTTTCACATCCTCCCGTATCATATCATAACATAATGATTTCAAGTTAAAAAAAAAAATTACAAATGGGTGTTTAGCGTTTTTTCATTAAAATAATTAACTTAAGTTTGCACCTGCCGGGAACGCGGAAGACCTGAGTTCGATTTCTGGTAGGAGCTCAATGTGATTCGGATTCTACGTTAAATTGTAGATCCACGTCCCATATTTCCTCGTGTTCTAAAGGATTTTATATTCCATTTTAACCCAATTATTAATTAAATTCTCACATTCGTATAAGTGATTAGAAATATGATTTAAAGTAAGAAGTACCAAATATTTTGATTCTACGTCCCCTTCCATACGTTCTTTTAGTAGTAAGGAAGAAACAAGTTGTTATCATTCATGACTTGGATAGATAAGCGTCTTGTTATAATGTACCTACTTTAAGGGTTTAAGTTAATTAGTGAAGTTAACGATAAGACAATTAATCCGGGGACGTTAAAGGATCAATTCTTTATTCATTTTTACTCATTTTAGACTTTTAAACTATTGTTTGCATAAGTCTAGGAAGTTTAGAGAACAGCTTTGTCCGTTCGTTTGCCAACACGAATATAAAGAAACAGTTTCTTCCAGTCAATTCATGGACCCAAGGAGAGGTACTATCTCCATCATTGAAGCCCTATTCAAACAGAACATGGTTAAAACTAGTCATTTCCGGTTTCAACGTGTTTCGCCATAAAAGCGGTAATAGATAGCGAGAAGCATTTTTTTTTCAAACGATTCAGTGTCTCGAGACAACATATCATGACTATCTTGAACATTCTATCAAAACCAGAAGTGGTTCAAATTTAATGTTACTTCCGGTTTCAATACTGATTTCCGCAGAGCAGAAACGGTAAGTGACATCGCAATGTGGTTTCATGCAATCAATTCAGTACACCAAGAAAAGGTTCCATCTTCTCCATTAACTATCTATTCAAAGGGAAAGCGGTTCAAATTAGTCGTTTCCGGTTTCAATGTTTCTCGAAATCAGCAACAGATAGCGATAAGCGTTATTTATTTATTTATTATTATTATTATTTTTTTGCAAATGATTTATTGTCTCACGGCACTGCGCTATGACTACCCCAAAACACTCTACCAAAACCGGAAGTGGTTCAAATTTACTACTACTTTCGATTTCAATGCTGATTTCCACAGAGTAGAAATGATAAAGAGATATCAAGATTTTTTTAGCAATCGATTCATTATTCCAAGAATAGGTTTCATCTTTTTCATTTATTCTTTTATTCAAAGTGCAATTGGTTTACATTAGTCATTTCTGGTTTTAACACTTATCGCCACAGAAGAAAACTGGAAACACATAGCGGCAAGCGGTTTTCTGTCATTAATTCAGTGTCCCTTAGAGAGCATATCGATGCAACCCATAACACTCTACCAAATCAAGAACTGATTCAAATTTAGTACTTCTTCCAGTTTCAATACTGATTTCCATAGAGCAAAACAGTAAAAGATACCGAGATTAAGTTCCTTGCAATTATTTCAGCGTCTCAAGAATAGATTTCATCTCCTCTATTAACCCTCTATTCAAACAAAAGTGGTTCAAATTAACCATTTCGGATTTCGACATTTACCGCCATATAAATTAAATAGTATTATATAGCGACAAGTGGTTTTCTGCAATCGTCTCAAGGTGTCAAGAGAACTTGCCATCACAACCCGCAACACTTTATCAAAATTAGAAATGGTTGTAATTTATCGCTACTTCTGGTTTAATAATCGTTTCAGCTTCCCTAGAGAAGGTTCTAACTTCTTCTTTATCCGCTATTGAATCTAGAAGTGTTATATTAACCATTTCCGGTTTCAAAATGAATTATCGACATAGAACAAAAATTAGAAGCAGTTTTCCTGCAATTGAGTCAGGGTCTCAAGGGCATCATTGACATTCATCATCACAAGTCGCAATACTGTACAAAAACCAGAAGTGGTTGGAATTTACTACTAGTTCCGGTTTCAGTACTGATTTTCGTAGATCAAAAGCTGTAAGTGATATCAAGATGCAGGTTTTTCAATCGATTCAGCTTTCCAAGATTAGGTTCTATATCCTCTTTTTATCATCTATTCAAATCTGAAGTGCTTCAAATTTACTATTTTCAGTTTTAACCTTTATCGTCATAGAACAAAAACAGCAAGGAATAACAAGTAATGACTTTCAGATGTGGATTCAGCGTCCGAGGAACAGGTTCTATAATTTGATCTTATCATCTTATTGCAATCAGGAGTTCTAGATGTACTATATACTTCAAGTTTGAGTATTGAATTTCCATATAGATATTTTTATAAAAAGGCCTTGTGTCCATCTTAAACATAAATTAAACATAACTTTCTTACAAGGCTGTCTATATTCTTTATTATAAATTAACGAGAAAGGTTACAGTTTCTTGATTGGTAGAGATAACAAATTATGTTACGTTATCTATGATTTCAGTTGGAATAATAGTCTGAAGAAGGAAGTGATATACTTCCGAAAGGATTCTTGATTGGTAGAGATAACAAATTATGTTAAGTTATCTATGATTTCAGTTGGAATAGTAGTCTGAAGAAGGAAGTGATATACTTCCGAAAGGATTCTTGATTGGTAGAGATAACAAATTATGTTACGTTATCTATGATTTCAGTTGGAATAATAGTCTGAAGAAGGAAGTGATATACTTCCGAAAGGATTCTTGATTGGTAGAGATAACAAATTATGTTACGTTATCTATGATTTCAGTTGGAATAGTAGTCTGAAGAAGGAAGTGATACACTACCGAAAGGATTCTTGATTGGTAGAGATAACAAATTATGTTACATTATCTATGATTTCAGTTGGAATAGTAGTCTGAAGAAGGAAGTGATATACTTCCGAAAGGATTCTTGATTGGTAGAGATAACAAATTATGTTAAGTTATCTATGATTTCAGTTGGAATAGTAGTCTGAAGAAGGAAGTGATATACTTCCGAAAGGATTCTTGATTGGTAGAGATAACAAATTATGTTAAGTTATCTATGATTTCAGTTGGAATAGTAGTCTGAACAAGGAAGTGATATACTTCCGAAAGGATTCTTGATTGGTAGAGATAACAAATTATGTTAAGTTATCTATGATTTCAGTTGGAATAGTAGTCTGAAGAAGGAAGTGATATACTTCCGAAAGGATTCTTGATTGGTAGAGATAACAAATTATGTTAAGTTATCTATGATTTCAGTTGGAATAGTAGTCTGAACAAGGAAGTGATATACTTCCGAAAGGATTCTTGATTGGTAGAGATAACAAATTATGTTACGTTATCTATGATTTCAGTTGGAATAATAGTCTGAAGAAGGAAGTGATATACTTCCGAAAGGATTCTTGATTGGTAGAGATAACAAATTATGTTACGTTATCTATGATTTCAGTTGGAATAGTAGTCTGAAGAAGGAAGTGATACACTACCGAAAGGATTCTTGATTGGTAGAGATAACAAATTATGTTACGTTATCTATGATTTCAGTTGGAATAGTAGTCTGAAGAAGGAAGTGATATACTGCCGAAACTGTAACATTTCTCGTTAATTTATAATAAAGAATATAGACAGCCTTGTAAGAAAGTTATGTTTAATTTAGGAATTTCCATAGCTGGAAAGTCTACTATGGAAAATCTACCATTGTATCACACGATAAAACAAAACAAAACGAAACGATTATCTCTTTCTTCCTTTTGAAACTATGTACACTCTACAATTTCCCCCTATACTGTGGAAATTTCAGCACACACTAGAATCTCCAAAAGAAAGAAAACAAATGTTTCCGAGAAGGGGGAAAATGTCTGGTGAATATTTTAGCATGGGTCAGAGGAGATAGTTGCATCGAACAACATGTCAGACTTCGTTTCTCTTGCTGCATGTAAAGCAACACGTTCACAGTTTATGCTCAAATGGATCGTACTATACTGTAAATGTTACTCAAACGTGATGCTTCTGTGAACCATATTGAACAAAAACGGATGGGTTAACTCAAACATAAAGCTTCCGCATGTTAACTCAAATATATGCTTCAATAAGACTATTACCAAAGATAATACATTAGCTGTGAAAAAAAAAAAGAAAAAAAAAAAGAAAATGCAAGCTATTTTGTAACAAAAATAATTGCAAATGCTTGTACTAAACTATATATGTTCATACCTTTGTAATTTAGTCACAAGCAAAATTTTGTAAGGACATTGAAAGCATTTTACTGAACTATTTTTACAAATTTTTGCGTTAAACAATGCTAATATACGTATACAGTCTAACCTCAATTTTACGTTCCCGTATTTAATGAAAGATTAATTTATATCCCGAAAAAGAACGATATGTAGACTATACACAATGTATTTAAACCCGCATTTAAGGAAAACCATACTAGTAAACTTCCCTTTTGAACAAAATAATAATAATAATAATAATAATAATAATAATAATAATAATAATAATAATAATAATAATAATAATAATAATAATAATAATAATAATAATAATAATAGATGCAGAAGACAGAAAACTGTAAAGTATTTCTTTCTGAATATGTTGTAATGTTTAGTTTATGAGAAAAGTATCATCTTTGTGCATGTGTTTCTGTTAATATTAGTCTTCAAGTGTTATATTAATTGAATGTGTTCCTAGAATTCTCTCCATGCAATAGCCTACATGACTTTATTCATATTATTATTCTTCTGAGCACAAACATTTGAATGTGAATGGTAGCAATTCTGTTTCTTCAACTTTTAGTTAGCTTTCACTTTGATGCGTCTTGATGATATTTGCTCCGCATTTCAGTATACCCTATGGTATTTTTCATTCTCGGGAAGCTGAAGACACGGATAATGTGCATATTTTTTTAAAAATAGTAGGTTGGATTTAGGGCTTTGTCATTTAATAACCGGCTTCAAGCAAATTGCTTGTTTATTTAAATACACTAATATTGAAATATATTTAAATGAACAATCCTGAAAAGTGTAAACCAAAACCAAATCATTCAGATCTACTGTTTTAAAAACAATAAATGTATTAAAATATTAAAATATCTTGTTATCTTTGTGAAATTATTTATTTATAATGTGAAATTCATTTATACCATAAAACTATTTGGTGCATATATCCAATTAAAAAAAAAAAAAAAAGAAATCCCCATGCAATTTGTTAAATACGGATTATATTGAAAATGAAATGAAATCTTTAAGTTTTACGTCCCACGGTTATGCCGGTTAGGCTAAAGAAGACGGTGATAATGAGTGATGAAAGGAATGGTGGAATGAAGAAAGTGGGAGGAAACGGGAGAACCCCGAGAAAACCCACGCACACGGTGTTTGTCCACCACAAAGTTCACTTGGCGGAGGCTGGGATTGAACCCGGGACCCCAAGCACCAGAGGTGAACGCTCTACCACTGAGCCACCGCGGCCCGAGCTACGGATTATATTGGACATAAGATTATATTGGATTTTCATTAGATTATTGCTATCATAAATTCAGTTTAAATCGCTTACAACGTTGAAAAGCATCTATATAGTTGACAAAATAATAATAATAATAATAATAATAATAATAATAATAATAATAATAATAATAATAATAATAATAATAATAATAATAATAATAATAATAAATTCAGAGTAGATGATGGAACAAGTAAAAGAGTAGAAGTTAGAAATGTAAGTCAGCCTTCTACAATCTCCAAACAATCTGACTGTGAGAGTAATTGTTTAATGTGCGCGTGTATTATAACTATCTTTCCTGCATCTTAAAAGAAAGAACGACTAAATTCGGTTTCATCATTGTGTTGATTAAAACTCAGAATTGTATGTGCATTCAATGAAGATTACAATTTTATGTGTCAAGAATTGATTGAACATTATATTTGTTTCAAATAGTGTCAGAAATAGGCTTGTCTAAGAGAATAGACGAGATAGAATTTTCGTAACGAAATATGAGACGAGCCAGACCTTGGTGCTATTCTACTTACATATACATATATATGAGAAAGATAGTAGATAGATATGATTTTCTTAGAAAACAAATCATACAAGGTAGACAAAACTTAATTTTTTACTGGATACCACAAGTGACAAATAGCGACATATACAGCAACCTAATGTAAGATGGTGTGACGAAATTATGTAGTCCTGTGACTATACTGAAAACGAATTGTCCAAGGTAGATGGTTGTCAAGGATGACGATAATAGTAGGTATTTGTTTCAAATATAAACAATCTTCACCACATCAATCATATAACCCCTGTTCTCATTCCTGATATATTGGGAATAAAACGCTTATATCTTGTTCTGAGGGATCATATGTTTAACCCTAAGCAAAGAATTTCTAAAAACAAAGATAAAAATTACCGTTACCCCAGCCCGCCAGTGATCTGAAACGTACAGAGCAAAGCAAGGATTTTAAATAGGTCATTTGTTTTTGACTGTGAAAAGTTAATATCCCACAAGCTCTCCTTCCAGCTGGCTGTGTGTGTGTGTGTGTGTGTGTGTGTGTGTGTGTGTGTGTGTGTGTGTGTGTGTGTGTGTGTGTGTGTGTGTGTGTGTGTGTGTGTGTGTGTGTGTGTGTGTGTGTGTATGAGTTTATGACTCGGTATAACAAATGGTTCTGCGAATTCGAAATATTTTAACAACCGGTTCGTTGGTGCGAACCGGCTGAATAGCACCACTGGAGCCAGAACTGTCCCAATAGAAACAGATACGCTTTCCGAGATGAGACAACGCTTTCACGACGTCTTTTCGAGCTTGTTGCGGGTTTCCTTGGGAGTAGTAAGTCACTGTCTCTTCGTTTCAGATAGTTTTTCCCAATTGTCTTTAGGGCACTGGATGAAATCCATATTAATAAAGCTCTCTGGTTTACCATAATGATTACTTATATAACTACTGACCACAACCAACATTACTTGACTTCAGAAAACTCACGGGAGTCCCAATTGTAGTGTAAATCTGAGAGAAACCTATGTTTATTCAATTTTATTATTTTTGTAAATATAAATTTTAGTATCTAAAGAGAAAATAGCCAAAGCTTGTTTCCTGGAAGTCCAAAATAGAAGGAAACGAACATAAATGAAAGCATAAAAAAACTATAGAACTAGGAAATCATACAGGTGAAATCCAGAGCCGATGAATATATAAACTGACTTCATACTTTTCGTCTCAATTTCGGCTCACTTTATCTCGCCTTGATCATTGAATTTTAACACATTGAGCAAGAATCTTGACACGAGCATAATGGCTATCTAAGATCTAGGATCAGCTACCTGTGTATTGTAACTTTTTTCCCTATTTGTTATGTTGAAAAAGATGAAACAAGAAGTTCTTGGAGTACGGAGGTCTTCGGTAGACAGAATTGCTTATACTCTCAAACTTCTCAAAACTCAATAAGTACCATGTTCAAAATCCATTTATTCATTATTTAATAGTTCATTAATCTGAATGATTTAAATTATATTTGATTAGATTGTTAAAAGATGCATCTGTATTTGTTTTTTTATACCATCGTCTATTATAGATAGTATTCAATCCATACTTTTCTTGATTTGATATGCATTAATAAAGACTTCCTATGCAGAAAGCCTTTTAATTACCAAAACCCAGTAATCTGGTTAAGCCAAGACATTGTCAAACCTCATATTACATTGCTACATAAAATACTGATCATTACAGCACTGGTCAGATAAAGTTCACGTTACATATAGTAAGTTAATCACTATAATGATTGTATGCGCAACTGTTAGAGACATCTATGTGTGGCTGTTACCAGAAATGAAACAATAGATAAAATATGCTACTTTTTCTGTAATTAAGTGAATATTTTTCATACACGCTCTATCAACAAATAATCTCTTCTAACAGTATAAAGAAAATAAAAAAAAAAAATCAAACTGAGAGTGAACATCATATCTTTCAATGCCATACGAAATTAATTTATCTCGATTTTCTCACAATAAGGAGATGCCCTCAAGAATGTTATTTTATTCAGCTCTATGTGAAGTTAAACCAAAATTAAAAATTTAAAGTTAATAATTTTGAGATATACATTATCTTATTGACCATATCATATACAATCAAGAGTCTTGCAAGAGTCATAATGAAAATCTTGGATTAGTGTAAGTATTTGAGACGGCCAACATTTTCCGGAATCTGGATTCCGGAAAATTCATTTTCCAAAATCGAAAATTTCACTTTTCGGATTTCGAAAAAAATTCGAAAATTCCGGATTTTTTCAGAATTTTTTCGTTTTTAATTTCTGAATCCCGGAAAGTTAAAATTCCGGAATTGGCTATCCCTAGTAAGTATGCTTCAGTTTTAGTTGCATCTTAATAGGTGAATACATAGTTTCATCAAGTTTCTCGAAAGCCACGATGAGGATTTACAATCACCAATTAAAATTTTTCTTCTGCTGAATGAGTGCTATTGATTGGGTACATCATGATTAAACAGTTTTCTTTTTCCGTTAAATGTTAATAATACTGTAGAATTTTGGCTCGTCTTTATACCGTGTTCGTCTTCAAACAGGAAAAGTGAGTTGGCAAATGAAAATTTAAATCCTGCCTGTGACCGATTTGATAATATTCAACATCATTTGGGGAAATAGAAAGTGGTTCCTATATTTTGTGATTAGAATGATGCATTATGACATCCTCTTTTAGTACAAATGGAATATATTCTTCTGAAAAAAAGCATACATAAACAAAAAGTCACTTTTAGTCGTTCAGAAAGTATGCTTGTAACAGGGAAATAAGCTTAAATAAACATTTAGAGAAAGGAAAAAAAACGTGTCTGCTTTGTTTCTGTAAGTCTAATGGTTTATTAGTGAAACCTCACATGTTATGTGAAGCATTGAGTTTTAAGAATTGAATATTTGTTTATGTACTACTGGAAGCGTTTGTTATTTGTATGAAAGCAAAATATAACACATTCGAATGAATTCTTACTTGTATTTGGCCTACATAAAAGGTATTACAAACATCTTTTGGTGGACAATAAAATAATAGTTTTTTTTTTTTAAAAAAAAAAGCTTTTTTCTTTCTTCGAGGATGTTATATGAATTTAACATTTGATATTACCATTTTGGATAGGGATTGCTATAGTGCTTAAAATTAGGTACGTATTTATAGAAAAAATTAAAAAAATTGTTGCATTTATTTGTTTATTTAGTGTTAGAACTACATTTTTTGGTATTTTACTTCGTAGCTATAATTAGAAGTTTTCCTAATTAAGCCCCACCTGATTTTAAGCAGTGTTGTAGATCTTTACTTAGAATGGTTTGAGGTATCAAATAGCTTTGAGTAGCATTGTGATTTTTGTGTTTATTGAAAACTATCCGTCTGATTGGATTTAGTACTAATATCAGGACTTTTTGCAAAGAAACTTTTCCACTTTCCACTTTTCCACTTTCATAATGCAAACAGACAGGCTAAGATGAATCAAACGTAAAGAATATCCATGTTCTTAAAGTACTTGATCATTAAAAAGAGCTTCAAAAGAACTTCCTGGAGTTTTCAGGCTCTTCTGTTTCTCTCTTTCTTTCTGTTGGTATATCAAGTATACCGTGAAGTTAGTTGGAAATAATGAAGAAATAAAGGGATTGTATGAATTTCGAATTCCTTGGCTTTTTCTTTTCTTTTCTTTTCTTTTCTTTTTCTTTTTTTCTTTTTTTGTAATAGGAGTGCCAGCTGAAATGCACGGGGAGAATAGGTTTATTCAGTGCATTTAGTGAAACTGCAATTATAGAAATCCATAAGATACTCTTCCTTTTGCATAAATTTTGGGACAACCTGCCCCCACTTAATCAAAGTAACATGACAAAAATTCAGCTAGTGCTTGTGTTCCAAAAGCCATTCAAATAAGTCATCCATAAACCAACCCCATAAACTAAGTATTCGATGTAATCTAGGTTATTTTGCACATTTAATTTTTCACTTTTGTCACCGCTCCTTCCCCTTCCCCTTCATAACGATGGGGTTCGATCCCAGCCCCCGCCAAGTGAACTTTGTGGTGGACAAACACCGTGTGCGTGGGTTTTCTCGGGGTTCTCCCGTTTCCTCCCACTTTCTTCATTCCACCATTTCATTCATTACTCATTATCACCGTCTCCTTTAGCCTAACCGGCATAAGCGTGGGACGTAAAACTCAAAGATTTCATTTCATTTTTTCATAACGATGGGACTGAACTTGGATTTCATCTGGAGCGTGACTATTTATCTCAACGACCCCGTAAACTATGGATTCAACACTAATGCCGGTCGTTTTCGATTATTTTTAAGTCTATCCCCTTACTTCCCTATTCCCAACGAATGTCTTATCAACACAGTTTTTTTTTTTTTCAGATTGTGAAACATACGTGTACCAAGTTCGTTGAAATTGGTCCAGGCATTCCAGAGTTATTTTGAAAAATACATCCGTAGACACATTTTTACTTTTGAGAGACGATAGGACACAAGAAAGTAAGAAAGTATAGTGAACATGAAAAATAAAATCGAATTCAATATTTTAACGGATTTACACGTTTCGTGGCCCCTACAAGCTAAAAAAAAAAAAAAAAAAAAAAAAAAAATAATAATAAAAAAAAAAAAACTTTCGGATGTTCTCTGTCTATTTGTGCGTTCTTCCCAATGTAAATATGTTCACTCGTTTAATATTTTCCGAATTTTCTTCCTCATGCATTTTTGTTCGTATTTCATAAATAAATGTTTCTTTAAGAAACCTACACTAGAGTGTTCTTAAATAATTTGTCATTAAAACATTCACATGGGGTACCGGTAGTTTACTCTTCGGAGTGAGTTAGTTTTTTTTTTTTTTTTTTTTTTTTTTTTTTTATAGTTTTCTCAAAAATGACAGGCAAATTCTGTTCATATTTTATAAATAAATGCTCCTTAAGGGAACTACAACGTGGTAACAATCACTTTCCGTCAAAAGAACTCAAAATGAATAGTTTATTCTCGGGGGCGAGCTTTTCCCGAATGATTTTCTCAGAAATGATTCAAACAATTTTATTCATATTTCATAAATACATATTCCATTAAGCACTCTACAATATGATATAAATCATTTCGATTTAAATAAATCACATACGGTGGTTTACTCTTGGAAGAAGGGGATCACGAACGATTAGGTAATATTGTTCATATTTCACAAATAAACATTATCTAACAACTCCACAACATAACATGAGTGATTTCTTATAAAAATGCACAAGAGGTTGCTCTTGCTCTTGAAGATTTTTCTTTTCGAGAGTGCCTGCCATAATTTTGTTTTTATTTCGCAAATAAACGTTTTCTTAATAACTATAGCATAATATGATTCAATTTAAGAAGTGAAAGCAAAGAATTTTACTGTGGTGGCCCGTATCATTTACTATACATGCCTTCGATGTTATCTTGTGAGAAAATAAAGAGTTGAGTAGAATAAATACGGCAAGCAATGCCTTTGACGTTGCCCCTCTCAATTTCAGGGCCACCTGATATGCTGGTTCTTGGCAAAAACTGTACTAAAACATCATAGGGAATGCTACCATAGTAATCCTAAAAGCTATGGATTCGTCACTAATATTGGTCATTTTGGACAATTTTTTAAATCGCTTCTTACTTCTATGCCAATGGGGGCTGAACTTCAACCTAAGCAGCACAGGGAGTGTTATTATCTTACTGACCACGAAAACTATAGATTAAACGCGAACATCGGTCTTTTTAGATATTTTGATATGTCACTCCTTCTCATTTCCTACCTACAGATGCTAGGGTGTCTTGCTTCCTTGACTAAACTTGAGCTTAAATATCATCGGGAAGGTCGGTAGCAAGGTTAGCAATCACGAAAACTATGGATTCAACACTAATATCGGTCATTTTTTAAAAAATATTTTTACGTCATTTCTTTCTTCCCCTTAGGGGTGAGCATGTAATAGGAGTGATAATAGCGGTGAGCATGTACTTAAAAGGCATGACGAATGTCACTATTTGTCTCACCAACCCTGAAAATGGGATTCAATACTACTAATATCGACCACTTTACATGTCACCCTCTTTTGACTCTCTAGGGCAGGTATGTCAAACTGATTTCTTTTATGGGGCCATTTAAAAATTATTTGAGATGTCAGCGGGCCGCATGTTACGATATTATATATATATATATATATATATATATATATATATATATATATATATATATATATATATATATATATATATATATATATATGGTGTTTGCCTAATGCGTACATAGTTGATGTCAATTTACAGTAAGAAGGCTGTTCGTTTCCTTATTTTAATTTATTTATTTATGCAAAATAAATATTGAGATATAAGCGGGCCGCATTCAGAGGCAATGCGGGCCGCGAGTTTGACATGCCTGCTCTAGGGTGATAGGTGCGTCTTACCAACCAGTATCTGTTTCCAGATTGTAAGTCAAACGTGTATCAAATTCCGCTCAAATTGCTAAAGGCGTTCCAAAGTTATGCTGAAACACACATACAAATACATATACGCATTTTTATATAGACGATTGTAGCAAAAATAACACCATGTTTTTTTTTTTTAATACATGATTTTTGGTAAAATAGGAGCGATTTCTTGGGAGGAAGTTTAGATTCTTGTTTATTCCACACGAAGTTATTTTTGTTTGTCATATTGGAGTTTAGCGTTTGTTTTCAGCACCAAGACTATATGAGAAGTGAATCTATAGTTTAAAGTGGAATCCGCAGTACCATAATGCATTCAAATATCAAACACTCTCCGACCGGGAATCGAACTTAGAATTCTGCGCACCAAATGCGCGCATGTAGCTACTGTACCAACGGATAATGCACGAAGCTATTAAAAGAATATCTTAAATTGTATAGCTTTTGCATTTAATTAATGATAGGGGCCTATCATACCATATAGTGTATTTCTTTTATCATACCGTATGTCTGTTCAATTTTATTAGTAGGCCTATACTCAAGGTTTCCGTAGTTTCTATCAATTTTTCTCTGTCGGTATATAATATAGATTATTTTTCAAGGTTATAACAACATTACCTTCCTATTTTCTAACTTTTCCGTGTTATTTTGATACTTCTTGCATCTTGCGTCTCTACATTGATCAAATTCTTTCCTCATGAGACACAAACCATCTCTCAACCTTGTTTGTTGTGACCTTAAAACCAACAAACTCTGACATAAGATGAAAATCCGACAACAGCTTAGTTTCCTACGGGAAAAAAGGAAATGAATTCTTACTTGCCTGCAGAAGTTCTTTTTCTCTGCTGTTTCATAACATCAAGATATTAAATAAATTTTCTCTCTTCTTCTCCTTGTTTTAACAACGTAAAATATCACAAACAACAATTTTGATGACACTATGATGACATGTGAATCTGAGTATTAATGAATCTGAGTATATACCAGAATTAATGGTCTTAATAAAACCAAGAAATGATGCACTAGAACACCATATGAGGTACACTGGGATTCATTAGAAGACAAGTATTAGTAACAATTAGAAACATCAAGCATGTCGAAATGAAACCTTCCCGGGCAACACTGCGCATCAGTGATGCCAACCTGAAACATTATGAAATCCCATGTGGAGAGGCAAAAAATCCCATTTTACATATGAATTTCCCACGTTATATTAATTAAAAGTATGCTGCAATATTAAAAATTAAATTTCTCTGTATTAGTCACTTTTTACAATATCTAAATGAATAAGCTGTAAATTTCGATCTTCTCGAAAAATCTCATATATGCTGCTTATTATCCCTTTCCGCAAAAATAAGGTCAAAAACTCCCATAATATGGGATTTTTCTCACAGGTTGGCATCACTGCTGCGCATTCGACTGAACATAAGGAAAGGTGTGTTGGGCGGGTGACATAGCAATTAGTAATAGATGTACATGTGTATCAGACCAGCTGTTTAATGCTTGATCTTTGATTGTGGTTGTACGAAAAAGGCAAGGTGGTGATTGCAAACCTGTTCCACGTTGATAGGCACATATCATTATCAGTGAATGACCTTGTAGCGACATACGTCGACACTGTCATATGAGAGGATCGGCGGAAAAGTAAACGTACGCTGGCCACGGAATTTGGTATTTCGCGCGGTACAACGCACACCGTCGTGCGGAAGAAGCTGTTGAATCATCAAGTATGTGCACACTGGGTTCCATGAGTTCTTACTGCAGACCACAATCATCTCTGTCGTACACGAGTTTGCAGTATCCGTGTCGAGATGCCGAAGATGGTGATGGCTTTTTCTGCGCATTGTGAAAGGGAAGATATGTGATACCACATTTCGAACCCTCAACCTAAGCAGCAGTCAAGCAGTGGAGGTATTCGTCATCTTCGAGAGCGAAGAAAATTAAAACTCAACCGTATGCCATCAAGATTATGCTTACGGCAATTTCCAACCATCAAGGACAATCATTGTTATATAGAGTTCCTCTCCCAAAACTTTGCACCGAGAGACATAGGCCATGTTTGTCATCATCTTTTTAAAAAAAATTTTTTAAAAGTCGATTACGAGATTAGTGCACGATCCACAGAACTCATTCGATCTTTATATATATATATATATATATAGTGTCCCTTATTTACGGTAATTTCATGTTGAGATACGCACACCCGCTAATTGTATGACGAGAACGTTAACCCGTACCAACTTCACGACGGTCATGAAATGACGTTTCTACATTATAATATATAATGTCCAACCGTGATAACGGAGAAACTAAAAGAGATAGAGAAACGAAAGTTTGCACGAAGCAACTAGAAAAAGGACGACATCTGCCTGTGTATTGATGAACATCACCGGATGAACAGTGTTGCCAACCCAAGAGAAAGTTAATTTTGTAAATCCAATGGATATCATTGTTGGAAGCAACAATGCAAATAAGGACAAAGGGCATGATAAACGCAGATCAGTGTTGCAAACTTTTCGAGAAATAAGGCGAAACCTGTGTTAAATGCAAACGCCGTGGCGCACACAGGTAGTAAAATACTAACGTTTTATACACCTTAAATTAAATATTGACAAAAACTGTTTACGCTGACTCCAAGTGTAGAAGGGTCTGTTGAACAGTGTTGCCATCAACAGAAGATAAAAGTTGTTTGGGAAGGATAAAATAACTCGGAAAATGTCACTATTGTAATATGATTTAAAACCTACAAGGAGCAGTACCGTGGTTATGTGAGATCGATAAGTCACGTACTGACCGAGATATTCGGTATCTTGTTCCAGCTGAGAACTAAGTTTTTTAAAAGATGACAACACTGGGTACAACAACGGTGTTCGCATTTAACACATGTTTCACCTTATTTCTCGAAAAGTTTGCAACACTGATCTACGTTTACCTTTTCCTTTGTCTATATTTTTGTTGTTGCTTCCAATAATGATATCCAATTTAAGTAATTGGATTTACAAAAACATAACTTTCTCTTGGGATGGCAACACTGCTCATCCGGTGATGTTCGTCAATACACAGGCAGGTGTCGTCGTTTCTTTAGTTGCTTGTGCAAAGTTTCGTTTCTCTGTCTCTTTTGGTTTATCCGTTATCACTTTCGGACATTCTAAATTATAATGTGGAAACGTTATTTCATGACTTTGTCGTCAAGTCGGCACGGGTTAACGTTCTCGTAGGGAGCTGCTATTTCACTAATGCATGTTTACGGTCACATGGAATACATTTAGCGGGTGTGCGTATCACAAACATGAATTTATCCTAAATAAGGGACATTCTAATATGTATATATACAATTGAGTTCTTGAATTTTCAGAAATGTATTATGCAGGCATATGTGAATACGACATGAAATTATAGTATTATATTTGTAAATAACGAAGTATCAATAATATATTTGGTTAGAAAGAGGTAATTTCTATCTCGTAACTTGCAAACTTTTTTATTGTTCTCTACTTTCCAGAATTATCTATACACGCCAATGTTTATCAGCCCAGGGGCACACAGTGGTTTGTCAATGCTTATCAACCTAGGGAAAGGCTCAGTGGTAGACGCTTACCTATGCTCGAGGGGATATTTTACGAAGGTACTTCCCAAATTTCAATAAAATTTGATAAGTTTTGTGAAAGTTGTTGGGAAATTGACAGACTTACACACGCCAGTAGCCAGCCCAAAAATCTAGGGGGGGGGGACGGTAGAAGTTAGGGAGGCCCGACCCAACCATTTCATAGTTCATCACCATATTATAGTTAATTTGCAAGCCTACCATGAAAATTTTAGGGGGCCAAAAAAAATTGGAGGGGCCCGGCCCACCCTAGCTCCCCGTGGATACAGACCTGGACTTACAAATGTCGATCGAGTCGAGAAGTTGCGCTACGCTCGCTTCAGTTTTGTTTATTGTTATGTATTATTATTTTTCCGTAGGGGATACAGTGACTCAATGTCAGAGTGCTCATCTTTCGTGCGAGAGGTCTCTGGTTCGATCCCAAATCATGAGAACATATGGTAGGTCAAATTGTGTCCGTATATTTTCCGGGCTTCTCCTATTTCCTTTTACATTCCGGGCTTCTCCTATTTCCACCAATTATTTCATAATCATTCACCTTCAATAATCATCTATGTCCTTTAGATTGAAGGACATATTTGTAAAACTACAAATTTCATTTCAATATTAACTTTCAATTAATACCCTATTGTCTTAAATTTTCTACACCTGTATTTATTGATATTGAAGGACCGTCATTATTTTTTAAATGGTCTGGGATAGTAAGAGTGTTAAATACATCCATGAACGAAGAACAAAAGTTCTCTTTGCTGTATTTTTCCTAGCGTTTAATACACAAAACCAAATCACACTTCTAAATTTGTCTAATTTCTCTATTCTATCTTAAGATTTTTTCTGCACAACAGACAGAACTATCTTGTAGTTTATAATTTTGTACTTCGCACTTGAGACCTGGATCTATACCCGGCGTGAGTAGTGCATAGCTGATCACTATTGTCATGAAGGCACATGGTTTAAACTAGGGATGGAATGGGAAATTTCATTTTCCGGAATTCGGAAAAAATCCCAAATTTAAAAAATTCCGTTATTCAGAAAAAATCCGAAAATTTCCCAAAATATGGAGTTTTAAATTCCGAATTTTTCCGAATTCCGAAATTTTTCCAACCGATTTTTTTTTCCGAATTCCAGAATTTTTCCAACATCGCAAATTTTCCAAAATTCGGATTTATTTCCGATTTTACTTTTCAGATTCCGAAAAGTAAAAAATCCTGAATTGGCTATCTCTACTTTAAACCTGCTTATCGATACTGAAAAGGGATCTTAAATTCTAACTAATCGACCAATGTATATTTCGTACGTCTATAAATTACTACAAAACTATTAAAGATTGAGAGAAACATATAATTAATTAGATCATGTTGAGCTACAGTATATGTATCTATTGAGTCCATGCATGTTTTTGTTTGTATCTACTTGGAATCAACTAGAAGACTTTGTGTTACTTTTTGGTGTGATGAACTGAACCTTCTATTTACATGAGTTCTGATTAAATCATGTGTACGAATCCGGGGCAATCGGCATGTGAACAGACCGGCATAGCATGCAAGATCACCTCAAATAAGAAAAGCTTTTGAGCTCCCACGTTAGCGTTCAACTTTGGGAGCGGGAGAACCAGGTTGGATTTCCGATGTAAGCTCATGTACTCGGGATCCTACCTTAATGTATAGGTTCACGTCTCATATAGTTTCGGTGCTGAAAGGGACGGCAAACAACCAACCTATTAATGTAAAGCTCTTCCTTGTCACACCATTTCTATTTCACAAGAGAGTTGACCAGACGTAGGACACCTAGATGTTATTATTATTATTATTATTATTTGGTTGGGAGAGGTCCAAAGTTGTTCCTGGGGGAGGGGGTTCAATATGTCAATGTGGTATTAAACCTATGCTATTCTACACCCGAAAAGAGGACGAATAATTGTTAATTACTGCCACCTCCGTACATTCTCAGATAATCTGATAGAACTAGATTATTTTACAAAAAAGAACACAGATGAGGTGTAAAATCTCTGTTAGACAAGTATAGTTATGTTTAAAAAGTCTACAAATGCTAGTCGAGTTACGGTTTTTTAGGGGAGAGTACGGACCCAGTGGACCCTTTCGTGAGTATACCCCTGAAGTTTAATATTATACCACGCTACTTTCATATTAAACCACGCTACTAGCCTGGTTATTTATCTTCTTAAAATAATGTTAAGAAATACAGAAAAAAATATCGTTTTTGTATGTATTAGAACCATATTAAGTTATATCACTACCTATAGAAAAAAGTGTTTAATAATGCAGTAAATAAATTTTTAAAGTTAATACTATAATTATTTGAGAACTCCAATACTTACATGTTCCACGTTCCACTAAAATTACTCCACGTTCCACTAAAATTATCGAAGCGCTACGCTGCGGCAAATAGATAGGAGCAACTTCTTATTCGGTAGAGCACAGAAAGAATACTGCACAACTGCGAACAATCTTGACTGCTGATTCAGTTTCTTAACGTTGAGATATATTACATAGTACGTAACATGCAAGTTTAAACACGCTTCTAGTGTGAAAGCACATGCTGTTTTTCTTTTACTGAACTCAAACTCACAAGTCATACATATGACTATCACATTAACTAATCTTTAAATTAAAGAATTATATAAATAACGAAAAATGAAGAAAAAGAAGAAGAAAATTCAAATGTGCTTATTTTAAAAATTGAAGCAAATAAAAGAATGTAGGGATATCTTTGACAACGATATCTGTTGATGTAACTGGAATAATTTCTTGGAGGGTGGGGATGAGTGTTCAGCGACAGATTAATAAAAGATCTAACTAGGTAATTTTATACGAGTACATATGGTTTTGCCATTTTACTAATTTCCATTTGTTACACATTAATTTGATTTTTATTTACAAGTAGTATGTGTGCCACCGTTAGAATCATGTGTGTCACTGTCAAGAGAAATCAAACGTTAAACACAACCTGTATATTTTTCATACAGAGTACATAAGGAAATAAATAGTTTATTCTAGCAAAATAATAATAAAAGAACAACGAACGATAGGGGAGAGAGGGCGGGACATTGGTACACGGGGCACGTACGAGGTAGATATTTTTTCACTGTGAAGAGGTAAAGAATAACAGTTTGGTGTTGGCAACATTGGTGACAAACGAACGTCGTGAAGCACAGTTGATGGATAGACGCAGCGTTCTTTTCTCTGCAGAAAAAAAAACTTGATTTCTTAGAGCAAAAGTAAGTTTTCACTTATGTCTTTGCAAGCTTATATTTGTAATAAGCACTCATGTTTTGAAAACTTATGTATGTTGCATGAAGGTGTAATTCTTTAGAAATAATTTCATTTATGTACAATTGCCCTGCGTGGAGTAATTTTTCTGTTATAGGAATTAATGATCCTGAAGTTCGGTTGGGGCACATAGTACACATGCATGTGGAGTGGAGTGGATTGGTAAGGACCAATGTGGCCCCATTGCTCTGTACCAATCTACCCCTTCCATTTGTAATTATAAGGGTAGACTACTCTTTGTGCATTTCCCATGTATCACAGTTTTCATTGAGATTATCATGAAGTAGAAAAAGTTAGTAATAATATAGGCTATCTCTTGTGTGATCGCTTGATTTCTGTAATCAAAGCATAAAAATAAATTAACCAAAATAATATGGAACACTCTCCTTTCGTTATATTTCCGACTCTCCGGAACTATAGGTATAGCCGATAGGCACAATCTTTCGAATGAAAAATTGTTTAACCATTTAGAAGCCATGATAGCAAAAATGTGAAGATTCGTCCCCCAGGTCATAACATGCGAGTGATTTTAATAGTCACATGTCTAATAAAATAAACCTCAAATATATATTTGTAGATGAACGCTAAAAGCCAGCATGTAGTAAGCGTCATATTTATTCGACTTTCAGCAACCTACTTGAAAGTTATTCGGTGAAGTTCTTAAAACTTTATTATTATAAAAGTATGACTTTGCCAGGCCTTTGGTGAGGGTGTCGTGACTAGTGCACCAGCGAGGAGCGGTTTAAAAAGTTTAAAGACGGTGACAAAACACTGAAGATGCACCATGTGCAGGAAGACCAACATATTTACAAAATGATCTTCATGCAGTAATTAAGGCGAACACTGGCCAGACATGTGAGGAATTGAGACTACAATGCAATGTGAGTGAAGAAACCGTTCGACAGCACCTTCATCAACTTGGGAAGAACTACAAGTTGGGTCGATGGGTACCACATGATTGGATCTAAGCCAGAAGGCAACGCGAGCAGATACTTATGTTTCTTTGCTATCTTCTCTTAGGAAGGAGCAATTTCTGGACAGGGTGTTGACATATGATGAGAAGTGGGTCCTGTACAAAGCTCCACGGCGCCGTCATCACAGGTTAGCATCCCATGAACCGGTTCAAAAACAGCCGAAACCAGCACTGCACCAGAAGAAGGTCCTCCTGTGTGTTTGGTGGAATGCTCGTGGCATCGTGCATCGGGAACTGCTATCAACTTGTCAGAGCATCAATGTAGCTGTGGACTGTCAGCGGTTGGTTTGTATTCAAGAACAACTCAAAACTATGGAGCCAGCACATCTGAATCGCAAAGGGGTCCTCCTGTTACAGGAGAACGCTAAGCCTCACGTGGCTAAGACAACCCAAGCACCATTCTATGCCTTAGATGGGAAACACTACTGCATCCACCATACTCCCCGGACATTGAACATCCGATTATCACCTGTTCTACGGCAATGGAATCCATGGCCTTCCAGAATGTTGGCAGAAGGTCGTCGATGCTGATGGGACTATTTTTAATCTTTCAAGAACGTCTTAGGTGACATATCGTTGTTCGAAGGATGTGAGTGAAAAAGCGACAGAACTTTCTTGGTTACCTTTATAATAACAAAGCTTCGTTTCCTTTGGAGACAAGGGCTACGCTCGAACCAAAAGTATAATATATTTTCCAGTTAGAAGTTGAGGTATGAAAAATTTCTAAGTTTTGTAAAACTGTAGATAGCCCTTAGATTATTTACTTCAATTTTCCTTATAGAGACAGAACCTCATTTATAGTACGTTTTTATCTTTGCAAATAGCTTGCGGAACTTTTAAATTTTGATGAGAACACAAGCAAACATTGGACTTTTTATTTTATTTTTTATTTATTTATTTATTTATTTATTTATTTATTTTCTTGAAACAGGTTGAACTAGATCTGTTGAATTATTAAAGATTCTTACAAATATTCACTTTCTTTTTATGAAACATGTTTTTATTTTGCGTTTTGCTGCTGTAAGTCCTTAAATATATTGTTAAAATACTTGAGTTTGTGGAAGTTTAATAGAATATTATATTTCAAAATATTTCATGGAAAAATAAAACAAAAAATTACGTTATCTCTATTATTAAAAAGTCTGTGTGATATTTCACTTAGCTCCTAGATATACTAATTTTCTCCAAACCAGTACCAATCTGCCCCTACATGGAGAAGGTTGGTACAGATTGCAGACCTTTCGTAAAATGTAATTTGCTCAAGGTAAAACGTTAATAGAAACAATATTCTACATTGTCAATGTAGCTAAAGAATCGCAGTTTAAATAGGAAAAAAATCATGTTTCTCAAGCCGACGATATGTTCTAAAATCTCGGGTAAGTAAAAATCGTACCCCTCTCCCCTATACGTGTGTTTCCAAAATCCCATGAAAATGAGTTTTTCCTGATTGACTCAAAAATCTTTCAGTTTAACGACCTGCGATTATACCCTTTAGACAAAAGAAGACTCTGAAGACAAATGAATGATGTTACATATTTGGTGGAATGAGAAAGTGGGAGGAATGAGAAAATGGGAGTACCCAGAGAAAACCCACATACATAATGTTGTTCAATACAAACTTACGTGGCTACGGATTGAACCAGGGACCACATGCACCAGAAGTAACGGCTCTACTACCGATCCATCGTGCCCCCTTTCAAAAATTACACATAAGAATTCACCCTTAAGCACTTTATTTCGTTCAGTTCGATGCTATCAACGGACTGATAATAATCTTAATTTTGGGCTATATGTCACTAGCCATAATGTATACTGTCATTATGCTAGAATCGTAATGAAAAACTTGATTGGTATATCGTTCCGTACTATATTCACCTTAATCGATGGCATAGTTATCGCGGGTGTTTATCAAGAAAAGGAAAAAGTATTTCTCGAAAACTAAGCATAAGAATGTAGAACCTTCACCCACATTATTTTGTTCAATTCAGCGTGAGCTATTGATTGCTATATGTTTCATCTTTGGACATTTTTTTCTTCGTATTGTAGAATTATTTGGATTTTAAAGTGAGTTTATGTTATGAATTTATCATACAAAATATACAAGTGTACAATATAGGAACTTTCAATATCGGAGAGGTGGAATAACATTATACGGAAAACTAAACTCTTACAGACAACGTAAATTTCTTTTAAAATGAGAACGCAACTTTACTAGAAATTGGTTATTTTTGTAATAAATCTCAAATTTTTCTTCCAATTTAGAGATAGATACACACTGTAACTGAGCTACAGCAAAATAATCTATATATATAAAATTAAAAACCCTATGTTTGTGACTCTAAATCTTCTGAACCGCCCGACCGATCTCGATCAAATTTGTAACATAGATGAGGTTCGATGCTGGGCTTGTTTTAGGCTATTCAATTTGATGGTGGAACTGAGAGTTGGGGAGCAGAGGGGATATAAAATAAATAAAACTTAATATCTCTTGAACTATGTGACCGATCTCAATCAAAGATACATGAGGTTCGGAATTCGAAACACTTTTGTAATTTCACTTTATCGGTAGAACTAGGGGAGGGGAGAGGGAGGGGATATATATATATATATATATATATATATATATATATATATATATATATATATATATATATATATATATATATAAAATTAAAATGACTGCCTTTGTGACTTCATCATTCTTGAACCAGCCGACCGATCTCAATCAAATTTTCAACATACATGAGTTTAGGGGCAGGAATTACTTTAGGCTATTCACTTTGACGACGCAACGTAGGGAAGGGAGAGAGAAAGAGAAATTTAAAAAATGATCAAAAATGACCGATATTAGTGTTGAATCCATAGTTTTCTTAGTCGATGAGAGAAACAGTGACATTTCGGTTGCTGTTTCAATCCAAGTTGGGGAGGGGGAGGATACAATGCAGGGGAGGGGGATATACGTTTAAAATGATCTAAAACGACTAATATTAGTGTCGAATCCATAATTTTAGGAGTTGCTGAGATTAACAGTGACAATTCTGATGCCGTGAGGCGCAGCACTGAGGAGAGGAGGGGGAGCTATATATAATAATAATAATCGAAAATGACCAATATTAGTGTCTAATTCATAGTTTTCGTGATCATTCAGATGAACAGTGATATTTCCAATCCAACGTTTAAATCCAAAATCAGCCCCGCCACTTGGAGGAGAGGGAAAATGATCAAAAATGGCCACTATCAGTGTCGAATTTATAGTTTTCTTGGTCGCTAAGATTAACAATGATACTTTCGATCCAGTTTAAACTCAAATTCAACCCCAACTTGGGGGAAGGGAAGGAAGAGATATTTAAAAATAATCGAAAATGACACACACACACACACACACACACACACACACACACACACACATATATATATATATATATATATATATATATATATATATATATATATATATATATATATATATATTCGAAACTGACCAATATTAGTGTTGATTCTATAGTTCTTGGGGTCGTCGAGATGAACAGTGACACTTCTGATGCTTTTAAATCCAAATTCAGCCCTTCATCTTGGGGGAGGGGGAAAGAGAAATACATAAAATTAATAACCCATATTAGTGTCGAGTTCATGGTTTTTGCGGTCGTCGAGATGATCAATGATCTTCCTGATGCTGTTTAAATCGATGCCATTAAAAACGAAAATAGCCTAGCATATTTCACGGGTACTAAACGCATGAGATACGGAGTTGTGCATTTAGATTTTCATTTCAACCGAGCGAAGCGGGTAATATATGCTAGTGTAAAATAGATTTTGTTGAATAATTAATATATGGTAATAAAGGTTTTGTTTTTTTAATTTATAATAATGATTATCAAATACTTTGGTAACTGTAAATATTATTTCAATGTTTATATTCTCATGTAATTAAGTAGAAATAGATGTGTGTAGTTTAATTTGAATCAATCATTTGTGCAAAATATCACCTGATGAACCGGATTTATTTCTGACGGTGTATTCATGGGTTTGTAAGAAACAGAAAATGTCTCAGTCTGTGAGTAACGCTAATAAGACGATACGAACGAACTCAGAATCTATCGCCGTGAAAAGCTGTGGATCACAGCCTGTGTTACCGAGTCGAGCCTGGCCATCAAGGTACAGGGTGCGGCACGTAAAACCGGCCCGTCGTAATATTCTGGTATATTGTGTTTTTGGCAACACTTAAATAATCTACCTTCCTACCAAGAGATGGCGTGTCGAGGTCGGGTCGACTTACGTGACCTGCAGCAGTCACGTGCAGCCGCAGCCAGTGAAACTTGTCGAAACCAGTTGAGAAAAAGGCCTCGTTGTGTTAAGCCGGGTGAGTGTCAGTGTGTGATAATGCCGTATTCGATACCCGAGCGTGTTGCCATTGTTGAAGGGTTCATTCTCACTGGATCTTTTGTGAAAACAAAGAATTTGTTTCGGGAGAAGTTTCCAGGACGTTCTGTGCCAGCAAAAAGCACCATTCAGGAATTGATTGAAAAATGGCGGCGTACAGGATCGGTTCAAAATGCTCCCAGGAACAGACGACCATCTGTCTGCACACCTAAATTAAAGATGCAGGTGGAGGAGATAATGACAAGAAGTCCTCGAAAGTCAACCAGGAAATTGAGTCAACAGGTTCATGCGAGTGAGAGAAGTTGCAGACGTGTTTTAAGGGGACTGAAGTTAAAACCGTACCGGAGAAGTGTTGTGCAAGAACTGAAGGAGCCTGACCTGCAGAAGAGGGTGCATTTCTGTTCATGGCTGTTGAGCAATGTTGCCAGTGGTTTCTTGGATCCACTAATGCTCATCATGAGTGACGAGGCGTGGTTCCACCTGTCTGGGCACGTAAATTCCCAAAACAACCGGTGTTGGTCGACAGAAAATCCACACGCAATCCACCAGGTACCCTTGCATGATGAGAAGATTGGTGTTTGGTGTGCCATTTCCGCCACACGCGTTATTAGACCCATATTCTTTGAGACGACAGTGAACAGTGACGTGTATATGGGAATCCTGGAGGAGTTTCATACACACTTGACTGAAGAGGAGCGTCAGTTATGTTACTTTCAGCAGGACGGTGCGACATGCCACACATCAGCTGCATCATTGTCCCTTGTGCATGAGATGTTTACACCAGAGAGGACAATCAGCAAAGGCTTGTGGCCTCCTCGGTCACCAAACTTGTCCACGTGTGACTTTTACTTATGGGGACTGTTAAAAGGAAGAGTATACGAAACAATTCCATACACAATTGAAGAACTCAAGACCAGGATCCAGGATGTCACCAATAGCATTACAACACAAGAACTGACAAGGGTATATATGAATCTCCTCAATCGTGCTCACATTTGTGTTGAAGTGGGTGGAGGACACTTTCAGCACCTGCTGTGAAGGTGAGTAGTCATATTCAATACATTACATTTCATTTATGTGTTGTAGTTAATCATATTCAATACATTACATTTCATTTTATGTGTTCACTTTACGGGCCGGTTTTACGAGCCGCACCCTGTATAACCTTCCTTACTTCTTAAACGATGGATTACTTGCTCACGAAACTTGGTTCGGATCTAGCAAATAGTTACCGAGAAATAAAGTGTCACATACAATTCGAGTTAAAATGAGCCTGTCCCTGTTCGCGCTCGACCACCAAATATAGCAAGCCTTATTCCTTAGATGATATGCTACTTGCTTACCAAATTTCGTTCAGATCCGTATAACAACCACTAAATGTGTATTACTATGAAAACACCAGTTTGTAATTAGCTTAATGCTTGTTTTCCATATTTTATATGTCGTTATAGCCCTCAATCCGTATATTTATATAATCTAGGTTACTGTTTTATCAAATCCATCTAAACACATCATTTAGATATTACCCTTTTTTATTGTAGTACGTAATAAATTAAACATTTACACACTTTGTACCTGTATATGTCAGAAGATGGATTCTCTATATATTATATGTTTTTTTCGTTGCTATGACGACTTACAAAACATGTCATATCACTATCACAACAGAACATCAATTTTAAAAACAGAACAGAAATTACAACTATTTCTCTTTATATTTTCTTCTTCTTCCTTTTGAACAGCTTGTGCATATTTTAAAAGCACATTTTGCCCGTAAATACAAGTAATTATATAAAAATTACACAATACCGTTACATAATGTCGCCCGAAAATGGGACCTTTTTGTTAAAAAGAAAAAAGAAAGAAATCTGGACCGTTGGATATCACATGTTGGTTATTTGAGTTTTCGAATGACCCTCATATATACAATAATTACAATTCATACAATTATATATTATATTTTACTTTTATATCAATATTATTTTCATATTTATCTTAATTTTTATAATTAATTTCATTTTATACAATTCAACATTCAAATAGAAGGTACATTCAAATAACGTTACAAAAGTTGTTTAATTTAAAGTCCCTTCGAGGCCATCGATAAGTGTTACAAGTTGGACGTTAACAAAATCTATGTCATTTTCTTGGGCAAAACTAAGAAGATTGCGAAAAGGATATTATTATGATGTTTGTATGATTGTTTTCTGAAATGAGAAAGGATCAAATATATTATATATTCAAACAAAATGCAATTTATAAATGAAATATCGACAATATCTAGAACAAAACACGATTATCAACATCATAACATAAACTAACATAAATAAAGAAATTATCATACTAGAATTAGTTCAAAGATTAAATGTCATTCATGTTAACTTTGGTTACAACTTAGGAAGGACCTAATGTCTTAACTAATTGCATCCATTTGCTTTTAGTATATTTCGAAGGACGCCATAACTTAAGTTCATCACTATTGCGTAAGCCCAAAAGTTTTCCAGTCTTCACGTCCAATAATTCGAAAACTTTAGAATTAACATGTCTCATACATAAATATGGCCCAGGAAATAAATCACAAAATTTATAAATCCTTTTTAACGACGCATCGCTTTGAGGGTGTAGTTTTACAAAGACTAAATCATTTGTTTGAACATTTATATTATCTTCATAGAATTCAAATAAAGTACCAATAACAAACGAAATCATAGCGATATTTACGGTGAAAATAAACAAAAATCAATTGATTATAGTTTTCTCGGACGCCGTCACTTTAACTTAAGACACATGACCAATGAATTCGTTTAGGTTGCATTGAAAATCATAAATCGGATACAATCTTGCGCGTTATTTACATCTACAGTTCTTTCTTTCCTATTTCGAGAATTTTTGCCATCTAGGAAATTTCTATGAAATCCAATTCGAGGGAAATTAAATCTAATGATTGCATGCTTCCTAAATGTAGTACGATTACTATTACAGTAGTTACTAAGATTAGATTCATTGTCCGAAAACGGAGAGATTCAATTTAAAGAAATCAGAAGAGAGCCAGGTAAGAGAGAAATACCATATTGAAGTTTCGAATAGATTCTCGGCTTTAGAAGATTCGGAGTGCACTAGTGTTGAGTATACCTGGATTGAAATTAGAGATAGCATTAAAATTTCAGAAAAAAGAAAAATTGGGACACGCGGAAATACGTAGGAACAAACCATGGTCAACCAGGAATGCATAAAACTAGCAGAGAAGAGAAAACAGGTAAAATTACGCTGGCTACAAAATCCGAATGAAATAACTACACAAAATTTCGCAGATATCAGGCGGGAAACTTCCAAAACTTCTAGAACAAAGAAACGCGATTTTCTGAAAGCTTAAATTAAGGAACTTGAAGATAATAGTAAAACTAAAAACATCCGAGACATGTATAAGGGAATCAACGAATTTAGGAAAGGCTATTAAGCTCGTGCTTATATATTAAAGAAATCTGACGGTACAGTTCTCACTGACACGGATAGCATCTTAAATAGATGGAAAGATTTCTTTGACGATTTGCTTAACACGCAACCAAAAACTAGTGTGCGTGGAGGAAAGGAGATACACACCGCAGAACCGTATATTCCAGAACCCAACCGAATAGAAGTAGAAATCGCTATAAAGAAATTAAAGAAACACAAATCTCCGGGTGTAGATGAAATTCCGGCTGAGTTAATTTTAGCTGGAGGCGAAACATTGTGGAACAAGATACACAAACTCATTCTCCTTATCTGGAACAAGGAAGAATTGCCACAAGAGTGGAAAGAATCAATCATTGTTCTAATTCACAAGAAAGGCGACAAAACTGACTATAATAATTATCGAGGCATTTCTCTTCTGTCAACATCCTATAAAATCCTTTCAAATATTCTATTAGCAAGACTGACCCCATACGCAGATAAAATTATTGGAGATTATCAGTGCGGATTTAGACGAAATCAATCAACTATCGACCAAATATTTACCATTCGCCAAATATTCGAAAAAAAGTGGGAATACAATACTCCGGTACATCAACTATTGATTTATTGATTTTAGAAAGGCGTACGACTCGGTTAGGAGAGAAACATTATACAATGTTCTTACAGAACTTGGAATACCGAGAAAGCTAATTAGTTTAATTAAGATATGTTTAAATGAATCGCAAAGTAAAGTCCGAGTAGGAAAATTTTTGTACACGAGCTTTCACGTCGAAAATGGCCTGAAAGAAGGAGATGCGGTATCGCCATTATTATTTAACCTCGTTCTGGAATACGCTATAAGGAAAATCAAAGATAGCAACCAGGGCCTACAGTTGAACGGTATTCACCAGTTTATGGCACATGCTGATGATGCAAATTTAATAGGAGATGATAGGAGAACAATAGAAAGAAATGAAAAGATCTTATTAAACGCTTGCAGGGACATGGGTTTAGAAGTAAATGCAGAGAAAACTAAATACATGGAAGTGCGTCGGGACCGAAATACAGCAAATTATGGATGCGTTAAAATATTAAATAATACTTTTAAAATATTAGGAAGACCTAGGCGCAGATGGGAGGACGATATTAAGATGGATCTCGCAGAGATTGGAACACAAAGTAGAAACTGGATGCTGTTAGCTAAGGATAGAAGTCAGTGGAGAGCTTTTGTGAACGCGGCATTGAACCTCCGGGTTCCATAGGCCATAAAGTTAGTTAATTACATTATCGGTACTCGTGAATTTAACATTGCTTTTTACATTGGAATCACACTTTAATCTCGCGTACTTGGTTTCGATTAAGATTAATTTGTTTCAGGTTAGTATTGTATTGCACCATTGACGGATTTTCAAAATTTTGCAATGTCATACCTAGATGATTGAAATCAACGCATTGCACCACGTTTTGTAAAACCACCATCAGATTGTTGACTATTACCATTTTGGTCTTTTCGTTTAGTGAACATTTCAACAGCTCGAACTCAATCGACTAATCACTACAAGCATTGGTGGGAACACACGTTGTCTTTCTGAATTTCACGAATACTGAAATCAATTTTCTTCCTGCTACATGAACCAATTTCGTGTACATATCATTAAACGATTCTATTACAATTACTTCATCTTCAGAATTAATATCATGTTGAATATATTGTGAATACAAGCAACCAATAGCATTCACTAGACGAAGATGACCATAACTTTTCGTACATTGATGCATACTAAAATCTTCGTCACACGCAGCATCAGTAAGACAATCAAAAACATTCGAATAAAGAGAGAAGTCGGGATAATCTAATTTAACCAATACCGCAGTATGTTTTTGCGAACACTCAACAAATTTCATCCACACATTTAATTCAATGACGTCATATTCCTTCGTCGATGCAAATTTAGGAACTACATTCTCTATAGTTTCCATGAAAGGTTCAGGTTCACTTATTTGGTTACTGTGTTCATTAATTATAGTTTCTACAACTTCAACTGAATTTTGCACTTCGGTGAACCTACGTAGTATTTATTCCATTATGTGATCACTCTTTTCAATTCGCTGATTTGTATTCTCAATTTGTTGTGATAAATGCTGATTATTACTGTCGAGTTGTTGATTCAATTGTACAATTTGCTGATTCATTTGCTCACCAAAATCTTGCTTCAATTCTTGCTTCAATTGTCCTATCTTTTGTTTAATAAGGTCAGCTAGGTCAGAGGAAGTGTACATTTCTCTATTGCCACTTGCTTCAGGTGTATTTTCACTACGAGGAAGACTCATTTTAGTATTTCTGCAAATTTTCCTTTATATATGAGAGATATATGAGAGATATAGTAGCCGGATAGAAAGATAGATAGATCTAATTCTCTTGTGACGTTTAGCGACCTTCACAGCATACAAATGGTGTGACGAAATTATATTGCACTTCGAATATCTTGGAAACGAATTATCCAATATAGATACTTGTCAAAAAGTATTTAAAAGACCTTCATCCAGCAATGGATCGACAATTGTTAATAATAGTATGTATGAGTTTCAAGTATAAACAACCCTCACTGCTTCACTCAAATGACCCCAGTTATCATTCTTGATATCTAAATATTTGAGATTAAGGAATAAACGTCTGAGAGATCGTACTTAACCCTGTAGTTGTAAGAATTTCTAAGAACAAAGACACTTAAAATAAAATTTACCGTTTCCCCCGTTCTCCATTTATCTTCTCGTATATATAGAGCAAAGTAATGTTCTTCAAATAGGTCAATTGCTTTTTGGTGTGAAAAATTTGTATTCTACAAGCTCTCCCTTCCAGCTGAAATTTGCAATGCACACACTTGCTATGGTAATAGAAATACAAAAGATATAGAAATCTTATTTGCATGGTTTAGTTTCGATTGCCGAAAATTGGTTCCACTACGCGAAGTTGCCACCGCCCATTTTGTTTTTAATATAAGTTGTTTATAAATCCTGAACAAACGAAAATTTTATGAAAACAATTGTAAATAAACGATCTGCATGGTTTAATTTTAAATTCTGAAAATGAGTTCTGCAGGCTTAGACACATACTTCGTTTGGCTTCTTTCTTTCACGTTTGGCTTTGTGATGTGTGTGTGTGTGCGTACGTTTATTTCGGTATAACAAACGATTCTGCGGACTCGAAATATTTTAACAACCGGTTCGCCCGAACCGGTGCAAACCGGCTGAATAGCACCACTGCATGTAGCACATTTACTTCTAAATTTTCTTTTACTTTTTTTTTTTTTAATTTTAAGGAAATACTTTCAAGACAAAAGTATTATTCCAGATTTGAGGAAAGAGTGAAAAAAATCACTACAGTATTTTAAACATTACAAGAATACAAAAATAATTCAATAACCATAGAGAAAATCTTGGAAAAGTAAAAACAGTGCTTAATTAAAACTGTGCAGAACAAAGAAAGATATTGAATACCAATTTTCAGCTGATCTGTATTTAGATAAATATGTGGTAAAGCATTAAGAGAACCTTCGATAGGAAATAACTGGCTATTAAAACCTGGAAAATGTACTTTCCAGAACAGAATAATACAAGACACGGTGCCAACATTCCAAAATTTATGTGGGTGTATATCAATGGCGGAACGTGTTAGCCTATATGTTTTTAGGGAAGTCTCACTGTTTAATTGATTTATTTTTAGTTAAAATCTTTTATGAACACTGTTGTAAAGGGCTGTGCTGTGATAAAGTAAAATATACCGGTACTATAGTTGTGGCTCCCTTAGGTTAGTCGGTAACACGGCTGACTTAAAAGCAAGAGAAACGAGTTCAAACCCGGGTCCAAACTAAAACTCTTGTGGGTGTACCGCACCCACAAGATTATTTTTGTGATGCTGGAGCCCCGGAGCACCCACGTAGTCGGCGCGCATGATACAAGTGATAAACACAAAAATAATCAAAGCAATAACCAGTTTACTACCACTCTTTCGAAGGTTTTGTTCTTCCACAATTGTAAAATAGCTTCCATTGGACGGAGCTGTGGATAGTTCGGTGAGTTGTGTTATTAAACGAAAATCAATGCTGTTATCAATGAACCATTGTTCTGTGGATGCCGCATAATGGACAAATGGTAAATCTGGCTTAAACAGAGGGGAATAACTGTCTTGAACAAAGGGGAATATCTGCCTTTCATTCAGAGGAAGTAGTAGTTTCTGGAGATGTTCGTTTCAGATTAATTCTTCTTTTGTGTAGAAAATACCCGAGGGTAAGCCACACCAGCAGATGATTTGCCAGACAAAAGGTTTTGGCTGTTCAAAATTTTCCACTTGTATGTATGTACGTATTCTACAATATAAAGTAAAATCATTTCCATGTATCCATCAGGCTAAATCCTATAAAGTTAGGGAAACCTCAAAACAGTTAACAATTACTGGTTGCACAAACAAATACCTAGGCAAAATATTTATATAATGGGAACCAGAGTGTGTTTTCGAGTTAACTTTGCGGTAGTACGTACATCGTCCATCAAAATGTATTTCCTGTCGGCCATACAGTTTGCGTTCTCTAGATTTTGCTCTCCGTTTGTAAGCAGACGAATGTTTGACATTTTTATTGCCATTTTTTCTAGCTTTGATTCGTTAAACCATTATGATTGTAATATGAGCTTTCTTGTTCTTCATCTTTATAAGAATGATATTAATGATAATTTAAAACCAAATTGCAAACAAACATCGAATTATTTTATGTTAATTACTAGAGCAAGCCACATTATGCTTTATTTTTTGTTTAATTATGCTTTATTATTTTCCAAATTATGCTTTATTGTTAATTTCAATCATTGTTTTACATTAATCGCGTATAATGTATAATATTTACTATACATTAAATATTAAAAATATCTTTATCTGTTTATTAATATTTTATGCAATCAGTTTTTACATATTTAATAAACTTTCTACTTAATACAGTGTAAAAAGATATGCTTTACTCAAGTAATTTTTTGTTATCACTTGTGTGCACCTTAGTGGTGCATATATACAGAAAGGGAAAGTAAAAGATGCCACCAAAAAGTACAGAATGTGCTCAAGTTCAAAAGGTACACATAACAATATAGTGTGGAGTTCTTGTGTACTATTGTTGGCGGAAATTTTTCTCCTTTGCCTTTTTCCATTTCTCCTCATCAAAGGATAACACCGAAATAAAAATAAGCTTTTCGTTCTTGCATTATTACGTTCTCAATGATTTTGCATTGTAAATATTGATTCCCCCCCCAAAAAAATATATTAATACCGTACGTTAAACTTGCAGTTAGATCTAAACAGAATTTTGCAAGAATTGTTCTAATAGAATTTTACAAGAATTGTGCTATATATTTTGAATTATGCTTTATGCTTTATTTTCTAAAATTATGCTTTTAAAATTAGTTTCTTCTGGACCCTTAGACAACCACAACCACGTTCAAGGTACTAAACATACTATGTGTGAATTGTTGTTATGCTTTTTATGCTTTTGGGTTGCTCTATCAATTAACATAACTTTCTGGCAGAGGCGCACCCACAGAGAGGGTCTACCAGGTCTGGACTCCCCTCAAAACTTCCTAACTCAGCGTACATTTGTACACTTTCTCAGTAAAACTATAGTTGTTTATCAGGGAAATGATTGGTGTAGCATGAAAATTTAATCTTACACGTCATCTTTATTGTTTCTTTTATAAAAACAATCTAGACCTAGTCGTACCACTTTTTTCTGAAAATATAGGTGAAATTATTTTACAATTGAAAAGGTGGATTCCAAAAGAACCGAAGTCAATTTTTGTCAATTTTGAGATATTGGATATATAAAGTTTTTTTTTCAGCATCTTCGTATATTGAACAGGGTTTCATGCCAAAACAACATCAATCAAATTAGTTGTAGGCAAAAGAAAACTGCGTTGTTTTCCAAAATATCCTTAGTCAACTGTATTCTCAAAAGTTATTTTTTGACTCATGCCTACAAACACTTATAAAACTCTTGCTGTAGATGATAATTTCACCGTTATCTTACGAAACGTAGGCAATTACAATTTTCTTTTACGTAGATTACTTTTCTTTTACGGAAATTGAATGATGGAAACGCACACAAAACTATCGTCTCCTGAAAAACTTACTTTTTTTTGACTCAGGATCTTTTGGAATTGAGCTCTTCAATTATTTATTGCCTTTTTGGGTGCAGAATAATACTCGTTCAATACTACATAGACGTAGTGGCTTGTAGTGTTGGACCCCCACCACCACCACCACCACCAAAGCTTGGATCCCTTGCTTTCTGGTAATGTTGTCCACGAGAAATAAGGAGTCCTTGTCTCGTTCTCTGAATTTTTTGTTGAACTCTCGTCTCGTATCGATTCTCGAAGAATTATTTCTCGTTCCGATTCTCGGAATGCTTTTCTAGCATTCGGATAGTTTCGTAAATTTATGTAGAAAATTTATGCACTGATTCTTTTCCAAGTTGCCAGAATCCTTCAGTGTCACAAATGGTTCAAGAAGGGTGTAATATAATAACAGTTAAACCATATTTATTATTGGATTATATTGTGTAATGATTTGCGTATCTTTAAAGATTGATAACTGCTCTTAGTTGTGTTCGTATAGTCACTTTATCAGTTTATAGTTTTTATACTGTAACACTAAAACAGTGTTTGGGATCTAAAATTTGGGTGAACTAGTATTGAACACGAGAATCGAGATATTTCCCCGTCTTGTCGCGATTTTCGTCTCCCAAAACGAAACGAAAATTGTATTTCTTGCCTCGTCCCGAATTTGAAAATGAACATCTCTCGTTTCTTTCAGATAAGAATGGAGGTGAGACGAGACATTTCTTGTCTCGTGGGCAACACTACTTTGTGGCCCAATTTTGGGATACTTTCACATTTATTTTGGTCTGACTTCGTCATATCTTTAGAACTAAAAAAATTCTCTAATTTTTGGATAGGGGGATCTATATATTTCATACTTGCATCATGAACTCCTAGCCGTTTTACTATTTGAAGGTTTGTTGTTTCTTTTCCGGAACTTACACAACTTCACGTATTACTTGTACACTGGGTGAAAAAAAAAAGATCTAGCTTTTAAATATATCTATTAATGAACAATGGTTGTTACTTTCAACACTGCGCTTTCAATATTCACCTTCTGTTCTGCTCCTTTGCATTTCCCTCTTCTTGCTTTCAACACATGAAATTTGAAAACACACACACCAAACGATACAGTACAAAGCCCAATATTACAAACAAATAGGTCTGCATGATAAACTAGAATTAAGAAATGTTTTTATCGTTAAATTAAAATATATTACAACTGATATATTAACTTGTAGTACAACATTTAATTTTAAGTATATTGAAATATTACTTTTTTTAAAGTTAAGAGTATCCATAAATCGGGAAAGTGTCGAAAGAGGATAATTAACGAAATTGCTGAAGTTTTAGATTCAGAAAAGAGTGTAACAGAAATTATTCTAAAGAATCTACGAACACATCATTAGAACACAATTTCCTCTAGATCATTAGTAAACATGATTTAGTATTCAATGAACAGTTGTATACTCCGCATCAAAAAATTGCGACAGCTAACGCCGTGCAGCTAGGCCACCCAATATATACATTCTTATCCCATAATCGTGTCTGGTAAAGAGACCCTCTCTCTCTCCTCCTTTCTTCTCTCCCATACTAAAATTAGCTAACAACATGAACGCAATTCTAATTTCAAATTATACATGTATTAGTTTCGATAAAATGAAATAACAAAACCGAGACGAAACAAGATTCATAAGTTGATGTAGGTAGAAACTGAAACACACACAATGAAAAATTGAAAATAAAGGATGTATATTACACAGAGGTTCAGAAATGAGGCAGAGAGAGAGAGAGAAGGCGAGAGAAGAAGAATAAGAAAAGGGAGAGCAGATAAAAATGTGGAATTTTAAACTTAGTAAGAAAAGAAACTAACATTATAAAGTTCCGTTACCAGAAATCCAACAGTAATATAGAAATAACGTGTGTTTTTATATATTTGTTTCAGAACTATTAAAATATATAGAGGATGCTTGAAACATTCATTAAGTCACTTTGAGAAAGGATAGCATACTCAATTTCCAGTAGAACTGTAGATCTCACAGACACATCTAAGATAATGTCAAAAGTTTAACACACATACTTTGTTTCCGCGTGGTTCGGTTGTCAATTCGGTAGTGTTCATTGGACGTACTGATGCAAACTACATTCTAATAAACCCAGTAGGTAGCGTAGGTCATATGTTTAATTCCAGACTACTAATACAAAGTGAACAAAAAAGAAAAAACGAAAAGAAAAAGGAAGAAAGAAGGATAAAATGGAATGAGTGCTATTTTACTGCTAAATTTTTATCAGAAATATCCTATATTAAAAGTCCAAACCGTATCATAATGAAAACTTACAAATCTTCAAATGGAAAATTGGATATTCCTTATGGATGTGGCCGACCTTGCATATTTCCAATTTCAACGTGAATAAATCACATTGAATTATAGAATGGAAACAAATTTGTGTCGAACTAGTATAAATATTTTTTTTCAAATAACCAAACGGTTACCATTTTCTAGTCTTTTCCGAAGATTTATTTGTTCAGAACATCCTCATCACTTTCATCTCTTGCGAATATAACGTTGTAATTTGCACAGATAGAATGAACACGCTAGAGCTCAAACGGATCATAGTGTCAGTCGGATCATGTTAGTTAGTTTATGGATCACCACTGTGTCAAGGATTCAAACCCCTAGTGACCCGGTGATTCGACTGAGACTCGATAAAACAGATGATAAAAAAGATATTTTGCTTATTCCGTTGCATTTAAACCGTATTTCTTTCAGAGATGACCAGGACTGGAGATGTTATCTCGAGAGCACGAAAAACTCGACGCTGAAGTTGCCAGTTAATTACATTTTCCAGACCAGGTCTATCGGTCTCTTGCTCCGTTTTAACTTCGGAACACGCACACGCACACGCACATGAAGTGCGTGTGTAAGTGAGAGAGAGGGGAGAGAAGTGAAAGATGCAACGACAGGATAAGAAAACGCCAAGAAAGAAAGAAAGAGAGAGAGAGAGAGAGAGACGAATATAAATATGAAACATACTTATCATTACAGTGTATGATGAATAATGCACACACTTTTTATTCTAATTCTCGCCAGTGATGCTTTGTAAGTTCTCCAACAGAAGATAAATCTCTGTTTGCAGCCATTATTTTATGCGCAAAAGTTATACTACCTGGTGGGGAACCGAACCCAGACTTCCCGTTTGGAAGTCTGGTACTTTACCACTACACCACCGATTGCTTTACACAAACATTCTCCAACAAATGCTGTAATATTTCTTTCTGAGAACGATAACACGAAAAGTGTTTACTGCAGATCAATGAATTTTTTCCAAGGTCCTGGTAAATCCCTTGCCCTTTCCCAACCAACTTTCGCAAATCGTCTCTATCATGATAAAGGTGCTTCCTTCCACATTCTTAAGCATTGCACGTCGAATATGAGAAATCGATTCTTCACTATCACTTAGTAAAAATTCAACTTTGGCGTGAACAGGATCCGAACCTATGCTGTACAGCTGTACTAGTCGTGATTCCATTACGTTACCGCTACACTATCATGCCATCTAAGTCTAGAAGCGAAATATTACTTACTTTAGCCTTGATCATTGGAACGATCAAGCTTCTTCCTGTAAGGTTATTTGCACCTAAGTGCACAACGAAATTCATTTATTCGACGACCTAGAGAGAAATTAGTGCCCACTAACAAAGGAAACCACATTCAATCCAGGAGAAAATACAGAAATAAAAACATTTTATGCAGTAGTTTCGCCGTGCAAATTCGAAAGTACGCGAATAATAATAATAATAATAATAATAATAATAATAATAATAATAATAATAATAATAATAATAATAATAATAATCATAATCATAATAACCAGTATCATAAAATTGAAAGTGACTGTGTAGTCCTCTTGAACTACCCGATAGCTTTCGGTCAAATATTCAACATTGCTAATGTTCGGACCTGGGAGTACTTTTATCTATTCGTTTTCATGGCGTTACTTAGGGGAGGGGAAGGATGGAAAAATATGAAAAATAAAGAAAAGTTAATGTCTTGAATGAAACGGTCAATCTGGATGAAATTTTCAACACAGATTATGTTTGTGCATGGAATGTTTTTAATCATTTTACTTTGATGGTGGAATGTAGAGAAGGGGGGACGGGGAAATATACAAAAATCAATGTAAATAAAAATAGAAGTGACTCTGTTATTGAGTTAAGAAGTCATTAAGTACCGGACTGATCTGCATCAAATCAACATGGATGAAGTTCGAGCCTGGAGTGGTTTTCATCATATCGCTTTGACGGTAAAACTTATGGGAGGAGATGGGAGGGGAAAGATATATAAAAATAAAAAAACTTAATAACTCTTGAACCACGCGACTTATCTCGATCAAATTTTTAACATAGATGAGGTTCGAACCTGATATGTTTTTTATTATTTCACTTTAGCGCTAGAACGTAGAGCAGAGGCATGGGAAAGGGAGAGATATATATAAACATAAATAAAATTTAATAAGTCTTGAACCACCGTACCAACCTCGATAAAATTTTCAACCTAGATGAAGTTCGAATCCGAGATGATTTTCTTCATATCATTTTGATGGTGTAACTAAAGAAAGGGAGAAGGATAGCAACATTTAAAAGAGAACGAAACATGACCGTTATTAGTATCGAATCTATAATTTTTGGAGTCGCTGAGATGAACAGTGACACATCTGATGCCGTTTAAATTCAAATGACATATTTCGAGATATAAACATAACAGAACTTAATTCAAAATTCCAATTGTATTAGAAAAGATTCTCAGATTATTTGATATCTTACCTTACAAGTTATATAATAAATTTTTCAGTACTATTTATTTGCTGGGATATGACCGTTTATTAAAGCATGCAGAAAATGGAATTGTGACATTTTAAATCTTATCGATTACTGTATAATTTACTAGCCAATTTAATTGATGCAGATAATGCTTCCTGGAAGTGGTGGGTTTGGAAGCTTCATATGACATGTACGTCGGTATATTTTGTTTAAAATAATAATATATAATTTGGTATTTATTATTGCACAAAGGAACTCATAAGCGAATCATTTGCTGAATGAACTATTATAAGTTAATGAAATAAAATGGATAATTATGTTATTAAATAAAAGAGACTATCGAGCTACAATTAAACACACACACACACACACACACACACACACACACATATATATATATATATATATATATAGAGAGAGAGAGAGAGAGAGAGTTAATAAATTATATTGACAAACTGTTAAAGCTGATTCCTTACATCAAAATAAGAGAAAATGTTCATATGGACCTGTGGGGAAAAGTGTATAGTTTCAGAGCTAGGGCTGTCCAAAATCGTGAAGAAGAAAGATTTCAAGATGCCCTATTTCGAATTCGAGAAACTGTGGATGGTGGTCGTTATCAGCGTAAAGCAAGTCACGCATACGCAATCCAAAAATGCATATTTCATTAATATTCAATGGTTGTACAGAGTATTCCATGCAGGGTGAAATTTCCAGACATAAAAACAGAATTTTGTGATATGCTCTGACTTTATGATTGGTCCTAAGCAGGCAGATGATAAGCGTTGATAGCAGTGAACACGGAATCCTTTGGCACGGTGTCGGAAGTGTTAAGGATTGCCAGCAGCAAGGTTTCTCGTAATCGGGAAAACGCATGCTGCAATGTTTTCTTTCACGCTTATAAATGAAGAAAATGTGAAATATACCGTGACGAAATACATCGCATCACACGTTATTCCGAACACAAAAAAACATGAAGCTGCCGATTCCTAACACTTCCGACTTTCCTCCGAAGCATTGGATGTCCATTCTTATCAAGACTTACCTCCTGCATACTTTGGACCCTCCTTATCTGAGAGCATATGTGAGAATTACACCATGTAGGGAATACCCTGTACACTTATTGAATTGACGACATATGCACTTTTGCATTGTGTATGCGTGGCTTCCTTTACACTGATAAGGACCACCGTCCACAGTTTCTGGAATTCGAAATAGGGCCTGTTGAAATTTTGCTTCTTCGCGATTTTGGACAGACCTAGGTCTCAAACTATGCACTTTCCGCCATTTTACCATTACTTAAATAAGCATTTGTCGAGACATGGTACAAATGTTTCTATTCCTTCTGCAAAGAACTCCCGTTCAATGCCCGATAACCATTCTTCGGCTTCAGCTATCACCTCGTCATCCAAGTAGTATTGTCGTTTTGAAAGTTCGTCCTTCATGGAACCAAACACATGGGAGTCATACGGTGAAAGGTCTGGGATATAAGGAAGGATTTGTCGAAGTTGATGGTCTTCCCTCACGCTCAGCATCGTCAATATCTGTACTTCCGTTCTCAAACATGTTGCACCACTTCGCGATAACTTGATATGACATTGCATTTTCACCATACACTTCATGCAACTGCCGATAAATTTCAGTGCAGTCACACATTTTCGACCCACAGAAAACGAATCACTGTACGCATTTCCAATTTTTACGCCACTTGCAGCTGTCGAGACATGTTTACGACTGATTTTTCCGAAAACCTAAGAAGTGGTTCATTCTTCCTATTGCATTTCCAAAAGCATATTCTTTCACCGAAAGTACGTACGAGAGATATTTTGATTTGGTAGTTTAAGATTTGTATGTCTTTTGTCGATAGACTTCATAAACTGTCTTCTTTCAGATAAGGTCAGGGGATAACCAGAATTAATAAGTGTTTACAACTTCACATTTATTTTTTGAAATTCAGAATTTTTTCTAATGATTAACGTTTCTTCGTTTATTTCTGTAACTGCTCTCCATACTTTCTAATGCATCCTCATATACATTTTCGTGTGCGTACAAATCAGCTGCGATTTTTTCCCCCACCATCTATGTCAGCAACTCGACATAATATCTTGTCTTGGACATGGCAAGTTGCAGCTACAACAGATTTTGCACATATTGTCTCACAAATTCTATATTGTTACTTTACAATCTCTTCCATCTTTCCTTTAGTTGCTGCATTTGCGCATATGATGCACTGCAAAATTTCCTGTGAAACTACGCTGCTAGATTCAGAACGTTCCCGTTTTTCTGACCGAAGCGATGCTGTTCGTAGTGGATATAATGACCATTCTCCATCTTGCTTAACAATCCTTTCAGCTACTTCGCTTTTACTCGATTTTCGAATTACATCTTTGTTTTTTTCAGAGTATAAGGTATAAGTCTTGTAATAGACGTTGCCACTGTGCTACACTATTTTCTATCCATCGTTTTTAAGTACGTTTTCTTACGTCGTCAATCGAATTTCAGCAACTTTTTTCTTCTAACTTTTAATTCCGGCAGCCGTACTGATGAATCGCTCTGATGTATTTTGTTGACAAATTATACATCTGCTGCTATCGAAGTGCTCTTGCATGTGCTGACGACTAAGTTGAATACCTTGATGAGTAGTTTCTGAAGAAGTATAAGTCATCCTTGCCTCTTTTCGAAATAGTAGAAGCAAATTCTATTACTTAATTTTATACAGTGTTTGTGGCGTGTAAGTACACATAATGTTACTTGGTACGATTATACTCGAATAAAAACTAACTTGGAAATAGTTTCATCAGATTTCACAACCCCAGTGAGAAGTATTATAGCTGCCGCCATTTTGAAAAATGGCTGCCAAGAGATAACGTACAAGGTAACAGGTGTCTATTTTATTTTTATTTGGTTACTGTTTGTCTCATTGGAGCAATAACATTCTCCGGACCTAGAAATTTTTACGGGGGCATAGGCTAGATCCAGGACTACTTATGGTTTCATTTCTTTCTATTTTGTGTTGTGCTACTGATAAATTTACAAACGTTAACTCTCATATCTCCTAGAATCTTTTAATCTGCTAAAACTTAATTTCCAAAGCCATTTTGAGCGAGGGTGGTGATTCCATTGTATTGCGCCAAAACTTGGCTTAATTCTCGCGAAGGAAATTTTGGGAGTTTTATCGCAAGGCTGCACTAACAAATAAGTAGAGAAAGAAAAATGATTCAATTGAAAGGAACCTAACATTGGTTTTTGTATCGTGGTATTGCGAGGAAGTTGGGATCTAGAATAACATCTTTAGACGTCTACTTGGAAAGGAATACAACAACATATACCAGTTAAGAAAGGTTAATATATAAAATCTTTACTTAAAGTACAGCATTGTGTATGTGCACATATGGTAAGATTGTATTAGAGCTTATTCCATTGGACAATTTCCATATTAACGTCCAGTACAGTGCCGCAAATGAAAAGTTGTTTTAGGACATTAGAGTTAAATTTGGCAAACCCAATGCACAGGATTTTGTTTTGGTTACAAACTCAAGAAAAGGAATGACGTGAGTGTAACGTGGTTAAATTTTTGTGAACGATAAAAAAAGCGTTATGTAAGAGAAGGGAAAAGGATGAGGCTCTCCCGAGCTGTAATGAAATAATAAGAAGTATATCAAAATCTAGTACTGATAGCGAAAATATTTCTTGTGTCTGCTGTAAGACAGAGGACATTTGAAAAGTAGCAGATGTAAGGAAATTGATACAACGTTCTCGGTGTAGAAAATGGTATCACTTCTTATGTGTAGGACTCGACGAGGAACCATTGGAGGAGACGAGTCGTACATCGGTAGTATGAATGTGTAGTTTATGTGATCAGAAGGGAAAGGAAGTCGAGGAAACGAAACCCGCAATAAATATAGAAAAGTGAAAGAGAAAACTTCTGAAACCTATGCAAAGACAGTATTGACGAAGAAAATAGAAATAATGAGATGAAAGGAGGACAGAAAAGGCAGAATAAAAATAATCACGAAGAACGGAAACAAAAATCTAGAGAAAGTGGCAAGAGTGTGAACGAAAAGAAAGGATAGAGAAGAGGGCAGGTTAAGATTTTTCCTGAAGAAGAGATCATTAAGAGGAAAACAAATCGTAGACACAACATTAAGACAGCTCGTAGGCACACGAAAGATGCGAAAAGAAAGAAGGAACAAAGCGCACACAATAATAGTGATTTAAATAAGGATAGAAAACTAGCCTGAAGAAAGCGAAGAAGAAATTAAATTAATTGAAAGGAAGGCTAAGGAAAGACAGAGAGAACAAAATCTGAAGAAAATTTAGGGAAAATTCAAATGGAGGATGACGAAACTGTGTCACCGGAAGAGTTTATGGCACATATGTTGAGACATTGTTCCCAATTGCAAAATAATTTCAAAACAACTGTTGAGCTCAGAATTCAGTATAGTTTCACAAAATTTTCTGCTAATATGGTTTCCAAGATGGACGAATTAGAAAAAACAGATTATCGGTTTTAAAGAAGATTTGCAGAGAGAGATATATCGTTTCTGCCACAAGGAAGTCGAAATTCAAGAGGTGAAAAAGAAAGGAGTAGAGAAACAAGTAAGGATAGAGGAAGTAGAAAACAGGTAATGTAGAAAGGAAAGAATCATGTGATACAAGTGATGTGAATCAAACCGAAAAAGAAAAGACTAAAGTTATTCCGGATGAAGACGAATTGTGTTGAAATAATGGCGTTGTGGTGAACGGAGTAGTTCCACCATCTGAGTGAAAAGAATACCTAGTCCAAAATGACAGAACGTGAATGAAAATACTAATGAAAATTTCATACATCATTTATCCTATTCTCATTCTTGTAGTTATGTGTGCTTTGCAAACTCAGATAGATGAGACAATCGAATTGCAGTGATAACAAAGCTATGAAGTAAAGCAAATCAACCTCTAAGAACTCGAAGAGTTGGATTGTTTGAAGGAATTGAGGAGAAAAATTATAACAAAAAGATAATTAAAACGAAATTCAAAGTTGGAATCCAAAGAAATAGGACGAAAGGAGAAAGTAGAAATTCAAAGTTGGAAATGGAGGAAGAAAAGGATGAAGACAACAAGTAATAGCCAAAGAAAAACTAAAAAAGATCTATCTAGGAAGCAAGGAAATGAAAAGAAAGAAATTAAGAACAGATTGGAAACATGAAAGACATAAAAGGAAGAAAATATAGAAAGGAAAAGAACATAGAAAAAGGAAAAAAACAGAATAGTAGTAGCAAATCATGTCGTTCGGCGAGATTGCAGGAATTTATATTCGACACTGCTGAACCGTTCAAATTTAACCTTAACACTTTATTTAATCTCAATTTAACAGTGTATCAAATTTTATTTCGTTTATTGATACTTTCAAGTTTAATTTGTTACTATCATTATTTGTTTATAGAACATTTAAGAATTTGAGATATTATTATTCTTTGTTTTCAAAAGTGTGGAATCATGAAATGGACCCAACATTTACCTTCGGCAATAATAAATGAAGCTGCTAAATATTTACCTTTGTATGTCGGACCCTGTCGGATTACGAAAGTATTGCGAAATTGTGCAGTATTAGAAATATTAAATCATTGAAATATTGGAAAGTAAAATGTTAGAAATTTGAAATTATACAATTGTACGAAGCAAGAGAATCAGAAACTTCTATATAAATATGATTCGGAGAAAGAAGACCAAAAGGAGAAGCAAATTATTAAAGAAAGCATCAAATACAAAAATTTATGACAAATGGATTAGCGGATGAGGATGATAAAACTCTAAACTTTTTCTCAGATAAAGAAAATGTGGAAATTAAATTTCAGAAAAAAATATTTAATGACACAATTCTTTTCGTAGACAAGCGGGAGTCTGTAATGCGCCACTAAGCTGTTCCTGAAGCTTAGCGCAATACAAGATATTTGAAAAGTGGTAATTCAGTTTTGATCTGTATTTCAAGATGTTGAAATTAAAATATATAGATAATGAATAGATTTTTCGAATCGAAATATATTAATATCTGTGTTAACGCAGAGATTAGTAAGTTTGTGTATGTTACTGATAAAAATAATATTTAAATCGATCTTTTGTAAAGTTGAAGTTAAAATAACGATACCGGGTAAAATTAAAGATATCTAATTTTATTAGAGGGGCAAGAAGCAATACTATGAAGTATTAAAATTTAAATTATTCGGAGGATACTCTTCTCTTTCCCCTAATCACTTGCCACCACGTTACCTTTCAAATGACATGTTTTAGATATAAATATAATAAAATCTTTCATTGGGAAATTAAACGTGCATGTCCTGATAACCATATAGCTACGAGGAAATTCCCTAATACAGATGCTACTTCCTTTGGTAAATGTATTTGTTTTCATGCATTTAAAACTATAAATATAATAAAGGAGAGACATTTAACACAGTGAAAACCAAAATGTCTAGCTGTAAGTTATAACATCACGTATACTGTAGTAAATACTGTTGTAATAACGATATCTGTCTGATCTTGGTTTTATCTGTTAAGGTCAAAATGTTAATTAAAGTTTGAAATACTGAATAGCTTATGGTTAATATTTCATCTAAACCTTTTTGTAGGAAGTCCATTTTGATTACTCATGTAATATTAATTCCTCTGTTTTGTATCATTTTTAGATGAAGAAATGTCAAGAACGTTGCTTTCGTTAAATGAAGCTGCACGATAGCTATGAGAATTGGTGTAAGTGCGTACAGTTGTAATAGCAAAATGGATTTGGCAAAGCATGTAACTCCATTGACTGTGAAACGGACTGGGCAATTTGGAAACGTAAAATTCGTGGAAGGCGTTAAAACAATATAGTTTGAAGCAACATCCAAAGATCGGTAGTTCAAGATTTGTATTAATTTCTTGGCATTCAAGTGGATATTAGGTGAAGATGTTTCCACCCATATTATCCAGTTTGAAAAGTTGTGGAATGTTTGGTTTGTAAATCTCTTATTAGTTTGTAAGACTTTACATATCTTGCGTAGTAGCTTCGAAACATTTCAGTCTAGCTGGATGCTGTTAAGCAAGAACGACAAGAGAACGTTTGATCTCCGAGTCAGCTATGCATGTTTAAACGAAACTTTACAAAAAAGTGAAACCAACAGTGAAGTCGTTCAAGAAGCACTAGTGGCAAAAGTATAAAAACAGAAAAGGCAAAAAAATAATTAAGAATGATACTTGTAATTATTGTAAATAAAAAGAACATTGGGTGAAGCAATGTAAGCAATGGATTGCTGTAGGGAAACTACGTAAAACAATGCAGGTAAAGTACAAGGGAACAACGAATAAAGTTAATAGATTTTTCAAATTAGTGAATTGATAATGGGGCTGCAAAACACGTAGCGAATTGCAGTACTACTTAGTCGATTTTCATAGATTTAAGACTTCTTTTCATATCAAAGCTGCAGGTAAAGAAACTTTAGTAGTTTTTGGTAAAGGAACAATACAAGTTTTGTCAATAATTAGCAGTAAGTGCGAAAAGTCATCATTAATTGATGTGTGGTATATTCCTAATGTTACGAGAAACCTATTTTCAGTTATACCTGCACAATATCGTAATATAAGTAGTGAGTTTAAATCGTAAACTACGGAGTGCTGTCTTAAAGTGAATAGAAAAGTGTTTATGCATGATTCTCGTGAAGTGCAAGAAATATTATACAAGCCAGGTATCAAACCAATTTTACTTACGCGTTAGGTTGAAGTGAACGATTTTACATTTGATAGTTCAGTATTACAGCTATATAACGAACGGTGGGGACATCAAGACAAATACCATGTTAAAGCAATGTTGAAACAAAAGTTTGGTGTGGCGGTTAAGTTACATAAAAATGAAATGAAATGAAATTTTGAGTTTTACGTCCCACGGTTATGCCGGTTAGGCTAAAGGAGACGGTGATAATGAGTAATGAATGAAATGAAGAAAGTGGGAGGAAACGGGAGAACCCCGAGAAAACCCACGCACACGGTGTTTGTCCACCACAAAGTTCACTTGGCGGGAGCAGAGTTTGAACCCGAGACTCCTAGCACCAGAGGTGAATGCTCTACCACTGAGCCACCGCGGCCCCTTAAGTTACATACATAATTATGCGAAACATGTTTATGGTAAGGCACATCGGTTACCTTTTGGGAACAGAGAAATAGCTACAAAACCAAAGGAATCTTGATATCAGTAGATGCTTGTGTTCTATTCGACGATTCATTTCAAATAGCAATAACAAGTTTAGGTGTCGTTATATTGGGTTCTAGAAAAATCAGAATAAATAAACAAACTAATAAATATGTTCGTTTATGCATACACATTAGGTTATAGTGTGAAAGAATTCTTAAGTGATAGTGGTGGAGAATTCGATAAGGAAAATATTCGGTCAATTTTTAGTGAACCAAGCAAAGACTTACAGCTTCGCAGAGTCCAGAACAAAATGGAGGTTGTAAACTTGATACGCGTACAATTGTCAGAATGGCGAGAACATTCAAGTATTCGAACCTGTATTGCTAAATTTCCTTCAGCTGTATGGGCGAAATTGCTTTATGGTGCCATTTACACTCTAAATCGTACTGGAAAATCATCAGTACAGGGAGTAAGTCTCTATGAATTTGGATAGGCAATATGCCTATAATAAATCAGCTACGTTTAGTAGGTTCTACAAGCTATGCACACGTTCTAGGCCAGAAACGAAGAAAAAAGGACAAGAAAGCGATTAAAGGCTATCTTATCGGATTTGATGGTGACGAGCGCTACAGAATCTGGGTTAAGGAAATACAAAAAGTCATTTTGTCAAAAGATGTAACATTTCACAGAAGAAAGAGATTGTTTGAAAAAACATATGAAATTTCTGTTCGTGGCATAAAATCTGACAAATTGAGGAATATTTTGATCAGAAATGGAAGTGTGAAGATATAATAGGACAAGAGGATACTAACAGTGAAATACAAGGATGTGAAGTAGAAGTTGATAGTGATGCAGAAGATTATGTTACGTTAGCAGAAGAATATGTCAGTAACATAAACAATCCTGAAAGTTAAGAAAAATACATCAACAGTAAACAGAGTGTTCAGTGGAGAAAGACCATGGAGGAAGAAATGTCTTCTGCTAGCTGAGTTGAGACTTGAAAGCTGAGTTCAAGATTAATGTCAAACCTGCGACGCAATTTCTGGGTCTAGAAATTGAACGTAGAAGTGATAGTTCTGTCAAAGTAAGTCAACAATCATATGTAAGAAAACCAATATCCAATACATCTGAAATATCAAAGCCAGTTAAAAGTGTAGAAAAATTGTCAGACTTCTCTTATCGTCAAGCACTAGATGCGCTGATGTACCTGATGGTAGGAACAGGGCCTGATATAGCATACAGTGTTGCTTTTCTCTCACTGTCACTGGAAAATTCAACTGCAGAGTGAAAAGTGAAAAGAGTATTTCGATACTTAGCAGGCACTACTGATAAAGTATTATTTACTAGGAAAATAGCGAAAAATGTGTTTTACAGTGCTATAGTGATGCGGACTTCGGAGGGGGATACGGACAAAATCTCGCGGCCGAAACATCGCCGCCCAAAATCTCGCCGGCCAAAACCTCGCGAGACAAAATCTCGCCGGACCAAAACCTCGCGTCGCCAAAACCTCGCCGGGCCAAAAGCTCGCCATCCAAAACCTCGCGAACCAAAATTTTAGAGTAGGGGCGCCGAAATCTCTAGCTACGGCTCTGTATATATATATATATATATATATATATATATATATATATATATATATATATATATATATATATATCCCCCTCCCTTTTGTTGTGCCGACAAAGTGAAATTATAAAAGACATCCTAGGCTCGAACCTCATCTACGTTGAAAATTTGATTGAGATCAGTAGGATGGCTCAAGAGGTATAATGTAACAAACATAGTGATTTAATTTATATATATATATATATATATATATATATATATATATATATATATAGAGAGAGAGAGAGAGAGAGAGAGAGAGAGAGAGAGAGAGATTTCCAAAGCATGTATTAGAATTTTTCTTGTCATTATTTTAATGTAATTATGTGTTATTACTAAATATATACATATAATAATATATAGAACATTCTACTTTGAAGAAATCGTCGTGAAGAGGTTTTATCCTGACGACATTTCTTCCCAGGCGACACTACGTCTCGCTTAATTTAGACCAGGCGAGATTCTGTGTCACGAGATCATTGCAACGAGGTTTTGGTCAGGCGAGATTTTGGATATGGCGATATTTTGGGGCGCAAGGTTTTGGCCCGCGAGGTTTTGGCCAGGCGATGTTTTGGCCCCGCGAGGTTTTGGCCAGGCGGGGTTTTGGCCAGGCGAGATTTTGTTCCGCGAGGTTTTGGGCGGCGAGGTTTTGGCCAGGCGAGGTTTCGGCCCGGCGAGATTTTGGGCCGCGAGGTTTTGGGAGGCGAGGTTTTAGCCAGACGAGGTTTTGGTCCGCGAGGTTGTCACCGCGAGGTTTTGTACCCAAACCCTTCGGAGGATATAATAAGACGACGTTCAACATCGGGCATGGTAGTAATCTACGTAGGAGGTGCAATTTCGTGGCTTAGCCAGAGACAAGCAATGGTTGCCACTTCTATCACAGAAGCAGAGATTGTAGCTGCAACTGAAGCAGCAAAAGATGTAATTTGGTTATTTAAGTCGTTTGAAGATGTTGTAAAACTAAACCATGTGCCTGTTCTTCCTGTTGGTAACTCACTAGTTGTAAGACTGGCTCAGAATTCTGAATTTCATTGAAGAACGAAGCATATTTGAAATTAAACAGTTTTTGGTCATGAAAAAGTTATCGAAGAATAATTGGGAGTTCAGCAAATATTCAGTGAACAGCAAATAGCAGACATAATGAGGAAACCATTAGCGAAAACATGGTTACTTATTTTATGTAGTGAAATAGAACTTGTATAGTGCGATTAAAAAAGCTTAGATTAACAAGGAAAGTGTTAAAGTCAAGGTGTTAATTAAAGTTTGAAGTTCTGAATATCTTATGGATAACGTTTCATCTGAACGTTTTTGTAAGTATTCCATTTTTTCTCCGGTAGCCTTACTTACTCTGTTCTATATTCTTTCTAGTTGTGGAAAAGGCCAGAACATTGCTTTGGTTAAATGAAGTTGCGCGATAACTAAAGGCTTCCTTTTAGCTACATGCTGTTCGTGTTACTGTAACTTTGAATAAAATAAAAACTATGCAACGTAAATAACTTTTACATTATCACGTTTAACTAGTCTATATGTATACTGAATTAGCCTTTGGTTTCGTGTGATATGTTGTATGTTTCCCTTCAAAACAATCCTATCTTACTCTTCTGTTTGTTCGAGTTTTACTGTTAGAGTGCTATGAAATAAGAGAGGAGGAAAAATAAGCATGACCCGAGAACAGTATTGCTAGTACAGTGAAGCCTCTCTAAAGTGGACAGCCATGGGGAATCAAAAGTTGTCCGCTATTGAGAGGTGTCCGCCTTAGAGAGGTTTCAATATTTTCTTAATTAGTAAACAAGGTAATATATAATTAGAAAAAATATTTTTGCATGAATCATATATTAACGAATATTACAAAAAACCTTACTGTACCTGAATTATCCTCCGCCCTCCAATATTCTATGTTTGAGGTACAACATGGAAATAAGATGTTATGGTTCTCTGCATTTTACGCTTATCACTACTTAGTAAGTTTTCAGTATATCTCTTTAGTTTGAGGGTTAATTGCAGTTCAGTAGTCTTTTTTTTTTGGGGGGGGGGGGCAATATGCATACCCGCGGGCAAAAAGTACCAAACTTGTCTTTTGCTTGGTCAGAGATTCCAGCGGGACAGTAGAATAGCTTGTCATCCCAAACGGCAGGCAACTGTCAATCACTTTTGTGTTTAAAACAGCTTGGATGGGAGTGGGATGCAAGCAAAGAACATGAGAGTGTTGTTAAACAGAGACGTTTCGTCTAGATTGCTGAGCAGACAGTTGAGGAGGTAAAATTTCAAATTGCTTCCTTGATGACACATGTATGAATTACTAAAAATGTATTTTTACTGCACTTTCCAACTTGTTTCTAGAGAAAGTGTCCGTAATACGGAGGTAAATTAATACCTATAAAAGACAGAAAAGACTGTCCGTGTCCGTACTAGAGAGTGTTCGCTTTAAAGAGGTTTGCCTATATGTTTTTTTTTTTTTTTTTCATATTTCAGTGTTTGGGGTTTACAAAATAATGTCCGTTACGGGAGGTGTCCGCTTTATAGAGGTGTCCGTTGATAGAGATTTCACTGTAATATAATTTAATTCTTGTTAAAGATTCTCATTCTTTAAATTTCTCTCAGTGTACTTTGCAGTTTGTGACAGCAGCAAACACTTAGCAGCTACAGTTGTACCTGGTGAAATAATCCCACGTCAGTGTGATTTTGCTTCTGCAGTCTGGTGCGTGCGCAAGACTATTACGAATGTTCGTAATTACTCTTTTATCAGAGATGGAAATTGTACGGTCATATTGTAATTTCTTATCCATCCAGCTTCCGGACAAAACATGTCTATTGTACGGAAAAGTTTGAAGTTGCAAATTTGATACATGATTTATGTTTAAATCACATTGATGAGACTTGTTTCTATAATAAAATATAGAGTAAATAAGGGCAATATCATACTTCGATGATTAGCCATGTGTTTTATGTGTTTTGTTATTGATTCATATATTTCCACGACATACTTTCCTCCGATGATTTTCGTTGGAACTAAAACCAAGCAGTGATGCATCAAAAGCCCACATAAAGGAAATATTTTAGCATAGAGTATCAAATCACCTAAACTTCCTCCTAGCTACGACACTAGTTTATATTCGAAATCTGTGTGAAAATTTAATATATATGTATATATATATATATGAAATACCGTAAATATGCGCGTAATTTTCGCCCTCGCATAATTTTCGCATCCCAATTTTGAAGGGCATTTTCTGTATATTTTATTTTCCTCGCGTAATTTGCGCACGCGGAAACTTTTTGTGAAACAGCATTTTTCCAGGAATCAATTACGGTAGCTGATGAACAATTGGCAACGCAGCAAAGCCATTGCTGTAACGTAAGAAACTACACGACTTCTTAATCAACTTTTTAATGTTATTTTTCTACAAATTTAGAATTAGTTGTTTGTTGTCAATTCTTGCTACAAAGAAAATGTGTACCGGTATTTTCGTGTTATTTTGACTGGGGAAAAAATTAGATGATGTTCACTGATGTGGCTAATTTTTTCCCCGCATAATTTACGCACCCTTGTTTCAAAACAACTCTTTTCGTCTAAAAAAGTGCGAAAATTACGCGAGTAAATACGGTATTTTAGTTTAACGTTCCACGATTATACCTTTTAGCCTAAGGGGCGATGATTAAGGGAAGTGAATGATGATGAAGGAATTGGTGAAATGAGAAAGTGGAAGGAAACGGGAGTTACATCAGAAAACCCACGGACACGATGTTGTTCACCAAATCTTACTTGGTGGCTGAGATCCCACGCAACAGCGGTAAGCACTCTACCACTGAGCCACCATTTTATTCAATTAGTTGTCTGATATACCGACAGCGTATTTTTTATAATGCACATTTAATGTATGCCCCACACAGTTATACTATTATTGTTATTTTTATTAATTCATTAATTATTATTATAAATTCTACCTGAAAAACATTAATTTTTATCCTTTTGATGGTTTTTACGATGTTAATAATTTCCATCCTTGTGTTTGATACATTCTTTATTTATATTTAATTTACATTCAATGTTGACTAGATCTCTTATTAAATACTTATATTTTAACAGGGAAATGGAAGAATTTTCTTTCTTTTCCAAATTATTGTGATGCAATGAAGAAAACCAAACATTTAGAAAATGAATGACATAGTACGTGTAACATGCTATTATATAAACTTAATAACTAGTTTGAGATATTTTCTTAAGGTAAGAGATATGGGTGCGAAATTAGTGATTTTGTTTGTACACAAGTTTCAGCACTATACAACTGACGTCGGAAATAACTTTTAGTTCATTCAATGGCATTTTTTTTAGATAGTAACTCATTCACTTTTTAAATGTTTGGTAATCTTCATTATTTTTAATTACACAACCACACAAAAAATAAAAGTTCCGTGCACCAGACCCCAAAGTATGGATTCGATGTATTTTGTTACACAGAATCCAAATTTCGAAACTTCAGGAAGATAGCTATCTCAATTTTTTGTTATGGGTGAAAAACTTGAGCGATAAAGGATACACGTAATACAGCTATGCAAAAACCAAAAGTTCCATGCACCAGACCCCAGAGTATGGATTCGATGTATTTTGTTACACAGAATCCAAATTTCGAAACTTCAGGAAGATAGCTATCTCAATTTTTTGTTATGGGTGAAAAACTTGTGCGATAAAGGATACACGTAATACAGCTATGCAAAAACCAAAAGTTCCATGCACCAGACCCCAGAGTATGGATTCGATGTATTTTGTTACACAGAATCCAAATTTCGAAACTTCAGGAAGATAGCTATCTTAATTTTTTGTTATGGGTGAAAAACTTGAGCGATAAAGGATACACGTATCTAATACAGCTATGCAAAAACCAAAAGTTTCATGCACCAGACCCCAGAGTATGGATTCGATGTATTTTGTTACACAGAATCCAAATTTCGAAACTTCAGGAAGATAGCTATCTCAATTTTTTGTTATGGGTGAAAAACTTGAGCGATAAAGGATACACATAATACAGCTATGCAAAAACCAAAAGTTTCATGCACCAGACCCCAGAGTATGGATTCGATGTATTTTGTTACACAGAATCCAAATTTCGAAACTTCAGGAAGATAGCTATCTCAATTTTTTGTTATGGGTGAAAAACTTGAGCGATAAAGGATACACGTAATACAGCTATGCAAAAACCAAAAGTTTCATGCACCAGACCCCAGAGTATGGATTCGATGTATTTTGTTACACAGAATCCAAATTTCGAAACTTCAGGAAGATAGCTATCTCAATTTTTTGTTATGGGTGAAAAACTTGAGCGATAAAGGATACACGTAATACAGCTATGCAAAAACCAAAAGTTTCATGCACCAGACCCCAGAGTATGAATTCGATGTATTTTGTTACACAGAATCCAAATTTCGAAACTTCAGGAAGATAGCTATCTCAATTTTTTGTTATGGGTGAAAAACTTGAGCGATAAAGGATACACGTAATACAGCTATGCAAAAACCAAAAGTTTCATACACCAGACCCCAGAGTATGGATTCGATGTATTTTGTTACACAGAATCCAAATTTCGAAACTTCAGGAAGATAGCTATCTCAATTTTTTGTTATGGGTGAAAAACTTGAGCGATAAAGGATACACGTAATACAGCTATGCAAAAACCAAAAGTTCCATGCACCAGACCCCAAAGTATGGATTCGATGTATTTTGTTACACAGAATCCAAATTTCGAAACTTCAGGAAGATAGCTATCTTAATTTTTTGTTATGGGTGAAAAACTTGAGCGATAAAGGATACACGTATCTAATACAGCTATGCAAAAACCAAAAGTTTCATGCACCAGACCCCAGAGTATGGATTCGATGTATTTTGTTACACAGAATCCAAATTTCGAAACTTCAGGAAGATAGCTATCTCAATTTTTTGTTATGGGTGAAAAACTTGAGCGATAAAGGATACACGTAATACAGCTATGCAAAAACCAAAAGTTTCATGCACCAGACCCCAGAGTATGGATTCGATGTATTTTGTTACACAGAATCCAAATTTCGAAACTTCAGGAAGATAGCTATCTCAATTTTTTGTTATGGGTGAAAAACTTGAGCGATAAAGGATACACGTAATACAGCTATGCAAAAACCAAAAGTTCCATGCACCAGACCCCAGAGTATGGATTCGATGTATTTTGTTACACAGAATCCAAATTTCTACGATTCACCTTCTGAATTACTTTATATGGGTGAAAAACTTGAGTGATTTTGGATAGGGTGGATACACGTAAAACAGCTATTTTGTTTTATGGGCGAATTAAACATATTTTGTTCTCCCTATCCAAAATCGTTCAAATTTTTCGCCCATAAAAATTGACTCAGTCAATAGTCCTCAGGATTTGAAAGTTGGGTTCTACGTAACCAAATACATCAAACCAATACTCTGGGGTCCGCTGTATAGAACTTGTTTTTTGTATTGCTCTGTTATATATATATCCCCCCAATACAAAATTACTCAAGTTTTCCGCTCATTAAAAAATGACACTTTCAATCGTCCTGGGTTTCGAAATTTGGATTCTGTGTAACAAAATGCAGCGAATCTATATCTGGGGTCTGGTACACATAAGTTTTATTTGTGTGTGTGTGTGTGTGTGTGTGTGTTTGTGTGTGTGTGTGTGGCTGTGTTATTCACTGCATTTAAAAACGGAGGTGAGTATAGCGAGGATTCTAAACCTGGTTAGTGACAATCCTGAATTCAGACGCCTAAACTCGCGGATTATAACGAGGGAAGGGTCAATTAAGGGAAGAAATTTACTGCGTTTCTTAGATTCTTTTTCCATCGACCATAAAATGAAAGGGGCACCGTTTATGGAAAATATTTCATTTCATGCCCTTTGATGAATCTTCCTCGTTAATAGATAAGAAAGTTCCTTACTCTATAGACTGAAGTAGTGATGTCATCATTTCCTTTCCGTTTCCATGGTGATCGCCATACTTTTTTCTATATAAACGCGTGAAGCTAATGGAGATAAGGAGCTTATTTCTAAAAGCGCCACATCTTTAAGTAAAAAAATGGTAGAAGTCGAATAGTTAATGTAAGTACAATTACCATGTAATCCACAATAAGAAGCAAATACACGCAATATAAACTCCCTAACGTGTAGATTGACAAACTGTTGGCACAGAGAAAGCTGTAAAAAATAGATATTTTAAAAAAAAGAAAGTCTTAATGCTAATACTATTCGATTATTTACACTTCTAATGCCCACTCTTTATAATGGGAGGGCATAATATTATTACTAAGTATACAACATTACAAAAGAGAGAAAAGGCTAGCCTTTAGAAATATTCAATCCAGACAATCAGTGGATATGGGTAACAGTAACGTAACAAGGGGGGAAACGGGGCTTCTGCCCCGGGGGCCGGATTGGGAGGGAGCAAAATTGGGCAAATATTTTGGGGAGCATTTTGGTTTGGTTGGTCAGGGGGACCCTAAGGCGAGTTCTTGCCCCAGGCGAGAGCTAGCATATTTGCGTCGCTGATGAGTAACATCTTTTCTTATATTCCCTATCAAGTTTTTTTAAGCATTTAGAAAAGGTACCATAATTACACATCCAATTATGAATGGCTCAGTATATATTTTAAACAACTATTAAACAGTAATCCTGTTCAAATTTGCAATAGTTGATCTATATCATACTGATATTATTAAATAAAAAAATCCAGTATTATTTGTTGAGTTGATTTTGAGTTTAAAGTCCCGTTCAGCAGCGAAGCTATATCAGACGTGAACCTACTGATTATTATGGAATCCGAACCACATGATCTCCCGCCGGGAATCGAACCTAGGCCTCCCACGCCAAAGGCGCGTACGCTAACCGCTTAGCCACGGAGGAGCTCTCCAGTATTATTTAAAGTTAATATCTGATAATTAACAAGGTGAGTACACTTTAAGTTTTAATTTAGCCCGAAAATGTAGAAATTCTCAAAATATACGATATTAAAGGGAAAACTTCACAAGATAGCTATGTGAACTCGTTGATTTCAATTTCAATGTTTCTCATGCACATAATAGTATTTAACATATTTCTTATTTAATTACCTTTACTATCTTTTTTTCAGTTTCATTGATTGGAAATATTTAGAAAGAAAACATAAGTATTTAGTTCACTCTAATGTTTACAGTTCCGAAATATTTCATCACTGTTTTCGCTTTGCATATAGGTTCTTTATAGGTATTTAGGCTACTTGCTGTTTAGAAAATAAAATGGCGATCACCATAGCAATGACAAGGATGTGACGTCACACTATTTCAGTCCATTCCAATTAACTTAGAGCTCTCTCGTGGCTATATGGTTAATGCATGTGGCTTCGGTATGGGAGATACGTATTCTATTCCCGGTGGGAGTTCATGTAGTTTTGATTGCACGTTAAACTGTAGACCAACTTCTATTATTCTATAGCCTCGGTATTGTAAAGGACACTAAAACTACCAATTGAAGAAGAACCTACTCCAACTAACCAATCAACCATTACCGTTTAATCCAATGTATATAAAAAATAAAGATATTTTTCTGAAGACGATAGCAACTACACCGAGAGAAAAATGGAGCACATTTAGAAGGAAAATCCGTAGATTCCGACTGCAGGCAGCTTTCCTGGAGCTGCATCAGCGACAAGAAAACTGCAATCTATGTTAGGCTAAAGGAGGCGTCTGTTAGGCTAAAGGAGACGGTGATGATGAGTAATGAATGAAATGGTGGAATGAAGAAAGTGGAAGGAAACGGGAGAACCCCCGAGAAAACCCACGCACACGGTGTTTGTCCACCACAAAGTTCACTTGGCGGGGGCTGGGATCGAACCCGCGACCCCAAGCACCAGAGGTGAACGCTCTATCACTGAGCCACCGCGGTCCCCTTCATGCCGAAAGAGCAGTAAATAAGAATAATATAATGAAAAAACTTTCTTGTTCATTTAGCAATATTTTGTTTTACTCATTCTAATTTTCGTATTTATAATTCTTTTCTTATGACATTTGCTACAAATATACATTTCCTGATTATACACACAGTAACAGTATTAAAAATACCCTGCAAAATCATGATCAAATTATGTTCCCACAACAAGACAGTTATAGATATGCTAAATCATTTTAGACATGACTGTACATACAAAGCCGTAGCTAGGAGAGAGGGCGAGCGGGGCGGTTGCTCCGGGCACTGATAACAAGAGGGCGCTAAAGGAGCAAGAAAAAAGAAAAGTGTTGAAAAGAGTAAACGACGCGGCGCCCCATTACACATATTCTTCACCTCCATCGATTAATATTGAAAAATTAGCGAAGGTTTCTTCTGAATTTGCATACCAAGTCTTTTTCCGTAAAAGAATCAAAATTAAAATGCTATTTGTGTGGTCACATACAGAATAAAATTACAAAAGTTTATTACTGGAAACTAATGCTATCACACCCACTTCGTACATTTTAAAAGCACATAGTTCTAGAGCCTGTCTATCTCATCTATGCCCTCGGAAAGTATGCGAACTATACTGCGGCTCCCCCATCCCCGCCGCCCTCTGACGGAGGAAATTCTCCCTTTTGCTTACGGAAAAGAAGTGAATGACCCCAGCTGTGTTGCCAATTTGTCATTGAATCGTTTGCTCTTGACGAGTGAAGATCGTAGGCTACTTAGAATGGCTAACAAGATAGAGGACAGCGAAGTCCGTGAAATAATTCATTTTGGCAACGCTTCCGCATTTAACAATTGAAAGATCTCGGCCGCAATAACTTCTCCCTCCTCTTTAGAGGGAGGTACGGGAAAGCACACATCGACTGCAGCGCCAGAAGAGGCACAGATCAAATAGAAAGGCTCTAGCGTATTGAAATTTAATTTCTTATCGATAGTATGAAACAAATTTCTATAAGTATTTTCCAAGTCAATTTGTATACAACCAAGGGTAGTTTTGTCAAGTTTAACATAATACATAACAAACGCTTTTGGCTGTCGCAATGGTCTGTCCAAGCAGTTTGATAACAGTTCAGCGTAGCATAACAACAAAAGCTGCTTCTCTCATGTGCAAAAAAATAAAAATAAAATAAATAAATAAAAAGCTTGGTAATGGGGCGTTTACAGTTGGTCGATTTAGTCGCACGACGTCAATTCAACTAAATCGAACGCAAATCGACTAAGTGTAAACGCCCCATAAGGTGAGTGTAGGGGGCGCTGAATTCTACTTCGCCCCGGGCGCCGAAATCTCTAACTCTGATTACATACATGGACATGATTTTCTGTAATATCTGTATGTGCTGACAGAGAACACACATTATTTCGGTCTATTTGTGGTTGTACATATTGGTCCTGGCGAAATAATAAACCTAATCGTTGCCTGGTATAGCAAATCTTATGTGTGATTCAGAATCCTTCTAAATTTCGTCTTTCCAGATTATCTAGGCTAAAAATTAGTTTTTTTTTCGCTCAGTGCATTAATGTAAAATTTTTATTTTTAAAAGGAAATATTTGGTCTAGGAATTAATTCGTGCGGTTTTACAAAAGATGGCGTAACTAGTTTATTGTCCCATAGTTTCGTTGATCCAAACATGCGTTGAAAACTACTGTCATTGAGCATCTTGTTTAGTATATGTCAGTTGCTTGAAGCGGAAACAACAACATTTTTTCTTCAACTGAAAATGGCGCATTTTGTGCCTGATAAAGTGTTTTTGCGGGGAGTTATTCTTCATTGCTTTAACATAAAGAAAAGTGCTACCGCAAGTCATCATATTTTAGTGGAAGTGTTTGGTGACCATGCTCTAGCTGAGCGAACGTGTCAGAAGTGGTTTGCACGGTTTAAAGGTGGTGATTTCAGCTTGGAAGACCAAAAGCAATTTGGACAGCCAAAAGAATTTGAAGATGAAGAATTGAGAGCATTGCTTGATCAGGATTCGTGTCAAACGCAGGACGAACTTGCAGAAGCATTTGGAGTTGAGCAAACAACAGTTTCCAAACGTCTCAAAGCCATAGGAATGATTCAAAAGATGTCTTATTGGGATTCACATGAATTGAAAAGAAAGACGTTGAAAGAAGAAAAACCGTTTGCGAATTGCTGCTTCAAAGACAGAAAAGGAAGGGATTTTTGCATCGAATTGTAACTGGTGATGAGAAGTGGATTCATTACAAGAATCCTAAACGAAAAAAGGCCTGGGTGAAGCAAGGTGAACCAGGTCCTTCACAACCGAAACGAGATATTCATTGTGCAAAGGTTATGCTGTATATATGGTGGGATTTGAAACGTGTGGTGTACTATGAACTTCTGAAACTTGGTGAAACTATTAATGGACACCGCTATCGACAACAATTAATGCGTTTGAAGCAAGCTCTGGCCTGAAAACGACCAGAATGGAATAACAGGCATAATAAACTTATTTATCAAGATGATAACGCTCGACCACATGTCGCAAAACCGGTCAAAACCTATTTGGAAAATGTCGGATGGAAAGTGTTACTCCACCCGCCATATTCACCAGACACTGCTCCGTCTGACTACTACTTGATCGATTGCATGAATAACGATTTGATTGGACAGCGGTTCACTTCTTCAGAAAATATCGAAAAATGGATCTTTGATTAGACTGCGTCAAAAGATGAGGAATTCTTTCGACACGGAATCCGTAAATTGCCTGAAAGATGGGAGAAAGTAGTGGCTAGCGATGGACAATATTTTTGTTAACGTATTCATTTACTTTGTTTTTGAAATAAAGCTTCAATTTTTATTAAAAACCGCACGAATTAATTCCTAGACCAAATAAATCATCACAAATCTCCATCTTTGCAAATTGAATAGTTTTCGTAAATTGAAAGTATTCAGTATAAAACAGTTTTACTAGACCATCGTTTAATAACAAGAATTTATTCGGAAACAGATTAACTTTTACGTCTCATCTACTGTTATTTTCCTTATAATATTAGAAGAAAAAGAATTTTATAGAGAAAATTACATTTGAGCTAAACAAAACATATCTCATTAATTTTATTCTTAACGAGTTTTCTCACTAACTCTGTTTTTGTTGATGACATAGGTCATAAGGTTCTTGATTTTATATTTTATTTTTGACCTCTAAACTTCAGATGACCACAGAGCATTCTGACTTCTAAATTTATGACTATTTTTTATCTTCGTTACTTGGTTGTCGGTTTCACCAATACTTTTAAAAAGAATACTTTTTCTTCATTTTTTTCCAATTTGAATGACAACAGCCTTAACAAATAAGCGACATCTTAAAATTTATAGAGCATTGCTTGTATGTTTACGATATGCCTGATTAAAGATAGAAGTTATATAAACCTAAAGGTTTTTATTTTGATGTATGCACGTGTCATGACGGAAAATATTCGGAAAATAAGCAACAACTGAAACTTTTTAAAATTATTTTTAACAGACAGTGTTATGATACAGCATTTTAAAATATTCTCTAATATATTTTTCAATTCTTTTTCTAAAATTTTGTCAACGAAATAACTAGAGCCCGGATTTCCACGCATAAACAATGCCCGGGGTATGCATGCAAATATGCACGAAAAATATAAAAAAAATATGCATTAAAAATTTAACATATGCACTGAAATATACACTAAGAACATAAATTTTCAATTTCTTGTATAAATATTTCATCTTGATGATCTCGCTTGTTTGAACGATGAACTCTTCCTTATCTTTTTTCTCTGTGTTTATCAATGAGAAAGTTTTCTAGATCGAAAAGTTCTTTTCTACATCAGCCTAAGTCACTGGTGCATGTAAAAAGCACTAAATATCTTCCGTGTTAGGTCCTCTTCCAACTCAATGTTTTCACCAGTAAGTATATTTGCAATGTCACAGATTGTTTTGTATCCGGGATTTTTTCCTAATACTTGGCAAAGTTTATCTGACGGTATTTTCGCAATACGGCGAGTTTCACTGGACCCAAAGTCTGCGATAATTCGCCCAACAAGGAGAGTGAATGCAAGAAAGCATTGTTACGGCATTCCAATTGTCTGATAATTTCATGTATTCTCAAGAAGTGGTTGTGTGTGTACTTAAGTTTGTTTGTTCTCAATGTCATTTGTAGAGAAACATTTTTGTAATATATAAGTAGCGGGCTGCGTCATCGGGATTTAGAGAGTTTACAACGGTCTTCACTTGATTTAAGTTTTCTGCATAATGCAACACAGCTTCTACCCACGAGCCCCATCGTGCTTAAACTGGTTGCGGAGGTAGCAAAACATTTTTCGCAACTTCGCGAAAGATACGTACGCGCGATAGAGCTTTCACAAATACTTTCTTTACATTTGATGCAAGCGCATCTACTTCCAGATATTGGGGCCGCGGTGGCTCAGTGGCAGAGCGTTCACCTCTGGTGCTTGGGGTCCCGGGTTCGATCCCAGCCCCCGCCAAGTGAACTTTGTGGTGGACAAACACCATGTGCGTGGGTTATCCCGTTTCCTCCCACTTTCTTCATTCCACCATTTCATTCATTACTCATCATTACCGTCTCCTTTAGCCTAACCGGCATAAGCGTGGGACGTAAAACTCAAAGATTTCATTTCATTTTTTTTTTACTTCCAGATATTGCCATCTGATTGTTTCTGCTACGCGATGAAGGCCGTGTGCAAAACAAGTCAGGTTGACTAATTTTGGATTCAACACTTTATTCTATTATTCTTTACAGCATTTAATTCAACATCTGCGTTTACTGTGATTCTGTCCACTTTAAATATATCCTACTTTCTTGTGATATACTCTAAAATATGCTAGTATGCAGCAATAAAATTTGGAAATGTGAAGTATCCTGCGAAGTTTACGAAATATATTCACTCTAAATATGCACTTATATGCCCTGTCGTTTGCGTCTTAAACGAATCCTTACAAGTTCATCGGAAAGAAATAAATATTTTCCATACGTTTCGACATGTTAGTGTAAACATGCATTTTGCATATAAATCCGGGCTGTAGAAATAACACACTTGAAAAAATCGTGGGGGCGCGGTGGCTCAGTGGTAGAGCGTTCACCTCTGGTGCTTGGGGTCCCGGGTTCGATCCCAGCCCCCGCCAAGTGAACTTTGTGGTGGACAAACACCGTGCTCGTGGGTTTTCTCGGGTTTATCCCGTTTCCTCCCACTTTCTTCATTCCACCATTTCACTCATCTCTCATCATCACCGTCTCCTTTAGCCTAACTGGCATAACCGTGGGACGTAAAACTCAAAGATTTCATTTCATTTTTTTTTTTTTTTTTTTTTTTTTTTGAAAAAATCGTTTTCCGGTATTTGATTATATGAACTATTACATTTTATACTCGAGATGAGTTTTGGTGTTCCAGTTAATTTATTTAATTCAGAATAAAGTATACTCGTAATACTATACCATTTGTATGCTTTACAATATTAATTTATTACACTAAAACAATACAGAATTGGTACATAACTGACAGCTATGAACTGGAAAACTGTCCGTAATGAACAAAAAGTTCAATATGCTTTAACAGTTCTTGCAAACGAATCTTTACGGTTTCGTAACTTTATGGTGCAGGGCTTGTGGTAGCATATTACAGAAGTGCAATATCAGAGCTGCATCACACCCTCTGGACTCCTTTAGTATAAAGAAATCGCGTGGGTTGATATTCAGATTGTGAGGCGGTAATAGCAATCCGTGGTTTAAAAAATCCATTTCGTGGGATTTTTGACATTAATTTCTCGAAAATGGATAAAGGGAATTTTCATCGCAATTAACTGCAAACACGAAATTTTTTCATCGACAGCAACAAAATTCTCTATGGATGGAAAGTAGACCAGTGCAGTGGCGTCATTTCAGATCTGGCTTGGGGAGAGGGGCAAGACCTCTTGATATAAGTAAAATTTCGCTGACAATACTGACACTACTATTCTATTGATAAAATCTATATAAATCTCAAACTCAGGGGGGGCAAATGCCCTTTCCTGCCCTCCTAAATGACGCCCCTGGATCATTGACTCCTCAATAATCTTGATATCCGAGTTAATTATCAAAGTTTGATACCGAAATATGTATGGTAGTGCAAAAGTAACTTGCAATTCTTTTTTTAAAAAACGTAAAAAAAAGTAAAATCCAAAATGAGAAACAAACAACTTCAAATACGTTCTACCCAAAGCGAGTGGAATAAAGTTCATCTAGTATTCTTACGTTCATTACAAAATGATGATACAAAGGAATTATGTAAATATTTCCTCATGGCAAAATGTACTTATTTTCGTCAAAATTTTCAACTGTTTCTTTCAATTAAGGAAAGAGTTATTTACTTCATAAACGTAGACTATCTAAGTTTACGGGCATCTTACTCATATATTGAAGGAAATGTGTGACAATACTTTCATTTTTCATATTTTTTAAATTTTAATTTTGTATTTAGTAGAACATGGAAAATTCAAAAGCAAAATGGGAATTTCTGCCTCTCGGGATGGGATTTCATAACGTTTCAGGTTAGCATCACTGCTATGAGGTTCAAGCCCTATTATGTTTGCTATATGTGGACATGACCTACAGTGTTTCTACTAAAAACAAGTCAAATATGGTGATGTCAAAAGCGATGTATGATTGTTCACAATCATGGCCATTTACAACTTCTAATGCCATCTGCTGGATTTTCCAGGGAATTCTGCATTCACGCGTAAGTCCTGAATACAAGTACTGAAATATTACACATTTAATGAAATAATTAAATGGTGTTCTTGCATCATCCTGTAAAACACGAATGGTATACGAAGAGCTGTATCAGTTATTTGCTAAGAAGTAAAAATTTCGCTAATGGGAGCGTAAGAATCAACCCCTCTCTAAAATGTACGATAGTTATCTTCAACTGCCCGATGTGTAGCGTTAGAATACGTCTTTTCTGCTTGGAGCACTCTGGAGAATCAGCACGAGACAAGAAAGGAAAGAGACGAGCTGATTTGTAAGAGTTAAGTAGAAGAATAGTCATGAACCCATGAATACAGTACGTAAAAACCCCACATACTACAACATGAGACTTTTTCTGGGGGAGACATCAATTTTATCTCACTTTTCTTTGTGGCAATCGAACACAAATAATCACATTTCTCCCCCAAAATACATATCAAATCGGATTATTGGGGGGACAGTCCCCCCAGTTCCAAGATTGGAGGACAAATGTCCCCCTCATCTCCCCGGGATTTGTGCCAGTGCATTTTATCTACACTGGTGGCCTAATTTTTGTATTTCCACATATACTACAACATTGACGTGAGCTTGACTTGTCCCACGTATTCAAAATATAAAGTTTGTAATTGTTTTTTAATCGGAACATGAATCAATTAACCAACAATAACGATTTTTGTCCAAATTAAGTTTAAAAACACACAGACTCATCCCTATAAAAGATCCTTGACTTGTTCTTCTTTTTCTCCCTCTTAACCGAATGAATGTTGTGTTTGTTCGTGTTAAAATGGCGCTGCTGGTTAATGGTGTGTTCAAAAATAGACAGTGTTGTTAAGTTTATCCCTTTGAAAATTTCTGTGAGAAGTCTTCTTTTACTCTCCAACCGAATCTCCTTAAGTTTGTTTATTAGTTTTTTGTAGCTTGTTATCTACAACGACGGTTTATAATCAGTCATAACAGCTTTGCAAGAAGCTAGTTTCGTTCAATATCTATACGCTGTTACATTACTTCTATAAGATTTTATTAGGTGTTAACTGGTGGAAACACTTCTTTAAGATCTGGAATTTAAAACCTTTTATGATCGGTTCCATTCAATGGGCTCTAGAAAGAAATCAACAACGTTCATTTTAGCTTAATTTGGTGACTTAAAGCATTTATTCTTAGCTTTTTCCCCCCTTTACTATCTTCTACAAATAAATGAACAGCCCTAAATAAATAAAAACGAACGAGATTTACAAATTTAACTATTGTCTGGAGATAACTTATTTTGCATTTGTTCAGAAAGTGATCCCACTACAGTTTATTTAAAAAGTCAGCTTGTCCAAACACAAAATAAAAATACTCGTTATCAACATGTCGTGGTTAGTTTTAGCTAATTCCAGAAGTCTTAACACATAATTAAAAGGGCATGAAGTTAGGATTATAGTATAAGGTAGTACAATGAAGAGTGATGGGTGACTTCATGAGGCACTTTCCATTGCATTTAACCCTTTGGGGATCCAATGGTACAATTTGTACCATACGGGTGTTTCATGGTACATTGCGTTATAACTCTCCTATTTGAGCTTTTTCGTCCGTTTTTTTTCCAAGTCCAGAGGCATTGTAGAAGACTTTACGTATGGTTTCACACCTTCCTGCGTCGAGACATAGGAGGTGATGACGTCATAATTCTAAAATATATATTTTCTTTTAATGTTTTCTTTCTCGCCTGTGTTCATTATTTTTTGCGGGTTTATTTTTGCACGTAGAAGATTGAAATTTTGCACAAACATTCAGTCCACCGAGTAGTATTTACCAAAGTTTTTTTTCTTCAGATTTCTGCGTTAAAACAGGGGGGATCCAGAGGGACAAAAAGTTGAAAAAAGGGATATTTTTACCAAAAACTCCCTTTCTTCGGGATTTTCCCGCCTTAGATACATTATGGAGACATGTGAATGGTACCGCCTGAAAGGCAGTTCTATTCTGAAAAGAATGATGGGCAAACCATGACCCTACGGTAATAAGGAAAGTGTCAGGGAATTTTTATCAAAATATACTTCTGTATAGGGGAATTTTGGACATTTTCGGTATTTTTTTTGCGGGCTTATTTTTGCACCTAGAAGATTGAAATTGTGCACAAACATTCAGTCCACCGAGTAGTATTTAACAGATTTTTTTCATATTTCTGTGTTAAAAAAAGGGATACAGAGGGGCTAAAAGTTGAAAAAAGGGATATTTTTACCAAAAATCCCTTTTTTCGGGATTTTCCCGCCTTAGATACACGATGAGACACGTGAATGGTACCGCCTGAAAGGTAGTTCTATTATGAAGAGAATGATTGGCGGATTATAGTCCTAGGGTAAATAGAGATGTCTCAGGAAATTTTTTACCTGAGATCATCGTGTTTTGCGGTAATTTGGGGCATTGTGGGGATTTTTGATAAAATTTCTCCCGCCCTTAGTATTCAAGTTAGAAACTTGAAATTCGGCACACACATTCAGTATACCAAGTACTATTTACCAGTTTTTTTTAGATCTCTACGTTCACACAGGGCCGTTCCAGAGAGGCCCAAAGTGTGAAAAAAATTCCCTCGAAATTTTCCCTTTGACATCACTTTTCCCTCTCCTGGTATACGGTATGAGCATGGAAGTGGTACCATTTGAAAGCCAGCTCCATTCTGAAGAGAATGAGCTATGAACCATGATCCTAGGATGAATAGTGACGATGCAGTAGCTGCTTGACTGAAAGTCTAAAAAATACCCCCAAAACCCCGGATCCCTTAAGAGATAAAAAGAAAAAAAGAAAAGAGATAACATTAAACTATTATCTCACCTTTCTCATTATTTTAGTGGATAATTTAAAGTAAAGTCCAAAAATGTAAAAAATAAGGCATGGACAGTATCTACAAGATGATATTATATGAACTAATAATTGACGCTACAGGGGAAAAAACGATCATAGTCACAAAACCAAAGTTTGCAGGAAAGCGTTTTTAAAGTTTGAAGACTCACATTTATTACACGTGTAAATTATTTGTAACCTCGTGAACATTTATTTGTCATGAAACTATAACCAGAAGGAAAATACTATAGCTACATTAATACTATGATTATTATGTTATCACAAAACCTGTGTACATAGACTATGACAGTTTTCCCAGTAATGTAAGAAGAGTACGTAGAACAATTCTGGGAAAAATGTAATGTTACAACGTAAATAAATAATGTAGAATGTAAATTTATTCATTACATAGGTTTATTACATCCCATATATTAGTTAAGTGATTATTATTTGTTGATAGTAATAGCGAAATGAACTAAGAAAGGGAATATTCCGATTTGGTGAATTCAATTGCTCAAAATGATTGCTAGCATTGGATTCAGCACTAAAAGAAACAGAGAAAAAGAGGATGTTTAGTGGCAGGCCGTATACAGGGTGGGAGATAAGCAGTGCTGTAGTCCTAAAATTTTCAGAGGAAATACGCTGTTTTGTGATCATCTATGACTCTCATAAAAGACATAGAAGTCATTTTTTAATGAACAATGTAAAACGCATGTATTAATTCAATTGAAATACAAAGGATACTTTACTGTTTTATAGTCTTAAAGCATTTCATGCTATTTTCTTGATGACATCTTACTTAAATCACCACTTCTCAAGAATCCCATCAACCATTCACGGCACCGCTCCATCCATACCTGCTGGATGCGCATGTCCTTCACTTTTCTGTCCCATGGCTCCGGGTCCATGCGTCTTAAAACCAAAAATTAATTTATCATAAATAGGAAAAATAGGCCATAGCATAGTTGGCATTTTAAAAAAAAGCAGCCCACATACAACGCTTATCTTTCTACTGTGCTCGATCGCAAGTTTTACATGCCGGATGATCGTTTAAAAAGCGAACATTAACTATAGTAGAGATGGGCGAAACCGGTAGAAAAAAAATGAAAACTGAAAATACTGACATTTCAGTTTTATCCAAAAGCTGTTTCGATTTTTCACCGAAACCAGTTTTGATATAAAACATAAAGCGGTTTTTGATACAACAGCAAATCAATTTTAATAAAAGAACTTAATTGGTTTCAAAATCGAAGCAGTTTCCATAGGAGAGCGAAACCGTTTCTTATAGAAAGCCGGTTTTTGTTCCTACAAGAAACCAGGAAGCTGTACACAGACGGACGGACAGACAGCAGTTTTGTAAGACTCCCTATACTTAAGCACAGCATAGCTTGAAAATCTAAAAAGAAAAAAGAAAAAAGTGGTGTCGAGTGTAGTGAAACAAAATTACTAATAGTATAGTAGAAGAGAGTCACTTTAGGTTTTTCAAATGAAGTAAAATATGAAAATGAAAGCCAGTTGATTACACTTGTTTAATCCTAAACGATAGATTTCTTTGGAAGAACAATAAATCTCAGGGCTTCATTTGTGAAACGAAACCACTGGATTACACTAATTGTGATCTTTCAGAAACTGACAGAATATATTTAGTGCAAATGGTCAAAACGCTTCAAGAGATTACGGAAAGAACATTTTCTTCTCGTGTTGAAGAAGAGTGGTGTGGTAACTATATAATCCTGTCCATTTATCACTGAACATACGCAAGAATTCCATGATATTCTTCTTTCAGACTTCGCAGTTTGAGGAGACAACTCTGAGTTGGGGTGGGGGTGGGAGAGAGGGGGAGTTGGAAAAAAGAATCAGTTAAAAGATTATGTATAAAGCTCGAAAGTGTAAGTGCATTTCCCCTATAATTTAGAATTTTCAATATAATTTAGATTCTACCGTATAAACTGCTGAGAAAAAACCTTTTCCATAAGCTGAAAGAATGGGAGAACTATTGACTTGCACATTACTTTGACGCAGCTTGACTATTTCCAAGTCGGCGTCTCTGATGCCATAGCTTGCTTCTTCCATTCTCAGGTCTAAAATCTACTTGTAGGACTAAAATTGTTGGTATAACGTCCCAAATTGTTGCTTAGAAAGGTTGTATCGTTTAATATAAATACACAAAGAAAATACTACAAAAGTAGTATATTGTCTGAAGGGAACGTGAAAGCTAGAGCAAAACACACTTTGTGATCTACACAAACGATACACATATGCTGAGCACACAACTTAAACAGGCTTGGCTAATTGGCGAACCTTCTTTCTGAAACCTCTCATAAGGGGCCGGACAACGGCGTCAGTAAAAGTGCTGGCATCTCTGTTTCAGTCGGAACGAAGCTGTACCTCTGAAATAGCAGGACGAACACTTTCCCGCAGTTTTGCTTTCATTGAAGCCCAGAATTGTTCTATGGGACGCAGCTCTGGGCAATTTGGTGAATTCATCTCTCTATCCACAACATTGACATCGTGGTTCCGATACAATTGCATTCCGTGGTTGCTAATATTCCATAATGACACGTCGCCAAGTCGAAAAAAAATAATGTTTTAACTCTGTGTTTACGTAGTATTGGTAGAAGTCGCTTATTTATGCACTCGTTGACATACAAATCACTTGTCATTGAACGGTTTGAAAAATGCACGTGATTTCATTCCACATTTGCTTATTCTTTGCCAGACCAGAACCATTTTGACAAATTTTGCAGTCAAAATTGATTTGTCAGCTTTGTTGACAACCAAACCTTTGCGAACAGTGTAATATTGGGGACCAGGCAATGATTTGTAGTCCAATTTGACATACGTTTCGTCGTCCATAATCACACACACATTTGTTTTGGACAGAATAGAGTCGTACAACTTTGTTAAGCTCGTTTTCACGGCTACTTCCTGCCCTGCACTTCGTTTAGGTGTTTTTTTTTGCTTTTGTAAGTGCTTGGGTTATGTCTCCGTTTGACACGCTGAACCATTCCAATAAATGTTGCGAATTTTCGGGCAAGATCTCGCACAGAGAGTTCCTTCTTGGAGACAAACGCTCTCAGTATTTTATTATCCAATTCCGGGTTAGCTGGACCTAGTTTTCGTCCAGGTCGGGATTTGTCTTTGAAGGTATACTCCTCACTATATTTTCTAACTGCCGTTTGCACTGCACCAACACTTACCCCTTCCAGTTTTCCAGTTATCTGTAGCTTAGTCCTTTAGTGGTACACCATCTGCTCACGTTGAATTTTCTTTTCTCTGCCGAGAGCCCCCTTCATTTTCTTTCGTCTTCAAACTTTCAACACACAAACTGCACCTACTGCTTTACCAAATTCACATGACTTAATACCATACTCTGGCAGCTATATGCACACTCCTGCTACCTGTTCTGGGAAGGGGGAAGTTGTATTTATGTTAAACGATATAGTACATATGTAGTGTTAAACGTTGTATTTAGTTTCTGTGCTAACTATTGGATTACCATAGCATATAATTATACTCTTCCTCTCTTCGTTGTAAATATACACTATCTACCGGTAAAATGAGAACCTAGCGCTACTTTCCGAAAATTTCTGCCGTAACATTTCCGTTTGAGGCTTAAAACAAAGCGTACGTTTGCAAAAGGTGCAGTTCAAGTCGATTTTCTGAAGGTTGAAGAAAAAAGATTTGGAAAGTCGTGAGTTCGATTCCCGAGACCAGACACTGAGCATTTCCAGGGTAATTCCTTATTCGCACAAGAGATACCTAAGGACATTTTAAAAAAATCAAATTTAATTTTAATATACGAGTAGTTATTGGTCCATCCCCGTCAGAAAATCCTGGATCCGGCCCTGATTCTATATAATATACATTTGTTACTGATTTTCTCCGACATCGATTACAGTTTTGTTTCTTTTTTGTTGTTTGTTTTTAATTCTAACTTTAATTTTTCAGCAATTTCTTCTAATCGTTTAAACTTGTCATCTTGATATTTGTCACTGCTAATTTCCTTTCTTTTTATCCTGACTGTTATTTACACCTGTTTTGAGATTGAATATTCTTTCGACATTTTTGTCTATAAATATTCATCTATACGCTTCTCTTTCCTTCTTCACGTGACTCTTTTGTTTTTCTCTTATAAGCTAATACTCTGGTTCTATCTAATTTCTATAACTTGTAAATTCTGCTACGGGATTAAATTGTGTCAATATGAAACAGTAGTAAATCATTACATATCAATGCGATCACTTTCTTTCCAGGCAAAATAAACTCATACTTTTTAATAAGAGACAAGCGTGGCCACACCTTCGGCAATATCAATTCATTTTACTCTTGCAACTTACTTTTTAATTTTGCTTACCTAGATTTACACTATTCGTCTTCTTGAACACTTAAAATCATTTTACAGTTTCTTTCCTTAATCCATCAAGTGAATGTATTTGGTTGTAAAGGAGGTAACAGGAACACAGGAACACAGGAGGTAACACAGGAACGTCACGACGTGCCAATGAGGTACGGAAGAATAAATTAGCTCGTTAAGCAGCCCTCATCATCCAAATCCTAACTATATATAAAACTACATGAACTGACATAAAATAAAGGGGTATTTCTGGTTGACGTGGAAAGTTGAAATTTGGCATGATTGTAGCTTTCCGAGACTAACACACAGGAAAATTGCGGAAAGTGAATATTTTTAATTTTTAAGGGGTCTAAAGGAGAGATGAAAAAAATCCCCATGTTATTTAAATGGACCTTTTTTAGGACTTATAATCTTATATTTTAGGTACTTGGAATTGGAATAGAAACTTGAAATTCCGTATGCTTGTACGTTTTTGTTAGCGTTACCTAGTAAGCCAATAAAAATTTTAAAAATCCAATTGTAGAGTGAACTATGAGGAACTGGAAAATCTTTCACATGTTATTTATATAGGACAGCTGCTACACCCCAAAATATTAGTCACTTACGGCAGGATTAGAGTGATGAAACTTGACATGATTTTAGCTTTCTGGGACTAACGCAGAGAAAAATTGCGAAAAATGAATACTTTTAATTGATAAGGGGTCTAAAGGGGGTATGAAGAAATTTCCGCATTATTTAAATGGGCATTTTCTTGGGATACACAATCTTATCTTTCAGATAGTTGAAATACAAAAAGAAACTTGAAATTGGGTAGCATTGTGGATTTAAGAAGTGCGAGGCCGTAGACCGAGTAAATGCTGGGGTCAGTGGGCAAAGCCGCCAGCCGGTGAAATTCAGGAAATATTAAGAACAAATGAACGAAATTTACTCTCGATGCAAAGGCTGATACATGAGAGACGCGAGGCTGTAGGCCGAACAAACGTAAGGGTCTGGGGGTGGGGGCCTCCATCTAGCCAAACTATTAAATCCAAACAGCTAACTTTTTATTGACGCGTTTTTGACAAAATCGATGTTAAACTTTCTGACAAATAAGGCCAAAATAAACAAAACATAAAATTTAAATTAGCAATTAGTGCTTAATCGATCATCAAAGTTGAGTTGATTTTGAGCAAACTACTTTCGATAAAATCGCCTCCAAACTTTACCATGTGCAACATACACATATATAGTGAGTTGGGCAGGGTAGGCCAAAAGTCATATGACAGTTCTAACATAGGAAAGGCTGATGGGTCATAGGTTTATGGGGATCCGGCAAAAATCAGATGCACAAGTGACCACTATGGTCGCTATGTTAGAGACTACCATCTTAAATATCATTTGTTTTAAACGTGAAGGTCGGCATTTGACGCATGTTTTACATGCAGTTCTTAGCAGGACTGAAATGCCGACCGTTTCGTCGGATCACTAACCGTTCACTAATTATGTTCTATATTGTCTTTACAGGTGTCGCTGACTGAACAATTGTAGGAATCTCAATTTTATTTTTTCCTATAGTGTTAATTTTTAAATAATATCATAGTATATTCACAGCAGATAAATATCAGTGGAACAAGTACAGTGGATTAAAAGATCCAATATATTTCAGGCAAAAATTTTCTTGTAGGCCTTATATCTGGAGAACTACATAAGTGTAGCCAAACCCAAACTATCTCTTCGTTGTAAATATACACTATCTACGGGTGAAATGAGAAGACAGCGCTACTTTCCGAAAATTTCTGCCGAAAGAGGAACTGTTCAGATCCTCTCTTGAACATTTTGATCTACGAACACGCATATTTTTTACGTGAATGGAGCAGTAAGAGAACAAAGCTACCATTACTGAAATGACAATAACACCTGCAGCTACTGAATGTAAAGATCCAGCCCCTAATTTTGTCAGAGGATGGTTCACATTCAACGTTCTTCCAGCCGGATGAGATTCTCCCATTGCGAACGTCATGTGAGAAACTACCTACATCAATAGTTTCCTAGGAAGTGGATCGGGCGTCAGGCGAAGATGAAGGGCACTACACACTGTCAATCTCACGCAACTAGACTTTTACCTAGGGTCATTTTTCTTTAAGCCCATGGTGTACTCCGTCAAGTTGCGGAATGTACAGCATCTGGTGCTGGAAATAGAGTATGTATGTACTTGTCTAGAGATATTGCCATCCACTGAGCATGAGGAACGGAAGAGGTGTGTGGTGCACACCATTGTTGCAGAGGATGATCGTTTTAAGCATGTATTGTGTGGATCAACAGAAGAAATACAGGCAATAATAAGTGAACGGTTAGTGATAAGACAAAATGATCAGCGGTATTGAGCTCGTCCGAAAAGACTATATATATATATATATATATATATATATATATACATATATATATATATATATTAAAAATGCGCCGCATGCCGACCTTCGTATTAAAAAAATATTTATATAAAGTAATATTTAAGATGACAGGCTCCAACATAACAGCCGTACTGATCATTTATGTTTCTAAGGTTGCCAGATTCTCCAAATATCATTTATAGAAAATGCGGATACCCGGCCCAACAGCCTTTCTCGTGTTAGGATTGTCATCTGACTTTTGGCCTACAATACACAACTTACATTTATTTTGTGGAAGTTACAAATGGAAAAGTTTGAAGGAGACTTTCTGTATATAAAGTTTGCTGTAAATAAATTCAATTTTAGTTTTCTATTAAGCACTGATTACTTATATTTTGTGCCCAGAATGGATAACTTCGGTCTTATTTAAAGTTATTTGGGAAATTAAATGTCGATTTTCTCAAGTACGCACCGATGAAGTTTAAGAATTAATGCATCCAAATTTTGATTCCAGTTTTGCTTTACAAAACAATGGCCACAAACATATTTTCTCCACCTTTCGTGGCACACGTTTCGTAGGACCATCTTTTACAAACTAGACATTTTGACCAGTCTCTTCCCCCTGCACTGAACGACCACAATTTACCACAATGTAAACCTTACTCATCATCGTTGTCATCAGTAGGATCACGTAAACTATCGCTATTTTCATTCAAGTCACTCACTGACTCTTCGGATTCACTTTCTTCTTTGTAGTCACGTGATATCCTTTTCTTTGGCGAGGATGTCCGTTGTGATGTAGTAAATGCAGCTTCTAAATCCTCTAAAATTTCCCCGCCTCAGGGACATGGTAGGGAAATGTGAATGATACGATTTGAAAGATTGCTTTATTATGAAAAAACGAGGTATGAACCATGAACCTACGGTAAATAGGGATGATACTGTAGTGCTTGACTGAAAGTCTATAGTTTACCCCCAAAAAAGCCGGAATTTTAAGGGTTAAACCTGTCTCATCACAGGTTTCACCCCTTCACCCTGTTCCGATTTTCTTCTCTAACGAACTTGACCTGTCATTTAAACCAATAAACAATCTCTGAAAGTTTCATTCAAATCGGTTCACGTGTTCAGGAGTTATCGTGAGACACATAGACACACATTGTCAGGCAGATAATCACACAGACAGTCAACACAAATGCCGAATGTCTCGACTAGGAGATGTTCGCTGGCGCTCGGTGTAAAATAATATGTTAGGTCTAATATAATTTACAATTCAGTTATTCTTCTTTGCTTCTAGTTCACATACGTATGAACTTATTTAAGAATATTCCATATTAGAATCCTGCTACTATTCCATATTAGGAAAATCGCAGTTTTGGATAATTCTCTTCCTACACACTTTTACGTATTCTCTGTGTACTGAATCTTTATGCCCTTATGGCACACTATATATACAATCTAAATATCACAAACTCAACAGTAATATGTACCTCTTTGCGTACATTCAGCAGCCTGGAAAGATACATCCGAAAATCTCAAGTTCTTCAGAAAAATATTTTGCAACAAAAGATGTTTTCTTATTGTTCAGCAGCAAACCACTCATGCACAGACTGGGGTCGCCATGATATACAAGTTTACGTACACTCCACGTGGTGGCAGCACATAGACAAAATAATCTAGTATTTCTTACTAGGAAAGTATTCCATATACGTCGCACCCACCCTAATTTTATTACTATTCACTCAAAATTCGTCATGTCATGATCATATTAATTGACACTAACTAGGGATGATTCCATACCAGGACCAATTACCTTTAGAAAACCTATATGTTGTCTGAAAGCTCTTGCCATGAGAAGTACGAAACAGTTTTCAAATCACTTGCAAACCCGTAACCTGACCTTATAAGGGTCACTTTGTTGGTGTTTGTGACCATATGTATGGCATATTCGACAGAAGTAAAATTGAATGTTACGATTAATCACGCGTAAGCGTCTGAGCCCATCATGATCCTTTTTGGCTCATTGCTAGAATGTGACCCGGGCAAGGGTTTAATAATATCACTTTGCACGAAGACATACCCATTTGGTCAATGTTGCCAACGAATTGTAAATATAATGTTTCAGCTGGTTTCTGTAACACTGGATGTATATCCATGAAACGTAGCATAAACATCATTCGTCACTAGAGAAAATATACTGTGAACGTATTCCTCTCTCAAGCACTCCAGTTTGGCAGTGTTGCCAATTAATGCGAACATTCAAGATTTTCGCATGAAGTCTGTATCATTGGCAGACATAATTAGACTGTGACCTATGCTAGGTTTGTAGTATGTTATTGTGAGCCTACAAGCACCCATGTTGTCAGTGTTTCCGATCATTCTAGAATACATTTTCTAGGAAGGTTGCCTAACCATTGCTTGCATAGAGACAAAATTTGACATAAACATTGTTCGACACAATAGCAAACATATTGTGGTTGTTACCATTCCCCAAGCACCCTAGTCTATTCAGTCGCATGTTCATATCATTAGAAAATATAAAAATACCTCCAAGCTAGTATATTGCTATTTAAAGAACTTCCATTTTGAAAACGTTACCAATACTGACAATTTGGTAGCGTTTTCAAAATGGAAGTCCGCCGCAATTTTGCACAGGATTATCATAGGAAGTCGAAATGTGCTCCATCTTCTTTCATTTAACAAGAGCTTTCAAATGATGTGCTACTTAACCCCTCTTGCCATTTGAAACTTTTTAGTTGTACGCCACCTGGGATTCTGTGGGGGCCCTGAGACAAGACGTTTTAACTTAAATCGTTGTGCTTTGAAAATAATGCCATACTTCCTTTCCTGTTTTCACATTTGTCTCATAGTTTCCAATTTATAGGGGTGGCCATGGAATTTTCAATTAAGTTTTTGTTTAGATTTTGACCTGCCGCCATTTTGTACAGGGTTGTTGTAGGGAGTCGAGACTTGCTTCATTTTCTTTCATTTAACAATAGATTTCAATGATGTGCCACTTAACCCTTCTTGTCATTTGAAATATTTGATTTGGACCCTGTATGGGACCCTGCGGGGGACCCTGGTGTAAAGTTTTTTTTACCCCAAAAAGTTTGTCCTTGAAAATGATGGAATACGTGTTGTCCGAGTTTTCCATTGACCCAACTGTTTCCGAACAAATGTCTCGGTTCAAACTATTCTGTCAGGTAATCTTTTGTAGCTTTTACATTACAAAATATGTTGTAACTCACTATATTCCGCCCGGTGGCACGTATAACTTTGGGATTCACCTAGTTATAACATATCAAAAGCAAACACAATTGTCTCGTTCGGATCTCAGCGGAGCCACTGCGTGACCCTCCCTTGTGAGTTATTTTATGAACATTGCTTTGCAATTCTTTTTTTGTGATAAATTATTGAAAAACGTCGGAACAGTGGGATCATATGTGAAACACAGAGCATGCAACGGAAATCATTTATTATATCACTGCCCTAAATGGGGCTCTTGCGTTCTATACTAGATTTATGCTCTTGATTAACAACACTGATCATAGGTGGTCAAGAAAAAAATGGCGGTATAGAGTTTCTTTTGAGTTGTGATTTGAAGTGAATAGTTGTTTTATTGTTTAGTGCAGTATGAAGAAAATTACATTTATAACTAATAGACAAAGCCGTGGAAAGTGTTCGGCTGCAACAAGGTACAGACCTTAGTTACTTACTAAGTTTTAGCAAATGATGACTGCGATAACAATACCAGACACAAATTTAATAAACTTTTTTTGACTTACGAGCAGCGTTGCTCTCTGAAAGGGAGACGACCTACCCCAAAGCTTTCCATGAAGACGACAGCTAGCAATCATTCACGAAATTTCAGTCCTCGTGGCAGCTTTTCTTGGCTTTTGGGTGCTCTGTAAGAAATAAAATGTTCTGTTTCGTTTGCATTATGTTTGGGGCTAAGAGGTCGGAGTGGTGTTCAAACGGTATTTCTGATTTGGGTAGTTTCATAAAGAAAGCTAGAAAACATGAGTCATTGAAACAATATTTGCTGCATAGTGAATATTTTCACTTGTTAGGGAGAACAAGCATTGAACATGTATTTTATTGTATTGTTTCGCACAAGGGACTAACTTTGGCATCCCCATTTCGAAATACCACGCTACGCTACTGAATCCAAGCAACCAAAAATTACATTCTTGGAGTTAAGTTTCGTTGGTTGTCATACGACGATATGGTACACCACATTTGCCCGGTCGTATTCAGCTATAAATTGGAAAGTTAATATGACAATTAAGTTAATTATCTATAAACTTAATTGAAACTAGTGAAATATTGTAATTGTTATCGGAGAAACATGTATTGAAAATTGAAAAGATCATGGGATCGCAAGAAGTGTATTGAAAAGAAAGAAACAAAGAAAACAATCCAAACAGAAAAGCAATTTTGAATGAGAAAGAGCAAAAATTTACAATAATGCATAGTTATTTTATTAAACACTTGCTAGTTTATCAAAGGTTCCATTGACAATAAACAGAAACGAAACTTTAACATTTTTGATATGCATCAAACAATTATAGTAATAATAGTAATACATTAAAAAAAATCGGAATTGTGACATCATTTATTTTCTTGCGCAAAATGTTTCCAGTTCATAACTTTTTTCTCTTTTTAGATATTTTTGAACTCAAGCTTAGAGGAAGAAGTAAAAGAGAAAACTAAAGGCGTGTAATTGAAAATAAGAGGAACAAGTTTTGCTTCTAAGAATTCTCAATCGTGTCTTCTGGTGAAACTTCGAACTCTCCAGACCCCTTGCGTGATGCTGTAGCAGACGTTTGTGGTTGATCCCAATTAATCCGTAACTTGAAATTGGGTAACATTGCGGAACGAATAAGAGGTAAGACTCTCAAGTAGAAATCAATGAAAAATACAAGAATAACTTCTGCTTCTTTTGGAGTTAGGATTTCCATTCCCAAAGGCGGCCGCTGAAAAATATAGAAATTGTTAAAAACACAAACCAAAAATGTCACTAGTTCAGATCTGACAAGTGTTTAAATAATAAGGTAGTTAGGGATCTCTTGTTTGTCAAACGTCAATTAACAGATTAATAATTTCCTTCTACAACAAGCAAGACTTTATTTTACATGAATTAAGGACCAAAAATAGAAATTCAATTTATGCTCTTTCGCAGGAGACCAATTCGACAAGCTTGGAGCCTTATATAAATGACAGCGTTTTGGTACTAATGAAAAATACAAATTACGGCATAAATGTTAATTTTCCACCCATGTTGTGCAGATGCTGGTCGATTACTCGATGAGATGCAAGTTGGTTGCTGAGATGATCCTTGGACCTCTCCCTTACCTTTTTATATGATATAAATTTCGTCATTCAGACCCTGAGGTTCTCCATAACAGCCTTGTTTGTCCACTTAATTACTTTTTACGCTACGTGACTGCCGGAGAACCTCATTAGTCCACGATAAGTGTGACTGTTTATCCAAAATTCTTTTGTAACCTAATTTAAGTACACATACATTTTTTTACATATAATTACTAGAAAACAATGTTAGTTATTTGACAAAAAACTGTTTTTGATATATTCCTTTTTGCAATATATTGAGCTAACTTTTCTTTTCTCAACTCATGACATAGTTTCATTACACAAGGGAACATTCCGATTTGGTGAATTCAATTGCTAAAAAATTATTGCTAGCACTGGATTCAGCAACAAAAGAAACAGAGAAAAAGAGGGTGTTTAGTGGCAGACCATATACAGGATGGGACATTGTTGGAATTATTTCTTTACGTAGGTTCTAGCTTCTTTCTATAAACTGGTAATCTGTCTTAAAATGTCCCATTAATCTCTATCGTGCTACTACAGCCATGCTACTACAAAATCACTACTTCACAAATCTTCTCAAGTTGTTTTATTCTCAATCAGAACCTATCTGATTATTTTCTTTACAACTCATTACCATCATACACTCTTCTACTCATATTTATCATCCATTTAAACTCTAACACAAATATCTGCAACGGCCTCTTCCAAATATCTTCATTAAACTCTTCCATGAACCTAATCTCTATAATCTCTACATAATCTCTATATTCGCACATACTCATACTATCTTAGCAACGGCTAGTGTCACATTTTAAAACCCTTTTTACCTACCTACTCTTATATTCCAACATTCTCCCCTCTTTACAAAAACAAAATTATACATCTTTCAACAAAATCTAATCACTTGTAACCTAATCAAATAACTGGTAACCCAACCTAACATTACACATCTAATCTACCAACATACAACAGAACCTAATCATCAAAAAACATTAATCCTCTTTAAGAACTCTCCGACTCAATCGAATTAACTTCCTTTTCTTTCCATCTTCTGTTCTTCCCTCTTCTTGGTTGAGCATACCACCTGTCCAGTAGGAAATCAATCTGTCCTTGCATGCACTGTTGTTTCTCGATCAACTTAATAATAAGTTCATCCCGTTCTTGTTCTTGCAGTCCGCATATTCCCGACGTATTCTTCTTCTCTTCCATAGAATCATACTTCTTATTTCTACCATTTAGCCACTTTGACCAGACCTGTTTGAAACGTTTACTAGACTTGGTTGACTTCTCTTCCATTATACCCAATGCCGGGTAGTTAGGTAACTCTGCCTCCTTTGAATCCGACCTATACACTTGTGGTACTTCTTCCATTACTAATTTCCTGTCTCTCATTTCATCCTTGCCCTTGGTTAACTCTTTGCTCTTCTGATCAAACCATAAGACATCCGATAAACCTAGGTGTGGATCTTCATGTGATGAGGAGGGTTCCTCTACACTGTCACAAATTATGTGATCCATGTTCAACTGGCTAGCCATCTCTACCAATTCTTCTTGTTGTGATTTGGGACTGTGAACAATGGTATTCTCCTGGATTTGAAATGTGCTATACTGGCAGGCTAAAGCAAAATGATTCTGGCGACCGCATTTGAAACATTGTTGTCCCCACGCAGGACATTCTCTTTTCCTATGACGTAATCTACAAAAACGACATCTAGTTGCTAATTGGGAAGACGATTGCGTCGAAGAAGACGATTTTGGCGATGATACACTGCTACTAGTCACCTGTCTGTCCTTCCATTTTGAGAAACGCTTCTTCGTATGGTTCACCATATTAATCCCACTTTCTGTCTTAGGTTTATATAAACGTAACTGTTGTTCCGTACACTCCATATTGAGGGCGATTTCCGTAGCTAACTGAAATGTCAGATCCTTGGTATTCAATAGTTTACGTCTGATCGACTCGTCACCAACTCCGAATACAAACTGATCTCGTAAGTTTTCTTCTAAACAACAAGTGTAGCCACAATATGACGATTGCTTCTTAAGGTCCAATACGAAACTGGTAATGGATTGGTACGGCTTCTGTTTCATTGAATGAAATTGATATCTTTCCGAGATAAGATTAACTTTGGCAGCATAAAATGTTTTCATCGCTGTTTTAATTTCGTCATAAGATTTATCTGAAGGGGAAGCAGGCCAACAAATATTACATATTTGCTCATAGGTTTCTGATCCAATCACTGCAAACAAGGTTGATACTTTCCGTTCTTCTGGAACTTGTGTGGCAATGCACAAATGCTCAAACCGATCTAAATATGCCTGTAAACGATCAGTCTCACTGTTGAATGGCGGAAAACTCGGTAACGAAGACATACTGATTTATTCGTTCTCCTTCTACTCAAATATCTATCTATATGTATCTATATGTATACATATCCTATTCGACTGCGCCATCTGTTGGAATTATTTCTTTACGTAGGTTCTAGTTTCTTTCTATAAACTGGTAATCTGTCTTAAAATGTCCCAATAATCTCTATCGTGCTACTACAGCCATGCTACTACAAAATCACTACTTCACAAATCTTCTCAAGTTGTTTTATTCTCAATCAGAACCTATCTGATTATTTTCTTTACAACTCATTACCATCATACACTCTTCTACTCATATTTATCATCCATTTAAACTCTAACACAAATATCTGCAACGGCCTCTTCCAAATATCTTCATTAAACTCTTCCATGAATCTAATCTCTATAATCTCTACATAATCTCTATATTCGCACATACTCATACTATCTTAGCAACGGCTAGTGTCACATTTTAAAACCCTTTTTACCTACCTACTCATATTCCAACAGACATAAGTGAGGCCAAAGTGCGAACATAGAACATAGGAAATGTCTAGATATGCAATGTTAATTTTGAAACGAGTAGAGGGCTTGAGGTCAAATGTATGTAGAACTCCACTTAATAGGCATAATGTGAACCATGAGAAACATCTGAAAAGCCGCCATGTTGGAATTAGCGCAAGAAGAATATATGTGAAAGGGCCATGTGACATATGACAAAGGCACCGTCTATTGAAACCAATAGTGACCATTAGAACTTGAGACTTCTGTTTATTTGCAACTGTTATGAAACTTAAGAATGATTGTGTGGTTGATGTAAAAATGGAGACGGCAGTGGGAGTATTTGAAAAACGATAAGATGGACAATCGGACTCTTCACAGCTGTCTCCAGTATTGAAATTGAAGCAGTAGTCGACAGGTGTCATGAATACGCCAGGTGATGTTTGCAAATATCAGGTTTGTAGAATGAATATCTAGTCATAGCTTGGAACCTGGAACCTTGGTGCTGTGAACTGTAGGTAGGTGAATGATTGCAAGTTTATGAAGTAGTCCCGTTGTTATATTTTGAAGTCAGAACACAGAATTACGTATCTGTTATACATTTGACGAAATTCGTATACAGACGGAAGGAAAACACTGTTGTATTATTGACGTGCAACCATCAGGAGGGATAAGGAGAGAGGAGGAATAAGGAGTCAGGATAGTTACCATTGTCCGGTTTCTGCACCAACTCTTCATCTTTATTGGTTCTCTATGAATCAACGAGAAGTAGCAGTTTCATCTGCTCTATAGAAGGCCAGAAAGCGTCTATCATGAACTCTTTCAGCCTGTCCTTGATCATACGAAGCTCGTATTTGCACTTTTACCAGCATGTGCACGAATATTGAGTGAATCGCGACGCTTATTGGCTGAAAAGTGGCCTCATTCACATTTGTGGTTGTTCCTCATTCACGTCATCTTTACGACAGTATTGTTATGTTGCCATAGCGTGAAACACCTCTTTTTGCAGAGGTCTCAAATTGTCTTGGCCTTTATTGATTTCAATAGGTGGTGTGCGTCAAGAGCCATATTCCACATTTTCCCGTATATTCTTCTTGCGCTAATTCCAACATGGCGGCTTTCCAGATGTCCCCTATAGCTCACTTTACGCCTATTAAGTAGAGCTCTATATACATTCCTCATATCCAACATTTGATCTCAATCCCTTTACTTGTTTCAAAATTAACATTGCATATCTAAACATTTTCTACGTTCTATCTTCGAACTTTGGCCTCACTTATCTCCTACCCCGTATACGGTCTTCCTCTAAATATCATCTTTTTCTCTGTTTCTTTTGTTGCTGAATCCAGTGCTAGCAATCATTTTCAATAATTGAATTCGCCAAATCACAGTGTTCCCTTGTGAGGTTTGTAAAGTAGTTATTTAATAATTCTGAGGACAAAAATTAAATTATTATTATTATTATTATTATTATTATTATTATTATTATTATTATTATTATTATTATTATTATTATTATTATTATTATTATTATTATTATTATTATTATTATTATTACCATTTCGAGAGTGACTGCTTCCTGTCTTGAAAAAACCAGGATGTATATTGTTGAGTTTTCACTTGTTAGGTAGGAAAATTTATGGTTGTTTTCCTTCTGCTTTCATATGCAAAAGTGAAGCTTTTTTTTATTTTAACTATCTTGACCTTTTTTTATTTTAACTTTGTGCACCAGACTAAAAAAATTCTCGTCTCGATAACTAGATGAGAAGTACATTTTTAAATTAGAGCCCAGACAGGAAAGTTCTCGAATCTTGTGGATATTAGCTCTCCCAAGTCTTAGATCTCAAACAGTTTCTGCGTTACATGATTCACAGTATAAAAACTATGAATTGCTAAAGTGATTGCCGAAATATAATGTAGATAATTTATTATTGTTTAAAGATACACATGTAATTCACAAGATACTCCAATGATAAATGTGGTGTACGCGTTTCATCCTTTGTGGACCTCTTCTGACAGGCAGTGGCATATTTAGGTAGGCTATGGGGCTCAAGCCTCATTACATATAAGAACTGTGTTCTTTTTTTCTTTCTTTCGTCCATTCTACTCTTCTGTTTCTCTTTCTTAGTTGTTACTTTCTTAGGTTTCTCGCAACATACTTTCGAACGTTGCCGAAAGTTATGATTTAAATTGGCCACCGTCAGTAACACCAAAACTAAGAGGAGCTGATAAGCAAAACTGGTGTTCCACACCAACTTGCACGGACATCAACATAACGGGACTTTAGTTATTATAGCAAAGCTGGGGGCGAAGGGGTTAAATAGCCCCGGAAATTAGGTAGGCCAAGAGAATGATTCCCTTGTCTTCTATGAATAGAATAAAAGGTTAGATTCACTGCTAAATTTTTGTGTGTATCATATCACATAAGATTCACCAGTCTGCAATTCTTGCCATTAAAACTCCAATTTATGCATAAATTAAAATACCGGTATATGTAATTCTCAAACACAGGTGCGCAATTGCCCTCTGCTTCTCCGTGTTGTACATAGCCCCCCGAAACAAAATCCTAAATACGCCATTAGGAACCACTAGTGATGAGCAAATGCAAGACCAAAACCAAGACCGGGGTGGTCTTAGTCTTGGTCTTGGTCTTGCACATCCAGTCTTGGTCTTGGTCTTGCACTAGAATCCTTGGTCTTGGTCTCGCATGCCCAGTCTTGGTCTTGATCTTGGTCTCGCATGCAAGAGTCTTGCAAGTCTTGCATTTAAGAAATCTCAAGCTTTTCATAGGTAAATTTTACTATGGATATGAGGGATAATAAACTCTACAATGCGCCAATAGTAACATAAATATAATGCATGTTTCTAAACGTAATATAGTTAAACTTTGTGTAAATATCATGATAGTGTACACCATAGGTGGTGATTTCCTTTTTTAATGGGTGCTCAAGCTTCACTACCTGTAAGATATGCCTAAATAGATTATTGAAATACCATGAATTGCAAAATTATTTTTACACTCTGAAGGCGTCAGATTTTTCTTTTTAACCACGATTAGCTAATCCTAGTATTAATCAAACTTCCAATTAAATATTGAGATTTTGTTTTATAGATTCCAATGTGTACTCTATAGGGCAGAAACATTGATATTACGCTAAAGAGAAGAAAAAAATTGGACTCTTTCGAAATCGTGGGTATGAACAAAAAAGGAGAGAATTATTTGGATAAAACTTAAAACGAATGAGAAGGTATTTAAAAAAAAAAGCAGTAGGGTTAAAGAGAAGAATTTTAGATTTGTTAAGAGGAGGAAGAGGAACTGGTTAGGATATTGGTTGAAGAGGAACTGTGAGGGACGTGCTGGAGGGTATTGTGTAAGGAAAGAGAGGGAGGGAGCGAAGAAGACTAGTTGAAGGAAGGTGTTAAAACAGAAAATTGCTACGTCAAGACGAAGAGACTAGCTGAGGACAAGCTTCTCAATTGCAGCAAGTAACCTGCCAATAATGGCAGAATAGCTATTATGAAGATGATGATATATTTAGCAATATTGACTAGAAAAAGAGAGAGAGAAAATTAAAATAATAATCATTATAATCAAACGTCTTAATATTTTAGAATAATTTGAGTGAAAACTAAAAACGATTCAACTGTCTGTCTTTTGTATAGATTCAATTATATAAATACCTTTGACCTGTATTGGAAATACAAAAGAACGGCATCGAACTCCAAGTTATTTGAAATAACTGTACAAAATCTCTCTCTCTTGTGAATATGGATTATTTATTGTTGTATAATGTTATATCGCTCAATCCTCGTGTGCCATATACCTGAGGATGCTAAAAGTTATATTGATAAATAATTATTGAACGTATAAACACCCGCTCATGAAATCCAACTTGCGGTCACATACACAAGTTTTTGTCAATGACATGAAAATGTTATTTCGATATTAATTTTGTGAGCACACATTAATTATTTCTAACGGATGCTTAATCCTTGGAACCAAGGCTATATCCATATAGTCGGTACCTATGGTGTACGGAATTACCGATTTTCAATACTAAATTTATCTTTAGTTTTAGGAGAACACCACTAATATGTTTTGAAATGATGTAATATCTAGTTTTTCGTAACACGATTATGCACCGATGCTAAAAGTGATGATGATGATGAGAAATGAATGAAATGGTGGAATGAAGGAAGTAGGAGGAAATGGGGAAAACCCCGAGAAAACCTACGCACACGGTCTCTGTCCACCAAAAAAACTCACATGGTGAAAGCTGGGATCGAACCAGGGACCCCAGCACCAAAGATGAGCGCTCTACCACTGAGCCGGTACTTGTGCAAGACTCTTGCACAAGAGTCTTGGTCTTGCAGGTATGGTCTTGGTCTTGCATCGGGATTTCTGGTCTTGGTCTTGCATGCGAGAGTCCTGCAAAAAGTGCAAGACCAAGACTCTTGCGCTCATCACTATTAACCACTATTGCTATTGGTTGGGAATATTAATGTACCCCTCCCCCCAGATTAAAGAAATAAAAAATGTTCTTAGGTTTCAAAAATTATACAGGCCTAGCGTAAATGATTCATTTATTTTGAAAAGGCTACATTTTCAAAAGTGTTATACGTAGACACATGAAAGATATACAGTATATGAATAGAACCACAAACTCACCGAGTTTATACGCCCTCTACAAATGTTCAATGTGTACTAACTCCTTTGGTGACACGACACACATCCAGACGGTACTGGAGCTCACTTCTTACATAGTCCTGTCAATTGTTTGCACTGTAGCACTGATGCGTTCTTTAAGCTCGTCTAAGGACTGCGGTAGTGGGGGTACGTAAAAAAGGTCCTTAACGTATCCCCACAGGAAAAAGTCGCAGGGCGTTAAATCAGGAGATCTGGAAGACCAGGTGCATTTCCCTTTATACAAGCAACCAATGTCCTTGAATTGCCGATACCACCGCAAAATGCTATGTTTATATGTCGATTCTTTTCCATACTCTCTTCTGAAAGCTCCTTGCATCACTATAATAGACGAACAGCTGGAATACAAGCAACACATAAACTTTTTTCTTGCTTTCCCTCCGTTTTCGACAGGTACTAACCTCGTACTGCCACACCTGATCGGAAAGATAATCGACTCGTACTGCCACACAGTACAAACTTGGTGAATTTGTGGTTCTTTTCATATATCTTTCATTTGTGTACGTGTAATGCTTTTGAAAATAGAGCCTTTTCAAAACGAATAAATCATTTATTCTAATCCTGTATTTAGTATAAGGCTTAAGGCAATATATCACACTCAAAAATTTATATCAATTAGTCCAAACCTATTCTTTGCTGAACTATTCTGATATCTATACTTCGTAGATAAAGTTTTCAAAGTCAAATGAAAAGTTTGATTTAACATGAGCAAAGTATAAATGAATGAATATATGGAACAAAGAAATATAATTTTAATATAACAACAGTGAATAGAATCATTAAATTTCTCAACTGAATTTAAAGCAGTCTGGTTTACACTTGTTGCACTCAAACACAACATTTTAAATATCAAAGTAAACAAATCCAACCATATTTTAGAATAATATTTAAAGTTTACTTTTACCAAGTTTACTTTTCAGCATCTCAAAACAACACCAGCATAATAATCAATATACAACTTTTACACTTTCCATAACACTTTTATGCGTATTTGTTTGTATTTTTAATGGATAATTTTGTTAATTAAATTTGTTAACAACTGACCAGTTCTGTTTTGAAAGAGCAATAAACTTCAAGATGTATTCCAAACGAACCGATTAGTTCTAAAATCGTATGCTATAGGAGAGCTACTATGGCTCTGTTCACAAACATAATAAACTGATTTTTTTCGTTACAAATTCGTTACAATGTATTCCTTTCTATGACGCTTTCCTGCATATTTTTCTCTTCACGTAATGTGTAGATCAGTGATGAAATGGGGCACACGGGTCTGAGTCTCACTTTTGAGACTTCGTCTAACCCAGACATATCCAGACAGCACTGGTGAACCGAACCGATCCAAAAACCCAGACAGACACGGTACCTCGAACAGACACGCTAACCCGGGAGCATCCGAAATGGCTCTGTAGTTTATTTTATAGTGTCTGAGAATTTTATAGTTCTTTAATGATGTTCGAACATTAATTTGTTTGAATCTCAGCGTTAACATTTCTTAATGGATATTTCATGTCATGAAGATGTCGAATATAATTTCATGTTAATTTTCCTTCCCATACTGAAAAATAATTAAGTGGTTTTTCGAACATAGTCTATACTAAAATATTTAATAAAACACTCTTTGGGCTCGTCGGTATCAGTTAGATTCTGGACTATTTTTGCAGGATCGCTTGATTAAATTTGGACGATCCCACATAAGTATGTTATCTTTTTTAAATTCTCCTGGGTCTATACTCTGATAAACCTTGCAGTTATCTTTCAGTGCAATACCTTGCAGTGCTTTGACACAAATATGCAAACAAAAAGCAAGAAAGCGAATTACAGATTTCGTGAGAAGACATAGAGATAGAGAGAGAGAAGAATCGTGTTTGTTGGAATTATAGCGCTGCCAAAATGTCTTGAGCCGTGGTCAAAATGTGAACTAAAGTTCACGCCTTCGACACACCCACGTGTTGAGTCAATAAGGGTTCAGCTGCTGCTAAGCGAGCAAGCCTTGCAACCGTCTTCGCCAAAAGCAGTGGAATTCCTTCAGTCAATAGCAGCGTTCAGAACCGAAGACTAGGTGTCAAGTCAATGTGGTGTATCTATAGCAGCCTAAAGCATACTCTTCATGTGTATGACAATGTTACGTTGTTTCCAAGTCACTCCAGGACATGGATCTATTCGGGTCATTTCGGGTCATGGGTTTGTCCGTGTCATCGGGTCTGACTGCCTGTAAGTCTTTCAGGTCCAAGTTACAACTTCGTGACCCATTCCATTACTAAATGTGGATATATACACATACAAAACTTAGGCGCAAGCTACAAAGGCCACGTTGAAATACAGTACAATATCACCCTATTAGAACGTAGATACTGCTTACATATGTAGATAGTGTTCATATATTTTTTTAAGTTGCATTATATCCCATTGAAAGCATTATTTATTTACCATAAACTACTAAACATAAACCATAAACATACACTTTGAAAATACGTATACACAACAGATAGTAAAAAGATAGTTACGTGGAATATATTGCAAATAAATCTTTTTTTTAAGGATGAATACATCATTTATTTGTATTATTAGATGTAACTGATATATTTTTTTAAACAAATACTGTTTCAATTACAACAGATTTTTTTACAATACAAATATAATGTGGAAAAGATAGAAAATAAATGAAACGTGTTTATTATTGTTGTTATTGGGTAAAATGTCTACAATATCCCATTCTTCACCCATTTGTATTTGTTCATGTATAGGCTACTACATATATAAATAAAACGACCTTGACAGAAAACAGTCAACTATTCCTCAGCGAAGTACAACTAAACAAAAGAATCTGACAACGACTTTCAACGTACAAGATATTCAAAATTTCATCGATAAATGCCAAGCAAACTTATCTATCTATGTATCTATAGGGTGTCTCAGGAGAAGGGGTAATACTTCGAAAAATGCTAGTATGGGTGATCCTAAGCAAAAATGTTCATATGAACATGGGTCCTAATCTCAACGATTTGAGAGCTTCAGTTTGTGAACCATTTTTGACTTTATGTTGCTTACCTTATATTTATTCTACAGAGGTGTGACAGCGGATTTGAAAGATGATTAGATGACCTTTCCAATGGTCTGCAACATGTGACAGTGGTTTCTTTGGAAGAGAAGTTATTGAGGGATATTTGGGAATCAATGTTGCTATCCAATTTCTTTAAATAACTTTAACTTTCCCAAATTTCTCTCAATAGCTTCCCTTCGAAAGACACTACTGCTGCATGCTTCATAACGTTGGGAATTCATACCTTTCAAATTCTTTATGTCTCCCCTCTGAAGAATAACTACGGAGTAAACAATACGCAACATAAAGTCAAAAGTGCTTTACAACCTGTAGCTCTCAAACCGTTGAGATTAGGACCAATGTTCATATGAACATTTTTGCTTAGAATCACGTATACTACCATTGCCCAAAATATTGCCTCTTTCTTCTGAGACACCCTATATATATATATATATTAAACATTCGTAGAGCTAAGGGCTCAAAATAATCAAAACAAATTCAGGACACAGATTCACTCTCATCAGATTGTGACCTGAACGATCACACATACTTGCTATCGCATTTTTCACACATTTCTGTTCTATCCACTAGTAAGATCTTTTCTCCACCCAGAATAATTAATTAGAATAAGAGAATAAATATTTTACTTGATACATTTAATTGCCTAATGAATATCTACGTTACTTTTCATACATGTAGATCTTGTAGACCAAAATTAAATTTTGCATATAAATACATATATGGCATAAATTGTGCCATATGATTTTTCTTTTAATTTAATTATTTTATTATATTATTTAACAAAAGCATTGAAAACAAGTGTGTCATTCCGTTTCTTCCTATTGAAACTTTTAGATATTTCAAATGTTCCTAGGTATAAGAAAAATAAAGTATTTTTGGAAAACATTATTTACAGGATTTTTTCGTTTGTTTATTTCTTTTTGCTCATAGTGTTACCTTATGACTGAAACGAATGCTCAGAGTAGTTGTGAATTCTATATAAAAATCCTCTTACCTCTACACAATGTCGAAGAAGTATTTCCTTGAAGTACAAATATGTATCATCAACTGTTCGCCAATAGGATGCCATCACATACTCATGAGTTCGATAGAATAAGCTAAATACAACAGATATTTTTTCCTTATTGAGATTTTTATCCCTGAAAATTACAAGAAAATTTATAAAACTTTTTTTTTTTTTCAAAAAAATCTTAACCGATTTCTCACACTTAACTCAGTTATTTACAAACAACAAATACATTAATGTACTATGAAAGGGTAATTAGAAGGCTATTTTGCAGTAATTAACCGAGCATCTGTTGAGATGTTTTCTACTCTAGCACCAAATATTACCACTATATCTTAAAGAAATGTAGTATGTGAGACCTCTGGGATGGTACAAAACAGACAAAAAGAGAATGTCAAAAGTGGTGCACCTAGTCGAACTTATGCGTAAACACACACACTATATCTATATATCTATGTATATATATATATATATATAGAGAGAGAGAGAGAGAGAGGAAAAGGAATCTTTTTAGATACTTAGAAAGCGACATTTTATTTCTTTCAGCTACCGCTTTCTTGAAAGAGAAAAGATAAAAGATCAAGGCAGAAATACTTGAAACTAAGCGTGAACATTTTGATAAGAACTAAGTGAAATTCGAGATTTTTTGACTTGGAATCAATTTGTAAGTCTCTTACAAAGCTGTAGCTGTACTAAATAAGAAGGCGCACTACGAACTGCTTACTTTCAATTAGAATCTACTATTTTCCTAAAGGTGTAGTTCAAAACTTTGATTTTGCTGCAAATGAACTTTTGCACGCTTTATGGTAGCTAATACAGTCGTGCTACGTCTTGTACTTAATTTATATACCCTGATAATAATGGCAGATTTTTCTTCAATGAAACTGTTAATTTTTTCCCATTCCAGGAATCATTAATTGACAACTGACATTTCCATTCCAGTATCTCATCATTTTTGTAGAGATATTTGGGAAAGAATCCCTGCTACAGTCCTCTCCTGGAAAATTTCTGAGGATGACGCGTCCGCCTCATACCCCGGCGGACACGCCAGTGGTGAAAGCATTGAGTTTTGTACGTTTTCTGAGGTTCACAAGGAAAAAGAAAAAAAAAGCAAATGCTTGAAGAGTTTAAACCCTCTGTTTAAGTTTCATTTATGTAGGTTGGTTTATCTTATATTTTTTTCACTTACTGAAATAGAACATTGTGTATATGACTCGTCATGGCATATCACAAGCGTTCGTACTCATTCAGTAATCAAGGAACACGGTGAGTAAGTGATGGAGTGCTCACCTCTGGTGTGAGGGGTCTCTGGTTTGATCCCAGGTCATGGAAATTTATAGTGGGCAACATCGTTTCTCGAAGTTCTGGGATTTCCTCCCACATGAACATTCCCCAATTATTGTATAATCATTCACTTTCTTTAATCATTCGTCTGCCTTACCTGCAGGATATAAACATAGGACTTGAAACTAAAAATTTCGTCTCGTTTCATTCAGCAATAAACCAATTGGAATTAGTTTGTTATCATTACTGTTCTATTATATTTGTTAATTTGTTGATTTAAATGTTACATCATGTGTTCAAAACACTTCAGTCGATCTCTAAATTTTAACTAGACCGCTACTTACCTAATTCTATCAATTATATCAGTTATATACATTGCATGAGTAATATAATCAATTTACACGACTATGAAATGATATTGTTAATGTGTTAAGTAGTTCGATAATAACACTGGAGAGTTCCCAGAAAGCTCATAGATATTATTATCATCTTAAGATTGTGCGTGCTAGTATTGAATTCGGCAGATAATTTATATTATTACTTGAGGAAATGTTTTCTCCGGGTGAATTTCCTCGGGATCCTTCCGAAACGCATTCCTTATCGTCTACGACGAACTTTTATACTAGAAATTTACACTGTACTGTCAATCGCTCTGCCTGTATAACGTTAATATTTTACTAAGTATGAATAAGATTTCGCTTTGTAAAGCTGGTTAGTGACCTAAACATGATGGCATTAATTAGTGTATTAAATCAGGCTTCAAATAATGTTCATTTACATAAAGGTATTAAATAAAATTACTGTCACAGTAGCATTCGTGTGCTTTTACGTGTAGATTACATTATAACTTTTAGAAGAACTGCATAAGTATGTATGCTCATAGGTGCTGATTGTGCTGTGCTACTAAGAAAAAGTAATACTAGTTACGTATATATTAAATAGTTTAGTGGGGCCGCGTTGGCTCGTGGTAGAGCGTTCACCTCTGGTGCTTGGGGTCTCGGGTTTAAACCCTGCTCCCGCCAAGTGAACTTTGTGGTGGACAAACACCGTGTGCGTGGGTTTTCTCGGGGTTCTCCCGTTTCCTCCCACTTTCTTCATTCCACCATTTCATTCATCTCTCATCATCACCGTCTCCTTTAGCCTAACCGGCATAACCGTTAGACGTAAAACTCAAAAATTTCATTTCATTTTCATAAATAGTTTCGTAAATCCAATTCATTAACTTAATTACTGAGTAATAATATAGGCCTACAACTTACATGCCTAATACTTGATTGTATAATATTGTAAATTAGTACACTACAACTTTGTACTTATGTATTTTAAATATATTCAAATAATTGCTAATAAATAAGTTGACAAATACATTACTTTTTAAAGAAGCCTTAAATTCTGTTACTTTCTTCAAAACCTTTGTTTTATTAGCAATGTTGTACACACTTCAAAACCCTGATCGCATCATTCTCTAAGTCGTTTCCCTATTGAGGAAAGCAGTTTCCCCTGAACCGACAGATGACGTACAAACATGGTGGTGATTGTTTTTAAGCGCACAAGTAACAGACCTAAATACAATCGCAAATTTCGACTAGTTAGAATCATCGCATGAGCGAAAGGAAGTGTTTCCCGTAATGAGCTAGCTCTTAAGTATTTTATAGAGCAATAATTAAAAACATCAGTGGAAATGTCCACTAGACGCCTGTCTTTTTTTTTTATAGGATATTATGTTAAAAAGTAGTTATTTTTTCTACTCTACATTTTTTCACCTAAAAGGAAAGTAGCAAAACCTATAGATTACGTCAAAATAAATACAGGAAATCCATTTATACTTTATTTAACAGTTAGTGAATTTGTACGCACTTACTTTTTCTTTAATCTAAAATATGAAAAAAAAAAAAAAAAGGCAGGACCTCGGTTAGAGAAGAATGGAAATTGCATTTTCTTTCAAGTGATTACAAGTTACCCCCTGCGACATCTATGAATGCGTTTGCGACGTTAGCACCACCAAGCGACTGATTTAGCAACTTCGTACAACTGTTGATCATTTCCCTAACATATTGACTTCCATCCGCACAAGAGAGAGAGAGAGAGAGATCTTTTCATGGAGGACCAGGGTGTTTTATTACGAAAGACTTCAGGGGCAAATGAGTTATCCAACTGCAGACTTTTGCCCATGGGGCAACCCATAAGATTAGTTAAATGCTATAGTATGGTAATGTGAATCGCCTCCACCATGAGGCTGCGAAAGTAATGATATGTGTGAGTTATATTTAACTCACGGAACCCGGGCTTAAATCTGGCGTGAGTTAAATTCAAATCGTATTTCAATTATTGTATTAATTATATTACGTTTTTTCACATGGATAAAAGAGTTTTTTTTTTTCAAAAATTCCAAACTTACCTACAGAATCGAATCACTTCATACATAAATTCCAACAGTATGTCTGCTCTCGGGTCCAATTCGTAACACCATGTCTCAGGATACTTTTTTACTAAAGAAAAAAATTAAAAATATATACCGTAATTGAAAACAGAAGAAAGGAAATGCATAGAAAGAATATTAAAAGTATTCCAAACATTACAATCCCCTGAAAATCAATCCGAAAGAAAGGCCACTGGGTAAACTTTTGTAAGATATCTTTCAGTTTAAAGTCCCCACTATTATCCATATTAGGCTAGGGAAGACGGATGGCTTAGACGAGTGAATGACGATGGAATAATTGGTGGAATGAGAATGTGGGAGGAAACAGAAATACCCTGAGAAAACCCACTGACACGATGTTGTCCACCACAAACTTACTGGCCGAGGATCAAACCAGGGACCCCACAGAACTCTACCACTGAGGCACCGTGTCCCCCTAAGCTTTAGTAAGAATCTTTGCAGTCGAATAATGCTCAAATTGCATAGAAGAACCCGTGATTGAACGGAATCAGGAAATTCGCGACTCATTGACCGGTAGACCTATGATAGGCAGTCCCATAACCCACCGGATCCCCAGACTCGGCCGGATTAGGACGCAGAGTGACCCGGTATGAGACGACGATACATCCTCATACACGAGGAGACTGCTAATGTAATGATAAAAAACATAACTCTCTCTCTTCGCACTAAATATAGAATTTTCTTCCTTGCTTGTTGTTTTTTGAGTTTGTACTTGTCAAATCATTGCATTGAAAGAAAACTACAAGTTCATTAGAGTATAAACGCGTGAGAATAACGGAAGATATAAGCTACATGTTTTTTATTATTAGTGATCGTCGAAGTTTAATGGAGGGAACCTGTAAAACCTGTCGTTTAGAATATAAAAGATGCCACTGGGCCCAAACAGCGTCTTGTTAAACTTTTTTGTATAGTTTATGTTCAAAAAATCACCGTATTATTTTTCACTATGGGGAGACGAATAAACATGAAATTATAATTACAATATTTAAGATTAACAAATGTTACACCGGGATTAAATCCAATGAATGTTTGAACTTACTTGAATAGTGAAGCTTATTAATCAACAATAAAATTCTGCAGTAATGTTGCCAGGGACAGATCAAGGGGGAGCGATCGGGGCGATTGCCTCCCCCCTTAGAAGAGGAAGCTTTCTTCCCTGGTTCGATCCCAGCTCGCGCCGTTTGAACTTTGTGGCGGACAAACACCGTGCTCGTGGGTTTTCTCGGGGTTCTCCCGTTTCCTCCCACTTTCTTCATTCCACCATTTCACTCATCTCTCATCATCACCGTCTCCTTTAGCCTAACCGGCATAACCGTGGAACGTAAAACTTAAAGATTTCATTTCATTTTTTTTATCTACTTCTTAAATCATTTTCAAATGAAAATCGACGCAAGTCAACATATTTCATTGGATTTAATAATGCTGAGAACTTAAAACATTATCTTCCTGTTTATCTGTATATTTTCTTAGAATATTTCAACCAAACAAACTAAGTTCGACACAGGTCGAGGTATTTGACTTGATTTTCCCTGGCCACTTATGGCTGTTTAGAAAAATGAACTTATTACCTCATAAACAAGCTATTTTACAATTAGACAGATGTGTGTGGTTGGTTTCCATGTATTTTGACTAGTTTCAAACTCCAGTTTGAAAAATGAGCTTTCCGTTTTATCTTTACAACAGTATTTCACTAAATATTTTAACCAAACAAATGGGTTGTTTGGCAAAATTAGTGCACTTGGGCAATTTGTGGCCTTTATCAACACGGCACCACCTTGCACTAATTTGCCATGAAAACGGAAACTTTTCGGGGACAGTTCTTTTGACAACCGCCTTGGTAATCGTCCGCTTGACAACCGGGTGCATGAAAGAAATATATTTGCCCGATTATATGTAGTTTCACCAACAAAATTGACATTTTGATTTTCATGAATAAAATTAATTATTTTCCATTACCATGCTAAAGAATTATTAAAATCCATAAAAAAGAAACTTTTACATTATTATGTTTACCCAATCCAATAACTATAAGGGTGTCCCAGAAGAAAGGGGCAATATTTCGGGCAATGGTAGTATGGATGATTCTAAGCAGAAAGGTTCATATGAACATTGGTCCTAATCTCAACGATTTGAGAGCTACAAGTTGTGCATCATTTTTTACTTTATGTCGCTTATGGTTCATCCTGTAATTATTCTATAGAAGTATGACTTACCGGATCTGAAAGGTAATGGAATGACCTTTCCAGTGATATGCAACATGTGGCAGTGGTGTTTTTGGAAAGAGAATTATTGAGGGAAAGTTAGCGAAGTAGCTCAAGTGGTAGAGCGTTGGCTTCGGATTCGGGAGGTCGTGGGTTCGAATCCCGCTGCCGACCATCCTGACTGAGGTTTTCCAGGGTTTCCCTCAGTCCTACCAGGCAAATGCCGGGATGGTACCTACTAAACAGGCCCTGGCCGATAAATTCCCAAATCCTTTCCATTGTTATTGTTGTTGTTGGATATCCAGTGTAAAATGACCTCTGAGCTGTATCTGGTGATTGTTAAATAAATAAATAAATATGTAAAGGAATTGGATAGCAACACTGTTCCTAAATTTCTCTCAATAACTTCCCTTCCGAAGATACCACTGTCACATGTTGCACACCGTTGGAAAGGTAATTCCATCACCTTTCAAATCTGTTATGTCTCACCTCTATAGAATAAATGCAGGATAATAAGCAACATGAATTCGAAAATGGTTTACAACCTGCAGCTCTCAAACCGTTGAGATTAGGATCCATGCTTATATGAACTTTTCTGCTTAGAATTACCCATATTACCATTTTCCGAAGTATTGCCCCTTTCTCCTGGGACACCCTATATAGATTTGTATTACTGTGATACTAAAATATTTTCCCTAAGTATGCCGCTGAAACTTATTGCTTATGAACAAAACCCAAGTTTAGATGTTAGGTACAAATGTCGTAAGTAAAATAAGAATTATTTTCTAGCTCTGTGCATTTAACATGTCAAAGACTCGTGGCAAATAATACGCATTTTAACTTCATTTTACTTGTAATCTAGTTTCCTCTTACATATTATTACATTGTTTTTCATCTCTTCGGACGATTTCAAATTCTTTCAACTTTTGGTGTTTCTATCCTTAATGCCTTCACGTCCACCATCTATCTTCTTTCAGTTCATTTTCTTTTATTCTCCTGATTTTATTTTGTTTAAAAATTGATTTTTATATGATATGTAGACATTCGGATTTCAGAGTGTTGGGTTCCTCATATCCATTTCTTTGCCCTGACTATACATTCTCGTTAATTGGGGAGATTATCTCAAGTGGTTTCTTGAAATCAATTGATAATCCTTTTTTAAAAAAAATTGGCTGTTCAAACAGATGGTTTGCACCTTGTACTGTGGAAGGACCCTACTATTCAGAAAGAAAGATTTGATTGATTTTTGTTGAACAGCTAGGCTGTTCGGAAAGGTGGTCTGTACCTTGGACTATGAAAGGGCCCAAATGTTCAGGAAAAGTTGTTGCAGATTGACTGTTAGGTTCTGGATAATGAAAATGTTTAGCAGAAGTGAAATAGAACTTTGTGAAAACAATTTGGCTAAAAGGCCAAAGTTCTGTACATGCAGAAACTAGACAACCATGTAGGGTTCTTTGACGAGTAAAGTAACATTTTTCTGTGAGATTTTTATGGGTAATAAATACTTCCTTATCCAGTCACTGCAAGCCTGGTGGTAAGCTGCTTTGAAAGGTTTCACTACAACACTGTCTGTGTTTCAATTTATGGGTTGTGTAAGGAGGCAAGCTTATCATGCGACATGGTGTTTCCTTCAAACTTGTAACATCCAAATCCTGGTGACTGCAATGTCCATCAAGTGATAGAACTGGATGAGATAGATCTTGTTTAGTGAGACATGTCTGGTCAACAAACAGCTTCATCCATTTTAAGAAAGATTTATCAGCTATCCAAACCCTTTCCTCAGCTGCGAAGATACTTTCCGGAAGAACATTTTCTCAGAATATCGTCTACTCGTTGTTTATTAGAAAAGACAAATAAAATGTTCCCATGACAATGATTCATAACTATTATATTCTTCCCTCTTTCACCAGATATAATTTTGCTGATTTTTTTTTCTATACAATCATCTGTGCCTTTGCCATGGGCAATTGTCAACAAGTTTCATTTCAGTTGTATACTCTACTTGTCGATAAATTATGTGTAGTCACAAGTTTTGAATAGTATTAAATAATCAATCTATTTGATGTCTCTTAAACCTGCAGCTCTTTGAAGATTTGTAGATTTCAAAGTTCTTTAAACTTGCTCCATATTGCGTTCCATATAATAGCAGTAAAACTGCTTCTCTGCCGCTTTAAGTTCATTATTGAATTGATAAGATAGTTTTAGAAGCTGAGTCAAGTCACATGTGAATTTTATGAATTCTTTTTTACTAAGGGACATAAATTTAGAGTATGTCTTTCATATAAAACACTAACTGTCGCTCCATACCTCCATTAAAGGTCTTCTGAAACCTGCACATCTGACGAAATAAGCTACAGTTTTGCCAGCTTGTGTTGGTCTTACTTTGCTTCCTAACGTTGTTTTAGGTACACACACACATCCCCCCCCCCCAAAAAAAAACAGCATGTTGTTGTGTCCAACACTTGGAAAGCACTTAATCGATAATATACTTCATATCTGCTTCAGCCTATTTTCCTTCCCCCCTCTTTTGGATTGTCATTTTCATTTGTAATGATGAAAAAAGAAAGATCTGACCACTATCTTTAAAATATACTATATTTTCTTCTACTGGAATATTGGTCGCTACTGGACGGCGATGGTATGTTCAGTTCGTCCTTGCACGTGGTGGTGCACTATAAGTAATACACGATGGACTTACCTTAAAATACACGATGGACTTATCTTAAAAAGAACTAATTGTGTCCAAAAATATAATAACTTTTCTCATTCAAAATATTATCAAACTTCTTCGGCTCCTCGAAATTCCCTTACTAATAAAAAAAAAAGACATCGCCCTCGAACTAGTGATGTGAGGCGGAAAATTTTCCGCGGAAAATTTTCCATTTTCCTCTATATTTTTCCGGAAAATTTTCCGTTCTAAAAAAATATCAGTAATCAAGTAACAATTCCTTAGCAATCATGAAATTGATTGAATTCATGTACAGAAATGTTAAAAACTGAAAGATCGTTTAAAGAATCTGAAAATTTTCATGGCTCAGACAATTTTCAGTACTATGTAGGAACAAGTTAAACAATTTTTCGTGAATCGAAATATCTTCTGCCTTATATGGAAAAATTGAAGAATTTTTTATGAGTCGGAAAGTTTTCATCATTTCGAAGCAAGAAGTAAAACAACTGTTTTCTGAATCGGAAAGTTTTATTGGTCTGTAAAAACAAGTGAGAGGAATTTTCATAGATCGGAAAATTTTCATCACGATGTAGAAACAAGTGGAAAACACTTTTCATAGGCCTGACAATTTTGGATATTATGTATAGTGATGTTAGGTGGAAAATTTTCCACTATATTTAACTGCACATAGAGCTACAAAATTGAATTTCAGTAGAGGAAAGTTAGTCAGCAAAAAATTATAATTTTCCAATTAGCTTTCGGGAACCGGAAAATTTTATATTTCAAGTTGAGAAGTAAACTTTTTAAGTGTTTCTCTCTCTCTATAGAAGAAAATTTTTCACCTCACATCACGGTTAAACAACGATGTAGGAATAAGTGAACTAAGCTATTACGAATCGGAAAATTTTCCGTTTCAAAATTTTCCGGAAATTTTTAATCACTGTACAGGACAGACAATTTTTCGATTCATGAAAACTTGTTCCACTTGTTCCTACATAGTACTGAAAATGATCTAAACAATGAAAATTTTCAGATTCTTTAAACGATCTTTCACTTTTTAACATTTCTATATATGAATTGAATCAATTTAATGAATACTGACGAATTGTTACTTAATCACTGATATTTGTTAAGAACGAAAAAATTTCCGGAAAAATATAGAAGAAAATTTTCCAACTCACATCTCAAGTAAACAACGATGTAGAAATAAGTGGAATATATTTTTATGAATAAGAAAATTTTCCGGAAAATTTTCGTCACTGTACAGGACAGACAACTTTTCGATTAATGAAAAATTGTTCCATTAGTTCCTACATCGTACTCAAAATTGTCTAAGCCATGAAAATTTTCAGATTCTTTAAACGATCTTTCACTTTTTAACATTTCTATATATGAATTGAATCAATTTAATGAATACTGACGAATTGTTACTTAATCACTGATATTTGTTAAGAACGAAAAAAATTCCGGAAAAATATAGAAGAAAATTTTCCAACTCACATCTCAAGTAAACAACGATGTAGAAATAAGTGGAATATATTTTTATGAATAAGAAAATTTTCCGGAAAATTTTCATCACTGTACAGGACAGACAACTTTTCGATTAATGAAAAATTGTTCCACTAGTTCCTACATCGTACTGAAAATTGTCTAAGCCATGAACATTTTCAGATTCTTTAAACGATCTTTCACTTTTTAACATTTCTATATATGAATTCAATCAATTTAATGAATACTGACGAATTGTTACTTAATCACTGATATTTGTTAAGAACGGAAAATTTTCCGGAAAAATATAGAAGAAAATTTTCCACCTCACATCTCAACTAGACAACGATATAGGAATAATTGGAGTATGTTTTTATGAATCGGAAAATTTTCATTGTACAGGACAGAATTTTTCGATTCATGAAAAATTGTTCCACTAGTTCCTACATCGTACTGAAAATTGTCTGAGCCATGAAAATTTTCAGATCCTTTAAACGATCTTTCACTCTTTAACGTTTCTATATATGAATTCAATCAATTTTACGAATACTGATGAATTGTTACTTTACCACTGATATTGGTTAAGAACGGAAAATTTTCCGGAAAAACATAGAAGAAAAATTTCCACTTCACATCTTAACTAGACAACGATGTAGGAATAAGTGGAGTATGTTTCTATGAATCGGAAAATTTTCCGGAAAATTTTCATTGTACAGGACAAACAATTTTTCGATTCATGGAAAATTGTTCCACTAGTTCTTACATGGTACTGAAAATTGTCTGAGCCATGAAAATTTTCAGATTCTTTTAACGATCTTTCACTTTTTAACGTTTCTATATATGAATTCAATCAATTTTATGAATACTGACGATATTTGTTAAAAACGGAAAATTTTCCGGAAAAATATAGAAGAAAATTTTCCACCTCACATCTTGACTAAACAACGATGTAGGAATAAGTGGAGTATGTTTTCATGAATCGGAAAATTTTCCGGAAAATTTTCATCACTGCCTCGAACTATGTGAGGTATGACTACAGAATCCCTCCACGTGTCATTGTAATACCTTGTGAGAACTTTAAGCCAGTGGACATTGTAAGACAGTCAAAGACTTTCCCCTATTTCTTTCTAAAATTACTTCGAATATTGCTTAATACTCATTGGTCCAAAGAGAATAGTTTACTCCAACCACAATTCATACTGCCTCTTTGCTAAATAATGATGTTAGCAATCAGTGGCAGCTTGAGAGTTCTACAACAGGGAAGCCACACCTTCCATGGCTTCAAACCAGCATTCTACTCGCTGCTTGGAGACCCTCAGTTATTTTTCACTTTTAATTATTTTTTGAATTGTGATGTGAGCTTCAAATATCAGAGGAAAACTAACAATAAATTTGCCACTGCATAATCACGTACCGAATTATTTAACTTTAGATATTTTATTCAGCACATAAAAATTTACGTTATTCAAAAAGTGCAAAATGGGTCCAAACTTTCCCCAAACTTAAGCTAACCCTACCCTAATTACTCCTACCTTACTCTACTCTACCCTACCTTACTTTATTATACGTTTTAAAGCGGTCCTAAAAATTTATGATTTTTAAATGTTCGTAACTATTATTACGCTTTTTGTCGAAAACCAGGCGGACGACCAACTTCGTAATAAATGCCCATTTAAACTTAACTTGCACCTTAAGGACACCACTTACGGGAGGAAACGGAATAGAGGGGATGGAAAAACAACCTAATCTTCCCTACTCTACTTGACCCTAGCCTAACACTCATGTACTCACTTAAAATTCGTCATTAAATGGTAAAAAAATTGACATTGTATGTCATTCCTGTAACAATTTGGCCATTTTTGTGTATTTCATATCTGCTTTAACCTCCTCAGTGGATTTGTGCAATACACTGTGCATCGAACTTAATACTTCAATAAACAACGAAACACTGCGCTTCGATGAGCACAAATGTATTTGAGTAACTGTCGGGCGGTTTTCATTGTTAAAACTAAGAATTGAAAAATATGTACATTATATTTTCTTCAATGAGTGTAAAATGAAAACGTAAATTTGCCACGGAGGAAGTTAAAGCAACAACTTACTCAGAAAATCCATTATTTCTTCTCTGTTTGTTGCTTTTTCTAGTTCTTCTACATCATCTTTGCTAAGAACATCCCATAAACTAACTTGAGGCTCTGGAGTTCTAGTATCAGGCTGAAACGGAGGTAAGTAATTTGGAACAATGTTTTCTTTAGTTTTATGACTATCGGTAGGTGTTGTCGAAGTCTGCATATTTTATAAAAAGCTGCAACTCTATAAGAATTTTTAGCTGCCTTGTCTCAAATCATTCAATACCACTTTTTATGACTTATATTTCTGTGCGTGAAGAAAGCATTTGAAATTACCAGTACACACCATACTGCTTTCTTTTCTTTTTAAAAAAAGTATCAATTAGACTAGTGCAAAATTATAAAACACTGTTTTTCAATTTCATTGAATGATAACTACTGATTCTATTTGCCAATTAATATTTCTTTATGCTACGGGGTGAGTGAACAAGCTTAATGTAATTCCATTACTAAAAGCATTTATGTTAGTAACATGTCAGCAGGGTAGAGAGAGCAGTAAACGAACTAAACATCACTCCGGATTATCCCTCTATATGTAGAAATCACTGGGAGAATCCTAAAATAATACCCAACGACAGGGCCAACTTAAAACCTTGTACACAATCATTAAAATTACTAAAACTAACCTAACCATTATAACTAACTAGCAGAGAAAATAAACTCACATAAAAAAATAAACACGGATTTGGCATGGAGAGGTGCTAACCTACACGTAAATTCAACATTTTAAATTCTGACCGATGCAAGTAAAGTGGAAGTGAAGGGAGAGGAAGGACGAATTATATCACCCAGCGGACTGAGGACCCATGCTTGACTGGAAATTAGTTTCTTTAAGCGATCATGTTTTTAGGTTACCTTACTTGGAACAAACTTAACTATTCTTACATTAGCCAGGCCTAATTATATTAACCTTTGCCCCCTTTTCTTAAATATAAAAATTCCGAAAACTGAAAATTTTAGAAGTTCATAGTTCCGATTTTGAGGGAATTTATAACAGTTTATAAAATTTAGTCACCAATTGACCCGGATTGAAAGAAAATTTAACCAACCATAGTAACTTTCTCCTAAAAGAAATTCCTACGCCTGGAAGCTTCCGAGTCACATAGCCTTCTTAACTTCGAAGCCTGCTTCTCAAAATATCTAAGGTAGCTGCATCCCATTTAAAACAAGAAACTATTGTTACCTGGGAGGCCTTGAATGTGTATTTCAGTCCTAATTCTCACCATTTCCTCTGGACAGCAAACTCCATCAAGGGCGATACACGTGCATAGTTGTAGGGAAGAGGAGCTCAATTACTTTACTTAATCTACATCTTTTAATTATTCCATAGCAGTTTATCAGCCTTCACTTCTCACCCGCCTGCCGCTATTATTTATCACTAACTATTGTTCACATACTTAGTTTTGGGAATTAACGGCGTCCGTCGATTTCAGTCAATTTACTCACAGCACCCATAAACTGGGTCCGTACTCTTCGCCATGTTAACTTATAACTTATCACGTGCAAAAATCTTTGTTCCCGGCGAAAAATAGTTTCACTTCGCCCTCCTTTAATCCAATTGGTGCGGTGATTACTACCGGATAAATTTTAAAATTTTAACATACTTATCGTCCTATTATAATATACTAAAAACACTTACAATTAAAATAAAATATCTAAATTATAATTACCAGCAGTATTTTAGTACTGCTCTTAGTATTTACAAAATATTTACTTTGTAACTTTTGTTTTACCATTCATTTCTTTCCGGTGGCAGCACAATCTCGCAAAGAAAAGACTATAAACAAACTCTCAATGTTGCTTTGGGTCGAACTCTCAAGAGGGGCGCCATTCTGGGTCCTCAAACTCCCTACAATCTTTTGTTAATTTTAATTATTATACATGAGCGGAAAAGACCGTCTCAAAAGCGTGCCTGATTTGTTATTCGAGATGTCGGAGTTCAGTGATTCCCCGCAGATAAAAGTCTAACGATGCCATGCTGGGTCGGGCAAACAGGGTGGCCACTCAATTAGCCCTCGATGACCAATCTGGTGCCTGGGAACTGTGCAACCAACAACTCTATGATATAATGCATAGTGAGGAGGCGCACTATCTTGCTGGAAAAGGCAGTGAAATTACCTTTTGGATTCAGTAGTGATGGGAACATCTGTTACTGATGTCATGATATCTGTCCCCATTTATATTCCCACGGATGAAGAATGGTAACATGATACGAGTGTTCCATATCCCACACCATGCCGTAAATTTTTCCCACGAGGCATCTGCACATGTTGGATTTATGTCTAACCTATAATAGTTACTCTGTTAATTGACCTCACCGTTCACATGGAACAGAGCCCCATCACTAAACAACACGCTAAGAGGAAGCGTGAGATTCTCGTTACTCTTCGTCACAGCTCATTCTGAAAATTGCATTCTCCTATCTGGGTCATCCTCCATTATGTATTGCTGGAATTGGAGTTTGTATGGATGACACTTGTTTCTGTGGAATACACGAAGTATCGATGTAAGACGTACACCTAAAACTGCAGCAAAGCTTCTAGTACTGCGTTTTTGACTTTTCACCAAGGATGCTACAATTGCCATTGCTGCTTCCTCATCCGTTGCATTCCTCGGACATCCACTTTGTAAAAATCCAGAAACTTGAAATTTCTGGAAAATACGCGACATTGTGGTATGTACAATGTAGTCCCTCTATGGATACTGGGCATTGAAAACATCGGCGATTGCTATGGCACTGTGTTCCCCACTGATGAGAACAATTTTAATTCTTTCTTGGCGAGTGAGAGCCATGTTACATCAACTGCAAAGACAAAGAATTAAAACTCATTACATAATGCAATATGTAATGTTTACTTCACAAAATTTCATTACTTATTGAGGTTAAATGAAAAATAACTTCATATTCGTATTTCTGGTAAATTTTAAGCCTAAAATAATATGTCACATCCCGCTTCTCATTTGAAATATTGAACTTCAATTCAAAATGGCGGATTTTGAGATGGCCACAAAAATACCAAATGGCACCACCTTGTGCGCCTCCTCTCCAATTACCCACATCCAAAGTTTCGTCATCTTTCCTCAAGCTGTTTCAAAAATATAAGGGTGGAGATAGACTTTTGCCTTACTCTGTATTACCATTAATCTTCGTAGACTCTCCGATAAACAAGGGGCCGCGGTGGCTCAGTGGTAGAGAATTCAACTCTGGTGCTTGGGGTCTCGGGTTCGATCCCAGCCCCCGCCAAGTGAACTTTGTGGTGGACAAACACCGTGTGCGTGGGTTTTCTCGGTGTTCTCCCGTTTCCTCCCATTTGTTTCATTCCACCATTTCATTCATTACTCATCATCACCGTCTCCTTTAGCCTAACCGGCATAACCGTGGAACGTAAAACTCAAAGATTTCATTTCATTTCCTCCGATAAACAAGTAGACTTGTTCAGATGTTAGAAGGAAAGTCCGCGTTCGGAATAACGTCATACAAGCGTTTACAATCAAAATTCGCAGACGATTAGACTGCAAAATGTCTTGAGCCGTGGCAAAAATGCGAACTAAAGCTCACACTCTCACACACCTACGCATTGAGCCAATAAGGATTCAGCTGTTGCTAAGCGAGAGAAAGCGAGTGGAATTTTTTCAGCCGATAGCAGCGCTTGCAACGGAATACTAGGGATCAAGTCAATGTGGTATATTTATAAGTGCAGATGGAATGTTCATGATTGTTGGAACTTTCCGATTCGGGAATTCAATATGTGAGAGTTCCGGGAAACTCCAGATTCCACGCGGTATAGTGTGCAATCTAGAAGTAAAGTGGAAATAAGAGGAACTGATAAAAGTGAAATCTCGACAAGGGAAGCCAGTTCATCGTTTGGACTGGAGCCCTGGTGTTGGGCGCCTCGAAACGAATACTGACACCTATCGAACAACTCTGGGGAATTCTGTATGAAATACTTTTTGGCAACAGTTCGGTAGTGGGCCGTTTGTGCTACTACATGTTAATGCCTGCATCCATAAAGCACATGTCATCACAGGTCAGTGTGAGGAGTAAGTAATTGGCTGGAGAACTCGAAACACGAACTTAAAGCGTTTGTAATTAATCCCGGTTAAGTGTCCACCCAGAAAGTCCCAAAACCATCACCACACTTTTTGCAGTTTTAGGAATCAATGGAGGACAGTACTTGTCGATCCTTAGCACAACCTTGTAGAAAATCTACCTAGAAGGGTCGAGGTTGCCACTACAACAAATGACGGACATACGATATATAAATTCCTTTGCAGCGAAAGATAAACAAGATTTTAGTAATGTACGGTCATTAATGGCAATATAGTGTAGAAACTAAATCAAATTAGCTAAGGACAGACATCAATTCGGAGCCTACATAATTGCATTGCATGATTCCAACTTACATGTTAGTTAGTAAGTACATTAATACTTTAAAGGCGCAGCAAGTCCATTCTACATTGAGCAGACTAAGGTATATAAATGCCAACGAACATAGAGGGAAGTTAATTGTTTATTAGGACTTTAAGATGCAACAAGTACGCAAAATGAAGGTATAGTTGAATACGGTTAATACGTCCAGGCTCTTTATCTTGGTTGTCCGACGTTCGACCTGTCCAGTCAGTCTTTCGACCTCTGACCTAATTTGGCTAACTATATAAAGAAAATAATCTTGGTAAACCAGCATTGTCTACCTACCATTTCGAAAAACTTCCTAGACACACAGAGCTCCCAGTCAATGGTTGTGTAGGAGGTTATGCAAATATAGTATACTGTGAATATGGAAAGGAAGGACGACTGCGTTTTATGACATTAATGAAACTTCAATTATATCAATATCACAAAAATTCTTAACGTTCTGTCTGGTCTAGAATGACAATCTGGCGTTTCCAAAAATTATTTTATCATATCACTTTCACGGTAGAACTTAGGGGAGGGGGAGGGGAGGGGACAAATATATAAAAATAAATACAACTTCATAACTCTTGAAACACCCAATCGATCTCGATCAAATTTTCAACATAGATGACGTTCGGACTTGGGATAATTTTTATCATTTAACTTTGACGGTGCAACGTAGGGGAGGGGGAGGACAGGCGGAGATATATATGTAAAAAATGAAAGTGACTGTCTATGTGACTTCACTCTTGAACCACCTGACCGGTCTCGATCAAATTTTCAACATAGATGAGGTTCGGGCCTAGGATGGTATTTATCTATTCACTTTGACGATAGAACTTAGGGTAGGAAGTAGGAGGGGGAGATACATAAAAATAAATAAAACTTAATAGGTGTTGAACCACTGAACCGATCTCGATCAAATTTTCAACCTAAATGAAGTTCGAACATGAGATGGCATTTGTCATATCACTTTGACGATGTAACTTAAAGGAGGGGAAAGACATTTACAAATGATCGAAAACGACCGATATTAGTTTCGAATCTAGAGTTTTTGAGGTCGTTGAAATGAACAGTGACACTTCTCATGGCACTTAAACCCAAATTCAGCCCCGCAATAATTATGGGAAGTAATATATATATATATATATATATATATATATATATATATATATATAACTCTATGGCCTATGGAACCCGGAGGTTCAATGCCGCGTTCACAAAAGCTCTCCACTGACTTCTATCCTTAGCCAATTGGATCCAGTTTCTACTTTGTATTCCTATCTCTGCGAGATCCATCTTAATATTGTCCTCCCATCTGCGCCTAGGTCTTCCTAATGGTCGTTTTCCGATTGGTCTTCCACTCAAGACTTTGTAAGCGTTTCTACTTTCTTCCATTCTAGCTACATGACACGCCCACCTAAGCCTTCTAGACTTGACGATCTTAACAATGTTGAATAAACTGTATAAATTATGTAGTTCCTCGTTATGAAGTTTCCGCCATTCCCCATTCCCGTGTGTCCGAATATTCGTCTAAGGATCTTGTTCTCAAATACCTTTAGTCTATATTCTTCCCTCAGAGAAAGTGACCATGTATCGCAACCATACAGAACAACAGGCATGATTATCGTTTTGTATATTTTAGGTTTCAAATTTGTCGACAGAATTCGCGACAACAAGAGATTTTGAACCGAATAGTAACACGAATTCCCTGGTTTTAGTCAACATTTAATTTCTGCGTGAATATGATTTTCGTCTGTTAATATTGATCGTACATATTTGAAAGGATCTACTTTATCAAAAGTATTATTTAATATTTTAACGCATCCACAATTTGCCGTATTACGGTCCCGACGCACTTCCATGTATTTAGTTTTCTCTGCATTTACTTCTAAACCCATGTCCCTCCAAGCGTTTAATAAGATCTCTGCATTTCTTTCTATTGTTTTCCTATCATCCCCTATTAAATTTACATCATCAGCATATGCCATAACCTGGTGAATACCGTTCAACTCTAGGCCCTGGTTGCTATATTTGTTTTTCCTTATGGCGTTTTCCAGAACAAAGTTAAATAATAATGGCGACAACGCATCTCCTTGTTTCAGGCCATTTTCGACGTGAAAGCTCGTGGACAAAAATTTTCCTACCCGGACTTTACTTTGGGATTCATTTAAACATATCTTAATTAATCTAATTAGCTTTCTCGGTATTACAAGTTCTGTAAGAATTGTATAATGTTTCTCTCCTAACCGAATCGTAAGCCTTTCTAAAATTAATAAATAGTTGATGTACCGGGATATTGTATTCCCACTTTTTTCGAGTATTTGGCGAATGGTAAATATTTGGTCGATAGTTGATTGATTTCATCTAAATCCGCACTGATAATCTCCAATAATTTCATCTGCGTATTTGGTCAATCTTGCTAATAGAATATTTGAAAGGAGTTTATAGGATGTTAACAGAAGAGAAATGCCTCGATAATTATTACAATCAGTTTTGTAGCCTTTCTTGTGAATTGGAACAATGATTGATCCTTTCTACTTTTGTGGCAATTCTCCCTTGTTCCAGATAAGAAGAATGAGTTTGTGTATCTTGTTCCACAATTTTTCGCCTCCAGCTAAAATTAACACAACCAGAATTTCATCTACACCCGGAGATTTGTGTTTCTTTAATTTCTTTATAGCGGTTTCTACTTCTATTCGGTTGGGTTCTGGAATATACGGTTCTGCGGTGTGTATCTCTTTTTCTCCACGCACATTAGTTTTTGGTTGCGTGTTCAGCAAATCGTCAAAGAAATCTTTCCATCTATTTAAGATGCTATTTGTATCTGTGAGAACTGTACCGTCAGCTTTCTTTAATGTATAAGCACGAGGTTGATAGCCTTTCTTAGATTCACTGATCCCCTTATACATGTCCTGGATGTTTTTAGTTTTACTATTACCTTCGAGTTCCTTAATTTTAGCTTTCAAAAAATCGCGTTTCTTTGTTCTAAAAGTTTTGGAAGTTTCCCGCCTGATATCTGCAAAATTTTGTGTAGTTATTTCATTCGGATTTTGTAGCCGGGGTAATTTAGCGTGTTTTCTCTTCTGTGCTAGTTGAATGCATTCCTGGTCGAACCATGGTTTGTTCCTACGTATTTCCGCGTGTCCTTTTTTTTTTTTTTTTTGCTGAAATTTTAATGATATTTCTAATTTCAATCCAAGTATCCTGAACATTAGTGCACTCTGAATCTTCTAAAACCGAGAATCTATTTGAAACTTCAATCTGGTATTCCTCTCTTACTTGGCTCTTTTCCAATTTCTTTAAATTAAATATCTCCGTTTTCTGACATAGAATATTACATTTATTCAAGGATAATCTCTCTCGTATTATCGCTGCTACCAGGTAGTGATCAGTGCCACAATCAGCCTCTCTAAACGACCGGACATCAATTATGCTAGATTGCCTTCTTCTATCTACTAAAACGTGATCAATTTGATTATGTGTTTTTCCGTCTGGTGATTTCCAAGTGTATTTATGAACGTCGCGATGTGGGAATTTTGTACTCTTCACGATTAGGTTTTTGGATGTTGCAAAGTTCACGAGTCTAACACCGTTGTCATTACTTTCCTTATGCAGACGCGTTCCCTATAATCGGTTTGAAAATATCCTTTCGTTCTACCTTCGCATTGAAATCCCCTAATAGAATTTTCATATGGTATCGCGGGAGTTGGTGAAATATCCGTTCCACTTCTTCGTAAAAACTTTCTTTTATATCGTCATCCTTATTTTCAGTTGGGGCATGTACATTTAAAACAATAATATCATACCACCGTTCCTTAAGAGTAATAAAAGAAAGCCTGTCAGTAACAAATTCAACCCATTTAATTGCTGGTAATATTCGTTTGTGAACGAAAAACCCTGTTTCTAACTGGTGATTTTTATTTCCTTTCCCGTAAAAGAACGTAAAATTTCCGGAATTCACAGATCCATTTCCTTCTCACCTAACTTCCTGAACTCCTACTAGGTCCATCCTGTATTTCTCTAACTCACTCGTTACGGATTTTAACGCGCCTGCCCTATAAAGACTTCCAATATTCCATGTTCCAAATCTCATGTCCATTTTCTTTTGCTGAGGTCGTGCCAAGTTATCAGTCCTTGTCCGAGGCTTTTGTGAATATTTCTGAAGAGGTGTCTTTTTTTACAGGATGAGGTTGTTAGCCTTACCCAAACCCCCAAGCTGGAGGACCACTTCTAGTCGTCTGTCCGCGACTGCTTATTCAGTATATTCGGAGCTAACCTCTATATCTAGAGGCCTTCTCCTCGATCCGCAACCTGAGGACGCGCCATGCCGTGGTGACAGGAACCCACGTTACACGGATATATATAATCAAATGACCAATATCAGTGTCGAATTAATATTTTTCGGGGTCACTGAGGTGAACGATGACACTTCCGATGCCGTGGCCTGCAACATGAGGAGGAGAGGGGATATATAAAAATCATCGAAAATGTCCGATATCAAGGAGCACTTTAGTAACAATAAAAAGTGACTGACTAACAAAACATATTACAAGTTTTTCTTAATTTAACCCAGCGAAGCGGGTAATTGATGCTAGTACAAACATATAAATATGCAAAATATAAATAGTAGTACTTGTGTTCACTAATAATGATCTAACAATTAATTATTCTGAGTATAATAAGATTTGCTACCCAAAATATCCGAGATTTTTTTTTTACCGAGCAAAGTAGTAGCAGTACGACATTCCGCCGCTAGATGTTTCGAGGTACTACCATGAGCAAAATAAATGACGCGTCTCTTTATTTTGAAGTTTTTTGAAAATATCTCCGTTTTCTTTATATGTTCGAAATTTCGGAAGGTTTCCCCAGCAGGACAGGTTAATAACAAACCCGCTTTTAATATTTGTGTTAGATATTAGCTTAAAATAAAGAAATTAGAAGCAAAAAACATTAAATCGACAGAAATCTCGAGAATTACCAACTCTGCTAAAGTGGGAAATTTTCAAGAACACGAGGGAATTCTGCATTTCAACACGAAGCAGCGACATCTATGTCATTGAGAGAAATGTGGATTAAATCTACAAACTAAACTTTTAACGAATATTTCTAGTATGTCTTATTATATGCATTATCTGCAAACTCCAAATATATGAATCTATGCTAAGTATTAACATAAAGATAGAGCAAATAGTGGAAATTATCTATATGGAAAAGGACGAATTGGTAGGACGATCGTAATGAAATATCGTCTCTACCGGAACAGGCTCAGTTCACGTAGAAAAACAAATAGCTCAGTTAGTTAAAACAACGAGTCTGTATGCTGAAGGTAGCGGGTTCGATCCCGTGGAAGTGCCGTTATCATTTTTATCACTACACTACGGTTATTTTTTTTTATTTTTTTTATTTGGGAAAGAATCAAATTGTAACGTATGTGTAAAACTCATGACGATACCAAAAAAAGAAAAAATGCTGTTGTCGCACTTGTATTAGCGTCCCTAATTTTGTTTGCAAACAGTTTCGTAATTATTTCCCCTGTGCTCACTGCTCACCATATGCTCGCTGGCGCATAACGAATGTTTCCCAGTAAATTCTAATTTGGAGAATTTTATAAAGTTTCACAATATTTCTCACTAGATAGTCTTCTATCTACGTGTTTGGATATTTTGATAACAGATTTCCCTATTAAATGTTTAATTTTCCCTAGATGTTTAATTACGGAAAAGTTTTACAATGTATTTGTATTGAATTGAAATTGTTTTGAATTTACTACATAAGGTAAGTAGACCGAAGGAGGAGAACTCAAGTAATTGATATTCTACGTAAAAGCAACCTATTGTAGAATGATGATGCTTCTTACCTTCAGCACATAATCTTTACGTTAGAGAGTCAGAGAGAGAAAAATCCTGGTTTTTCCTCCTACCTCTTAAACCTCTACATATCATTGTTCGTCTCACAAAATTTCGGTGCTCCAAAAACATTCAAATAATAATAATAATAATAATAATAATAATAATAATAATAATAATAATAATAATAATAATAATAATAATAATAATAATAATAATCCTGAATATGCCATCCTTACATAATGTAGGATATCTTAGTTTCCTAGTTTAAATCTTAAAATATCTTAGTTTAAAATGCTTTCTTTAGTACTTATTTGAGCAACCATGTAGGAGGAGGTACGACTTTTTATTTTGCCCCTCTCATTTCAGTAGCCTTCCAACAGAAAGTAATTTTTAATAAGCAGGACAGACAAAATGAATAAGAAATATATTTACAGCATCCTCTCCCCTTTCATGATTGGAATATCACGTAATATTTTTTATTCTACGAAAGATGGCGCTGTGCGGTTAGGGGTAGGTAACTAAAAAAATACCTAATATATAGCGCCCCTTGATTGTAATATTACCGCTTCTTTATTTGTACGAGGGAGCCCCTACACAATCAAGGGTGACAAAAAGAATAGGAAGAGTGTCTATTGATTCCAGTGGTGGATCCAGCACGAACTCCTGGGGGAGGTGAGGGGAAGTGAAACATTCTTTTGATGATGTGAAGCTGTCACAAATTACCACTTAACTAAACTAAACAATAGTGGGGGGAACCGGAACCCAGTCAGTTTAAATTGATGTAAAAGTTTAATTTTTGGCTTCATATTAAAGTTTTTTTTCAAGTGAGAATTTCAGTCCAAGTGGTCAATGATCAAATCTCGTGGAGCTCTTCAGTGTAGGCTAATACGGCCCCCTTATGAGAAAAGTCAAAATTATTAACATGTTTATAACTTTCGAATTTTTCGTCTATTTTAAAGAAATATTTTGCTTCGTATTAAAGTGTTGGTTCCAAATGACAAATTCAGTCCGAGTGGACAATGATCAAATCTCCGGGGGGGGGGTCTTCAGTATAGGGGGCTACGGCTCCCTTATGGAAAAAGGCAAAAATATGAAAATGCTTATAACTTCCGAATTTTCCGTCTATTTTAAAGAAATTATTGGCTTCATATTAAAGTCTTGGCTTCAAATGACAATTTCAGTCCGTGTGGACAATGATCAAATCTCGGAGGGCTCTTCGGTGTAGGGGTTTCGGCTTCTTTATGGGACAAGATTCACGTAGTTGATATTGCAAAATTGTTTTGTATATAAAAGTGGAAACTTGCACCATTTGGTTAATTTTATCTCTTATGTTTTGCAGATTCATATTCCAAGCAATAGTTACTTCGCAGAGCTAAAAGAAGGCACTTACTAGTTTCATTAAAATGAAATGTCTTTTATGAGAGGAGCAGACGAACGAACAGGCACCCAAACGTTGGTTGAGTCGTACGGTTGAAACTCGTTAAGCTCGCTTCAATTATTATTATTATTATTATTATTATTATTATTATTATTATTATTATTATTATTATTATTATTATTAATAATAATAATAATAATAATAATAATAAAGCATTGCAGGGACCTTTGGTGCAGGGGGTCCGTGGCTCGATTCCACTTCGTGCCAATCGGTGTTCAGGTGGACAAATACCGTGTGCATGGGTATGTGTTTTCTTGAGATTTTCCATTTTCCTCCCACTTTCTTCATTTCACCATTTCATTCATCATCATTCTCCCTTAGCGTAGGTGCATAATCGTCCAACGTTAAACTAGATATTGCAATTTCAATAATAATAATAATAATAATTAATTCAACTGAAAGGACTGTAATTTATGTGGACAGCAATTATCATAAATATGCAACCATTATTAAAACAATGCTTTCAGTAGAAAGATAATCCTTCCCAAGTGTTAACGAATGCGCACGAGATAAGACATGTCTCGAGAAAGAGACAAGACGCGCTTTGTGACACCCAAGATAATACGAGGCAAATGTTTTGGACACAAGATAGCTTGTAAAATGTCTCGTCTTGTCTGGAATGTCTCGAAAACAAAAGTCTAAGTTTTAAAATTATTTTTCAAGATCTATTCTCTCAGAAGTAGTTCTCTGCCTTAAAATTAATAACGACATTTGTGATTTTAAAAAAAGATAAACAATGCCTAAAGTTAATAGTTAACTTTTCGAAAAGAAGCTTCATTAAGGGTGAACCTGAAAGATGTCCACAAACTTCGGGAGGTGATTCGTGACATCAAAATGAGACAAATGGTCCTCTTGCAGTTTTCGAATTCAGCTTCTTTGTCGAGATACAGGGTTGCCAACTGGTCGTGTTTGAGAAACTCACTGGGAATAAATTCAAGTCCAAGAATAAACTACTACTCATATATTTTTCAGGTCAATTGACTTATACCATGTTGTAAGGTCAAATATTTATTTATGAAGTGTGTACAAAATTCGCCAGGGTCTTTTCTGAGAAAATCGTCGAGAAAAAGTCACCTCCAAGAATAAACTACCCCTCGTAAATTTTTCTAAGAGAAATATCTGATACTGCAATATAGGGTTGTTAATTAAATATTGATTAATGAAAAATAAACAAAATTGTTAAAACCATTTTTGAGAAAATAGCGTTTTTCGATTTTCGGCTGTTTGTAAACCACACATATTTTAGGTGGTAGGAAAAAATGGAAAAGCTCCTGTAAGAATACTAAGTAAACCCTAAGTTTAAAATTTGGTGTAGATAAGTTGAACGGTATGGCCTCTAGGCGAGTGCATATAAAAGTGTGCCGAACGGACGGACCGGAAGGACGGGTGTCGAAAAGTCACATTTTCGGCATGTAGACGCCATGAAACATGTAAATCCGTTGAAATCTGAATTTGATATTATTTTCACAATCACTATATTTTCTTCTCTCTTTTGTCGCTCGAAAAAGAAAAGCCTGAGTTTACCACAAAAAGCTAGGGAGTTCCTCAAAAAATATTCAATTACAGGGCCACCGCACTAAACTTTTTCAATTCAATTTCTTAACTGTGTTAGGCCGCAGTTGTTACTGAAGTGTGTATTTGGATAATACGAATAAAATTATCGTATTATTCAAATACATCGAATGGCAGATTGTCGAATAAAAAACTTCGATTGAAGAAAATCCATACTACAAAACTAACTCACACTTTGAGCACATTTTCATTAGACATATAATAGACCAATTAATGCAATCATTGTTTATGAAATATGAAAAAAATCAAATGAGTCACTTTGGGAAAGTCGTTCAAAAAGAACACGTCAGGAGTAACCTACCTCTTGTGAATTGTTTCGAACAATGAGTTAAGATATACTTTTGGTTATTAATGAAATATTTATTTGCGAAATTTGAACAAAATCGCCTGTCGTTCGAGAAAATTGTCGGGGAAAAAACCTTGACCCCAAAAATAAACTATCCGTTGTAATTGTTTTTCATAGAAATGACTTATACTAAAATACAGGGTTATTAATGAAATACTTATTTATGAATTATCAATAAAATTGTCCGAGTAATTTTTGAGAAAATCGTGAGGGAAAAATAACTCCCCGAATAAACTATCTGTTGAGGATTCTTTCAGGGTAAGCGAGTTATTCCATATTACTAGGTTGTTAATGAAATATTTATTTCTGAGTACGAACAAAATTGCTTGACTCATTTTTGAGAAAACCGTGGGGGAAAAACACCCACAAGAGTAAACTACCCCTCGCATATTTTTTCAGGACAAACGAGTTTTGCCATATTGTTCGGTTATTAACGAAATATTTATTTTTGAAATATGAATAAACTCTTTTGAGTCGTTTTTGAGAAAATCGCCCAGACAACACTCCACCACAGACAACACTCCACCAAGAATAAACTACCCCTCGCATTTTTTAGGACAAACGAGTTATGCCATATTGATAAGTTATTAATGAAATCTTTATTTATGAAATATGAACGAAAACATTTGAGTCCATTTTAAGAAAATCACTGAGAAAAACTCACCCCCTTAGCATAAACTACCCCTTGTAGATTTTTCTCAGATAAATGCCTTATACCACAAAATAGGGTTGCTAATTAAATATTGATTTATAAAAAAAGAAAGAAAACAAGATCGTTAGAGCCAGTTATGAGAAAATATCTTTTTTTTATTTTCATCGTACAGGAAACTACCCTTGTTTTGGGAGTAGGAGGGAAATAAAAAAAACTATAGGAAATACTATGAAAATCTTAAACTAAAATTTGGTGCAGATAAGTTGAACGGTATGGCTTCTAGGCGAGTGCACAGAAAAGTGTAGCGAACGCACGGACGAACTGATGGACATGTATCGAAAAATAACTTTTTCGGTGTTAGGGGCTATAATACGTGTAAATTCGTTGAAATCTCAAATTTGATTTTTTTTTCGAACACCACACTTTCTTCTCTCATTTGTCACTTCAAAGTAAAAGGAACTCAGAACTACAGATAAAAGACACCTACTTTTACACATAGACATTTATTGATTTAAAACTGTTTTAGTTTGTGTCATTTCACTTCCAATTGAAAGGTTTTACAATGATTAACGGCATACCAATGACGAGACGGAAGTTTTCAGGAAGTAAATGCATTCAGAAGTCTAGACTGTATTACAGCCTGTTTTTATTTCTGCAATTGTTAACAGCTGTAATTTCGTCCAAACGCTACATGAAATAATTTTTGGTTGACGTCATTGTATTACTATTTTAGTATTGTTCTCTTCAGACTTGGTTGAAGTTTTGTCTTAACGGTTATACATTTTTTCTTTCTTATTTCATCGTTACACATAAGAACAAAATGTTATGGTGAGTGGATAGATTCGAACCTACGAACATTGAGTTTATATTCTTCCAACACTTTACCAATGGACCAAGCTTTGTCTTCACGTTAACGCCCGGTTACAGGGTTTACTACGATTTAAATAAAATGGCTGGCTGTTAGAATTCCCTGCTCACATATTTCGATAAATAATTTTCATTGCTTCGTAGATACGTAGAGCAATATTTAGATACACATTTTAGGAGAGTGAATTTTGGTGTATATAATAATTTCATGCCAGGTAAAAGCTAGATAAGTTTTGATAAAATGTTTCATATGTAGTTCTCAATAATAAGCTTGCTGTTCGGAGTGAAGTTCCAAGGTTCAGCATTGCCTAGCAGTTTTTGCCATTAATATCCCTTCTAACAATATTGGCAGTGGACAAAAGTTAGCCCGTGTTGAAGCTTTTTTGCTCCTAATTTAGTTATTTTACTTATTTAAGGAATATTGAAAATTGTCAGCAGGCACGTATGCAGTAATTTATTTCGGGAGAAGTCCGACTTCAATATTAGGATAAATTATAATAAAATTTAAAAGATAATCCTTAAATTTAGGCTAAATTTACAGAGAAGTTGGGATTTCAGAGGGGAGTCCGGACCACCTGGACCCACCCCTAAATGCGTCCTTGTTTGTCAGTAACGTTTCCTCATTTTGAAACCCTCAAAAACTTCGGATATATAAAGGAAAACGAGTTATTTTCGATAAAATATCACTTCAGAAGACGCGACAGTTTTATTGCACATGGTGGTATCCCAAGTTCACAAGGGCAAGAATTCATTAATTTTGATTCTCTGTCATTGTGCTCTATCGAAAGGTTAGGTTTGTAACATATTACTCCTACGAACAAGCATGACTGGCAGATAGGAATACTGAACACAACTCCAGAGAAATGCATGCTGAACTTACGTTATAGCTACGCTTTGGTGATTTGCTCTCAAGGTCAATCGAGTGGTAATTCAGTTCCGTCTCTGTTCTTAAGCCATGTTCGTATTACTTCGAATAGTTTTGATAATGAAAAGCATGCCTCTTAATATAACAGACTTCTTTCGCGTAAGAAATCGAAACTCAGTTGGTCAGAGCAACTAGTCTGTAAGAATTAGGTTGTTAGTTAGTTAGGAGCCCAGTACGAGTAAGGGTTTTTATTACTATTGTTTTTATCTTTTTTATGTGACGAAAAATCAAATTGTGACATCGCGATATCAAATGTATTTGATTAGGTAGCTTTGTCTTAGCTAAATTTTAAACATCAGTAACCGTCGAAATTATTTCACCAACTGATAACTTACTGAACATATCAAACACGTCAAACCAGTGGCATAACATGAAGGTTAACCTCTCCTCCGCAGTCCTTAGTTATGCGTCCGTACTTTCAAGGGCGGACTAAGGGCCGGGCGACTGCCCGGGGCGCCAGAGAAAGAGGGGCACCAAAAAGAGCCTCAAAAAGTAAATTTTATAATGTGCTTTCTACTGACGTTTTTGGTTTATATTCTTTTAAAGTAGTGGCAATTATATGATCTTTTTCCATTTCACTATGGAAGAAGAGAGTTTCATAGTACTAAGGGGGCTGTATCGAAAAATGGAGAGATGGCACGTAGAATAAAGAGTGTTAAATAATAATAATAATAATAATAATAATAATAATAATAATAATAATAATAATAATAATAATAATAATAATAATAATAAATATGAATGTCTTTGGAGAGCCGAAATTATGTGAGACGAACAATGATATGTAGAGGTTTAAGATGGGTGGTCATAGAGGAGGAAAAACCAGGATTTTTCTCTCTCTGACTCTCTAACGTTAAGATTATGTGCTGAAGGTAAGAAGCATAATCATTCTACAATAGGTTGCTTTTACGTAGAATATCTATTACTTGAGCTCCCCTCCTTCGGGCAACTTTGCTTATGTAGTAAATTCAAAACAATTTCAATTTAAGACAAATATTTATAGAGAAAATTAAACATTTAATAGGGAAATCTGTTATCAAAATATCCAAACACGTAGATAGAAGACTATGTAGTGAGAAACATTGTGAAACTCTGAAATTCTCCAAATTAGAATTAACATTTACTGGAAAACATTCGTTATGCATCAGTGAGCACAGGGGAAATAATTACGAATCTGTTTGCAAACAAAAATTAGAGACACTAATGCAAATGCGACGATATTTTCTTTCTTTCTTTTTTCTTTTTGGTATCGTCATGAGTTTTACACATATGTTACAATTTGATTCTTTCCCAAATAAAAAATAAATAAAATAACCTTAGTGATAAAAATGACAACAGTACTTCCACGGGATTCGAACCGTCTACCTTCGGTATACAAGCTATTTGCTCTCTTACGTAAGCTGAACGTGTTCTACAGTAAAGACGATTTTTCATTACGATTGGGCTAACAATTCGTCTTTTTCCATAGGTAATTTCCACTATTTGCACTATCTATACGTTAATACTTAGCATAGATTCATATATTTGGAGTTCGCTGATAATGCATATAATAAGACATACTAGAAATATTTCGTTAAAATTTTCGTTTGTAGATCTAATCCACGCTTCTCTCAATGACATAGATGTCGCTGCTTCGTGTTGAACTGCAGAATTCCCTCGCGTTCTTGAAAATTTCCCACTTTAGCAGAGTTGGTAATTCTCGAGATTTCTGTCGATTTAATGTTTTTTGCTTCTAATTTCTTTATTTTAAGCTAATATCTAACACAAATATTAAAAACGGGTTTGTTATTAACCTGTCCTGCTGGGGAAACCTTCCGAAATTTCGAACATATAAAGAAAACGGAGATATTTTCAAAAAACTTCAAAATAAAGAGACGCGTCATTTATTTTGCTCATGGTAGTACATGTATTAGCTACTGCACCACAAAGTTGTGCTATCTTTGGAACATTCAGTTATGAGTTGTAGTTTTGCGTATCAGGACATGTTTCAGTACTTCTGCGATTTGTCAAATGGCTGACGTTAAGGAACAACGGATTGGCATCAAGTTCTGTGTCAAGTTGAATGAAACTCCAGCCGAAACACACTGCATACTGAAAGAGGCATTTGGTGAGAGTGCAGTGAGTCCATCAAGAATATTTCAGTGGTTCAAGCGTTTCAAAAAAAGCCGCGAATCTGTGGAAGATGACAAACATCCTGGTCGACCGTCAACATGCACAACACCGGAAATGATCATGAAAGTGTGTGATGTGATTCGCGAAGACAGAAGGTAGACAATTGACGATGTTTGTAACAGACTTCGACTGCCGTACAGTACATGTCAACGAATTCTTTCCGATGAACTGAACATAAGACGAATTGCAGCGAAGATTTTCCGTCGCCTTCTCAACATCGACCACAAAAACCGCAGGATTCAAACGTACCTTGAGCTACAACAAAGAATTCAAGAGTGTTCAAACTTTTTATCCAGAGTCTTTATAGGCTATGAATCTTAGATTATGACCCGGAAACGAAGCAGCAATCCTCACAATAGAAGACGCCATCCTCTCCAAGGCCAAAAAGAGCTCGACAAGTTCGCAGTAACATCAAGTCGATGCTGATCATTCGAGGAATTGTGCATAAGAAGTTTGTTCCAACTGGTCAGAATGTCATCGGTAAGTTTTAGTGCGACGTTTTGAACAGACTGAAGGAAGATGATCGACGCAAACGGCCAGAGCTGTGTCTGGTCAGAAACGGCCAAAACGAAATACTGGTTGTTGCACACAGACCTCGCTCGTTGTAAGGAAATTCTTAGCCAAGAACAATATGGCAATAGTCACCCACCCTCTTCAGCCCTTGCTCGAATTGGCTCCATGCGACTTCTACCTGTTCCCGAAGATGAAACTCGAGTTGAAAGAGTGACATTTTGACTCCATTGAAGACATCCAAGTGGAATCGCAACGGGTCCTCAACACCTTTCACCCTGCGGCCAATTGATAGACCAATCATATCGGAAAAAAATAATATTTTAATTATTTTTTTCCATGATGAGATCAACTTTTATATTGTTTTTGAAATATAAACAAAAGCTAACATAATGAAGGGATGTTTGGGGGAAGAGGCACGATGGTTCAGTGATCAAGCGTTTACCTGTAGTATGTGTGGTCCCTGATTCGATTCCGGCCAAGTAAGTTTGTGATGGACAACACCGTGTCCGTAGGTTTTCTCAGGATACGCTCGTTTCTTCCAACATTCTCATTCCATCAATTCTTCCATCATCATTCAGTTGCTTTAATCATCGTCTCCCTTAGCCTAAACGACGTTAAACTGACATATTGCATTTCATTTCATGAAGTGATGTTCATATTAAAAAATTGATGATACTCGAACTTAAAACAAGAGCGTATCTTATACATAAAGTTTGTTACTATTATTAAAATTTATCAAATTTAATTACATTCCTGAATAGTTTTACTATTTTCGACGTATCTTTTGAATTTGGTTAAGTAAACAACTTTTTTTTTTTTTTTAACAAATCATTTATGTTGTTATGCAATTAAATTGATCGTTTCTTTCTGTACAAACTTCAAAGTCATTTTTTTACAAAGGTCTGTTAAAAATGATAATATAAACATCTGCACACGTTGTACTTTGAAAGTAAACAGTCAAAGTAATTTCCAATACAGATACTTTAGAATGGAGTTAGTAATATTAAATTAGTAGACTCTTTCTTTTCTTGTGAAAGAGTAAACAACCGTTTTGTAAACAAAACTAAAATTTCAAGAAGCTAGATAAGAAAAAAATATCCGTCTTGTTTCTTGCGTTTTCTTTATCAACTATTACGATTCAAACTCCAACATGAACTATACATGAGTAATTAACTTCGTTCCGAAACGGGTAACATCTTAATTTCTCTTCTCTTTTCTCAAGTTGTTCACTAGGAATATTGTGATTGTTGTTGGACCCTATTTCGGTATTTTGTTGGTAGATGGTATATTACCACATCAAATTAAACAGACGTCTGGAGTTTGTGTTTTCAATTTTAAAGTATTGACCTTCCGAATACACACTTTGCTTGTATTATTGCATTTTTTCTTTAAGAATACAGGTTGTTTGTAATTTCATTTCTCAATTTCAACTAGTGAAGAGACTTTGATACATTGAATTACAAAAAGGAAGGTAATCCAAAAATCAATCCTAAATATGAAATTTCAATTAACAGTATTTACTTCTACAACACCAGTATTTTTCCTTGCCAAGATTTTTGGTATGAACCCATATCCACTGAGTGGCCAAGCTCATAACAAATACAGTCTGATCTCAAAAGTGTATTCATTCGTATCATTCATGGGAATTTTTGCATATAGCGTTATATTTCTAATACATAAATATTTATATGCTTGGTGTAAAGAGTGTAATCAAATGATTCCTGTGAAGAAACTTATTGATGTTTTCGACATGTTTTCTGTTGTAATTACTGCATTGTTTGGCTATGTGATTATGCTTAAAGAGGGACGTAAGCACAATTCTATTCTTCAAGAAATAAATAAGATTGATTGTTTGTTGGGCCTAGAAACAAAATATCACATGAAAGAATTGTTGTCTTTCGTCTTTATGACAAATATTATGTTCTTCTATAGCTCACTTCTTATATATTTTGATTTTGTGGTCTTGCGAGCAGAAAACCAACGTGCCGTGGATTACACATATTTTATATATTATATTTTAACCTTCACAAGCATTTTAGTTGAATTACAATTTAGTACTTTGTGCATTGTTCTGTACAAACGATTTTGTACACTAAACGTGAAGTTGCAAAATCTTCAAAAGTGTTTCGCATTGAATGATAATGGAGTACCCTCTGTCATAAGAAAACGGCCGAACTTGTCTTCACGTATTTTAAATGTATTAGAAACTCATCAGCAGTCAACTAATTTTCAAATTAGACAGTTGACGAAATTACACTATTACTTGTGTAAAAACGTTGAGCAAGTGGAATTTATTTATGGATTTCCCTTGCTATGTAATATGACTCAATTATTTCTAGCTATTATCATAGCTCTGTATATGATAATATCAGCTTTTATAAATCCCAGTCAAATAACAACTCAAGTATCCATAACAAACGTATTTTGGAATATTTTACATCTTATTCGCTTGATTGTGATCTGCTACAGCGCAGGGATCATTACACGTGAGGTAAGTTATTTTATGTTTTTCATTCAATGTATTCGAAATATCTAATTATTGTCTATTTCCCTACCGCAATACAAACTGATTGATTCTAATACGAACACTAATAGGAATTGCATTACTTATTTAATAAAATCTGGAGAAAGATAATCTCTTTTAGTGTACAGGATGGACTATCTATAATGATATGCTCTGGTAATGTTTAAACTAATGGATAAAAGCGCTGAAATTTTATACCCAGCAAGTGCCGGTAGGAGGACATTGTTTGGAATACTCTGTGATACCCTAATGCTAGCAGTGTTGCGAACCCAACATACAGTTTCTTTAAATGGTACATACAAATGGTACAAGTTATTACATATTTCAAATTTGCATGTTACACGAAGACTTACGGTACAATGTTACATTTATTATTCAATGTTGCAAACTAAGAACGTTACACTATCACAAACATCCACATTTGATGTCTTCTACAATAGTAATAGAAATGCACATCCAAAGTACCTTATTATCTAAGGTAACAAGGGATTGAAAATTAGATTTTTTCAAAATTCTTTATCTAAAAAAAAGTGCTTAGTTAAGTATTTCATCCAATTGCACAGATGGTTTACAATTGGTGCGAAGATTACAATTCCGTTTACAGCAATTTGATATCTGAAACAGTTCTGGAGATATCGTAAAAACTTAAAGTTTGCAAAACTGCTTAAAATTATGTAATTCCGAGAACTTACCTAGCAAAAAATACTGTTGTAATGTTATATAAGCAAAGTAAATAAATAATTGTTTTTAAAAAATCCACAAATACGCTGTTTTAAGCAATATATCAGATTATACCATTTTTTTCATATTTTCTAGTAACAGGCTCTTAGCTCATCATCACCATGTACATTGTTTGTCTACAAAGAAAAGAAAATTTTTAAAGGAGATCTGTATCTCCCTAGCTATGAGTGATCCAATCCGTCTAACTTATAAAAGAAACTTATATACTATTATTATATATTTACAGCAAAGAATATAACTGTAGCCCAAAATGCAGTTCGACTGTTTACTAATTTTAGCTTTAGAAGAGCTTTCTATTGCATTCAAGTTCTCTTTAGGATTCATTAATAGTGACATATCTAAACACAAAACAAAAGAATCTAAATACAACTATTTTGACAATAGGTCCTCCCACTTCCGTTCTACATAAAAAAGAAAGTTGACACTTTATACTGATTTCTGCTTATTTACGTACTTTAAACATTTCAGACACAATTTGACAATTATATTAATACGCATTACGATCTCATATCATTCCAATATATTGAATGCGTTCAGAAAGGAAAATAATCTCCAATGTACTGTTAATTTAATTTTTAAAAAATCCTTACGAAATTCAAAACCTGAAATAGTTTCAAATTCAGTCAGTATACCATATAATTTATCTTTAAAACTCAAATTTACATTGTTTCAGCTGGATAATTTATTTAAGAGATTCATTAGAGCTTATTATATTTTCTGTAGATCATACTTTAACATCGAGTTCTTAACCGTATCTCACTATCATTATCAACTATTTATTTCTTTTTAATGATACTGAGCCAAAAGAGAACGGAGAAAGTTACACCAGTAAAGAGAGAGAGAGAGAGAGAGAGAACTATGACGTCCACCATTAAATCAATAAGGGTCCTTAAATTACTAAGCTTTTACATATTACATTCATAAAGAATACTATTATACCACTTATATCGTATTTTACATTCAGTGACACTTGTATAATTGAACAGTTAATATCTTTACTAATGGGAAGCGCGCTAGGGATGCGCACGAGTCGAGATTTAACCCTGTCTCGACTCGTCTCGAGAAAATGTTGTATCGACTTGTATCTCGACTCGAAAATATGTTTCTGTCTCGACTCGTGTATTGACTCGACAGTCTCTATCTCGACTCGACTCGAATTCGAGACGTCTCGAAATTCGAGTCGAGACAAAATATACGCACATATCAGCCAGACTCTTATGACTACCTACCTAATTGTCAGTATGTCGACCTTTCGCACGGATAACAACGACGACACGTCTTGGCATGCATGCAATGTTCCCTGGTAGGTCACTGGAGAGAGTTGACACCACATATGCACACATAGGTCACCTAATTCCCGCAAATTCCGGGGAGGGTGCGATGCGCCCTGACGTCACGTTCAATCACATTTCAGATGTGTTCGATCGGGTTCAGATCCGGCGAGTTTGGGGGCCAGCACATCACTTGGAACTCACTCCTGCGTTCCTCGAACCACTCCATCACACTCCTAGCCTTGTGACATTGTGCATTATCTTGTTGAAAAATGCTACTACCATTGGGAAACATGGTCGTCATGAATAGGTGTGCATAGTCTGCAAGCAGTGTGCGATACACCTCGGCCATCATGGTGCCTTGCTCGAGCTCCATTAGACATATGGATGCTCACGTGAATGTTCCCCAGATAATAATTAAGCCGCAGCCACTTTGTCTCCGTCCCACAGTACAGGTGTCAAGGAGCTGTTCTCTTGGAATAAGACCGATTCGCACCCTCCCATCGTCATGATGAAGAAGGTATCGGGATTCATCAGACAATGCAACGGTCTACCACTATGTCAAGGTCCATAGGCGATGGTCACATGTTCATTTCAGTCGTAGTTGCCGATATCGTGGTGTTAACATTCGCACATGAATGGGTCGTCGGCTGCGGAGGCCCATTGTTAGGAGTGTTCGGTGCACTGTGTTCAGACTAGTGTTGTGAAGGCCTGGGGGAAAAACGGAAATTTTGGGTTTTAAAAAAAGTTTTTTTACGGTTTTCCCGAACTTGAAAAAAAAAACGGAAAATTTGGGTAAAATTGAAATTTTCGAATATTTTTTTATATTATTCTTTCAAAATTAAAACTTTTGTATTTACAGTTTAGAGTTAAGATAATTGAGTGCTTATGTTTCTTGTATTAGAATAGGGAAATTTTGTGCCCAACTCATCCAAACACTTCAAAGTTAGCACCGTGATAGAACGGAGTTATGGCTACAAAAGAAAATGAAATGAAATCTGTAAGTTTTACGTCCCACGGTTATGCCGGTTAGGCTAAAGGAGACGGTGATAATGAGAGATGAGTGAAATGGTGGAATGAAGAAAGTGGGAGGAAACGGGAGTACCCCGAGAAAACCCACGAGCACGGTGTTTGTCCACCACAAAGTTCACTTGGCGGGGGCTGGGATCGAACCCGGGACCTCAAGCACCAGAGATGAACGCTCTACCACTGAGCCACCGCGCCCCCCGTGGCTACAAAAGAAACTAAAATCTAATCTTAGTTTAATTAGTATAGACGCATTAAAATTATCTTGAGCAATCTTATGAAGTTTCCCCTTGATGGCAGGGAAGTGTTAAAATAACGAGGCCACAATCATTTTAGTTAATATGCTAAATCAAACATATATTTTATAGAGATATCTTCGTTGTGCTATGTAAAATTTCCGGAAATTTTGAATCCATTAGAAAAATAATTTGTTCGGAAATTGGCAAAAACCGGGAAATATAGTTTAAAAACTATTTCTTAGCCTGACGCTAGTCTTCTTACTTGCTGTAACATGTCTGCAGCATATACAGTATTAAGTCGAAAATCCGAACTAACTGGGACCACAGATAGTTCGGATTTTCAAATTGTTCTGATTTTCGAAAATGACCAAGAAAATGCCATTTAGGGTTACGTATACTGTACGGTATGTTCTTCTATCAATACAGTGGTGATTCAGTACATACAGTAATTACAATACCGTTCGTAAGGCCTATTTTCATTTAATGTTTCTGAAGAACCTGCTCGTATACTAAATTACACTGATCTTGTAAGTCACACTTAAAACTTATAGGCCTAAGAGAAAATAAAAAATAAAAGTATGTATGACAAACAATTACGTATGAATGAACTTTTGTAAAAACACTGACTTCAGCGTTATATTAAGACAAAATGTAAAAAGCTTCTAGGGACCGCGTTCGGATTTTTGACGTTCGGATTATCGACGTTCTACTGTATATACAATATATTTCGCTAATGGAAAAATACTTAAAGCAACAGGTTTTAATTCTACTTTTTAGTTTTCGGATTTCTGGTAAAATTCCTCTTTATTCTTTGTATATTTTTCGAATAACACAAAAAGAAGGATGATCTTATTTACATATACACACATATACCGTAAAAGTGAATAAATTTGAGTAGCGATAAAAATATATTAAAGGTTTGAGTATGTGAAACTTCCGTTCGTTATTATTACAGACTAGCAGAATACCCGTTCTTCTCACGGGGAGAATACGTTTCATTTTGGACACAAAACTGTCACCAATAAACTTATGGAACCCCAAAACTATGAATTCGACGTTAATATCGGTAATTTTCAATTATCTTTACATGTCACCATCCCGCCTTAGAGTACTAAGAAGACTGAATTTGAATTTAAACGGCTGAAAGTGTCACTGTTCATCTAAGTAACACCAAAAACTATTGATTCGACACTAATAACGGTCATTTTCAATATTTTTTATATATCTTCTCCCTCCTCCAATTTAGAAACTTAGTCACTTTCATTTTGATTGTAATAGATAATATGTCGCACTAGAAAACATGTATTTGTTTACATACAGGATTTTGTACATAAAATTTAAATAAGTGTTTATATTAAAATCTTAAATAATAGTAATTATATGTTTTAGCGCATGAGTATTAGTGAAATTTGCCTACTGCTCCTTCTTTTAAGAAGTAATTTGGTTAAAGGTAACAAAACTTTACCATACCAAGGAGCATATTGAGAACTCAGTTTCGTTCAAGATACCCATTTCTTGCAACAGAACACTTCATGTTGGTAGGCTTGTATGTAACTGTAATTAATGTATGTAATTGTAACTGTAAGTTATGTAATTAATGCACACCCACGAATAAACGACATAACAGAAACAAGTGCAGACTATTAATTCTCAACTAGCTGAACCTATGCTCTCTACACAGCACATCATTCCCATATGAGGATGAATCTCCTTTCATTCCTCATATCTGTACATGTCCGTTTGCAGATACAAGTGAAGGACGCCTTCATAAAAATCGGCAAGGGTTATCATAAAGGGTGATTTTTTTTATTATTTTTCAATATCTCGCACCGTTTTTAAGATTTGAGCCCACTTGTGGTTGGAATTTCTAATTCATATATGACCAATGTTTTCTTTCGTTTTGCATGCATTATGTAATAAGTAAATAAATTACACAATTAATTATGTCAGTGATATACGGAGTTCATTGAAAAAAAAAAACTCTTCAAACAAGAAAATTCATATTAGACTGGAGAAATGGTTATCCTTCGTTTTCTTATCATTTGGCCATGAAACAAACATCTGAGAGATATACAACCCTTATATACAAATATGTGATGTTGGAATACATAAATAGAGTATGATGCTTATACTCGTAGAGTATGATGCTTTGCTTTTTCAAAAATTTCAGTACTTGTAGTGTACCCCTAAAAATTTAATAAAGAACTAATGGTCATTTTTTTTTCAAATATTCATTAGAACTGGACAATTTACAAAAAATTTGGAATCGACCAATGAAAAGGGCACTTTTCTAGCACTGGTGGGTTCAAGATCTCATTGTCGAGAGGACTGAAGACAAACATAAATTTTTCTGTGGGGACAAACAAACATATACGCGTAAATCTAGTATTTTAATACAGATAATAATTGGAATAGTTTTATTTTGGAATGCTATTTTTTAATATTCGGAATTGTGAAATTTTTGAACTTATATTTTTCACGCGTTTGAAAGAAAAGGATATCATTACTAATAAAATTAATCTAATGCAAACATTTTTTATTTTTTCAATCTTTCCAATTTTTCCGGAAAGAAATCGAAAAAAACACGTTTTTTATACCAACAGGTTCAAAATTTCCGGAAATTTTACAACAGTAATTCAGACACACTTGTACTTTGCCCAGCATTTAACTCTGGTGTTAGTTCCGACGTAGTTCGCTGCCTGTCGTAGTCTGCCCAGCCTACGACGTCCAACATATGTAATGAGGTGGGGGGGGACGCCCAACCCCTCCACGTTTGGACGTCGTTTCCCCTTGGTTTCGCCATTTGTTGAAGACACTTACCACAGCACTCCTCGAACACCTGACAAGTCCTGCAGTTTCCGAAATTCTGGTGCCGAGTGTTTTTGAGTGAGTCTTTCTTCAAAATAATATTAAAAATTATATAAATATTTTCGAGACATTCGAGTTGAGTCAAGATTGTTACGAGCTGTCTCGACTCGACTCGTGTCTTGACTCGTCTCGAATTTTACAAAGTGTGTCTTCACTTGAATCTCGACTCGAATTCGAGTAGAGTCGAGTCAAGATTCGGGACATGTCTCGACTCGTGTGCATTCCTAGAAGCGCCTTGAAATGTTGCATTATAATAAACTATTTCAAGGACTAACACAACATACTGGCGGAAAAGGATCATGTGTTCCGGGAATAATTCACGGTCCATCATTTAAATTTCACATTTTCTCCTTTCTTCCGAAAAAAAAAGAAACATTCTAAATAAATGGTCTCAAAAGGAAAATTAAACTTAGTTGAAAGTCTGAAACAAGCGTTCTCGGTAAACATAATCTTAGACAGAATCTGTTGCGGAGAGAATTTTTGGAATAATACGAACATTAGTTTACTATTGATCTATGAAGAGACGCAATCATATAAGTGAAAAAATCATCGCTACAAGCAAATTGAAGAAAACTTCTGCATACAAGTTTTCTGGAAATATGTAATTCACCGTACTTACTAATACGTATTTTAAGTTTTCATTCCTTTCTTTGAAGCAATAAAATTTATGTTTTGCGGATGTTCCCTCTTTCCTGATATACTTACAGAAGATTTGCATTGCGTATGTGCATGCAGTTGATTTGATGGTGACTTCATTACTTGCATCAAGTGTGTAGTACATTTTCCACTATCAAATACACGCTTGCTGCAAGTTCAGTAGAATATTATTGCAGATCCATTATAAACCTACTGAAAATATACAATGCTTACTGACTTGTGAGTGTTAATTAACCTTTCCTGTAGTACACGCACTTCCAGTAGTAAATTGTAACAAAATTCTTGCACCTGTATATCCAGTATTACTGTGCATGTATCCTGTAAAGCTGTCGATTAATACTTAATGGAACACTAACTTAACCCTCTTTTCTCTTTTACTTTTTCTTCAATGATAATCACATTTGGGTGAAAGAAACTGACGATCTGCGTTAAGAATTTTAAAGATATTTTGCAAAATCGTTTATGGTAGTTAAGAACTTCAAAAACATTTTGCAAAATCGTTCATGGTAGTTAAGAACTTTACAGATATTTTGCAAAATCGTTGACGGTAGTTAACACACAGGTAGTTAACAATATATATGGGATGGGAAGGAGATTTATGGGACTACGTTTACTGGTTTAAATTCATCCGTGGTAATATCGACCACGCTTCAAAAAAAAACAGCGAATATTCGCCAGTGTATTGAAATGAAATGAGGTTTGCGATATTTGAAGCGAAGTTGCAGAATACAAATTAAGTATTGTGACAATATAAATTAAGTGTTAGTGATAACACGTTAAATAGCTATAGCCAGTTTCTTGCTACAAACGACGAAATATTTCTTAAGCGACCTAAGGGATCAATAACTGACATCTTCCACAACACCAGCCTGCGAGATCCGATGCTTCCCTGTCTCACTCAGAAGCGATCCTGTTTCTTCCAATTTATTCATTAGTGACCATATTATGTTTCTGTTTGTGGCAGAACGTGAGACAAATTTATTTCTAAATGCTCTTGGCATAGCAACAACAGTTCCCGTTCTCCAAAACTTTTAACGATAAACTCATGGTGCTCCAAAAGACTACACTATTCTCACTGTGTCACGATCATACTCACATAATAGCACAGAACTGTACAACACAATTCCCAACACAACGTCCCAGTTTCCTGTTTCTTACTGACCTTAGTGAAGTTGCCATCTAACGAATAAAACTCAAATCTCCACACCGCGCTGCACCTCATTCCAATTGTAAGGTACATTAGCGAATATTTGCTATATATAAATATTCCCAAAATATAAAATCAACAATATATATATATTTTAGAGATTCACGCTTATGTTCTGTGTTTAAGGGACACGTACTTTCTTTTTGGCCCGATTGCTTATTCTTTCATATCCTACACTTACCAAATCCATTTTGCAACTTGATACAGTTATACCGAAAATTTTTCTATTTCATTATTTTCATTTCCTTCTTTACGGTACAAAAGAATAAAAACGAATAGACTGTTTGATATATAACCTGGTGATACCTCATGCTGAATTAAGCTTCGTATCTAAATTTCTTTTTTTTAAAAGCAAATACGTTCATTTTATGTAATGGGCGATCAGATGGACAGTGCATTGATTGGCTGCTAACACACCCACCAATAATAGTTCTGCTTGCCCAGTGATGTTTAATACAGGGTTGCACGTGTTCTCTTTGCTGCAAATGTACTGTTGCTGCTAAGCCGCAGAGAGTTTTCTAAACGTTTCTGCTGCCAACTCTCATTTGCATCTGAGTGAGAAAAGTTGATCGCCAAGCTCGACATAAACATCCTGTTTTATGAAGAATGAAGGATGGCAGGAAAATTGAAAAGGAAAGGATGAAATAGGAATATTTTAGTATAATCGTATCCGAACGAATAAAAATTATATAAACATTCAAAACTGTAGGTATCATAAAAACGAAACATAGAAGCACTCTGGCAGATTTTAATCATACAATGTCTATGGATTATTTTCCAGCGAGAATATTCTAAATATTAGTCAATGTATGTGTGAATTCAGAGTATTCATCATTTTTCGTACTTAGATTACTTGAGGATAAAATCAGCAATACATATTTGAAAATATTCTCGCTGGAATAAATATATCGATACTGTAAGGTTAGTTATACTATTTAGCGCCAGGAGTCGCTGGAATGTAATTATGATTTTTTAAAAATACCTTAATCTAAAACTCATGAAATTTAGAAGAATCTGCTGATAGATATACATTAAATATTTGGAAGCAGCATTGAGGAAGATTTCTTTTTAACAAAAGCAGAACGGAAGTAATGTATTTTATTGTTTTGTATTATTTATCATTTTGTATTCATAAAGTAGCCAAATTGTAGAAATGGTTGAACTGCTTGAAATGATTATTTTTTTAAAACATGATTAGCACTTTCGTCGAGCTGAGTTTCCATAATTTTACTTTCATTCTAGCAATCATCTTACGGTAGGGGTGGGGTTTATATTTATGTTTCAAATATTTTCCATAAAGTATTCTTCCTGTGCGAATAAGGAATATTTCTGCTAGTATTAATACAAAAATGAAATGACAAAATATTTATTTTAATAAACGTGATTATTTTAATATTAAAGTACGCGTAGAACATCAATAAATTCAAATTAATCTTACAATCAATAAACAATTTGAATTTAAAATTAATTCTCAGATAAAGTGTATAATTATAATTTAGCACATGCGTATGTTTATATGCGTGTGTGAGGCAGATTGCGATTACTTCAGATAATGAAAACATTACACACAAATTGGATTTATGCTTCACATATTCTACATTTTAAGATGATAAAATTTCGTCAATATGTCAGAAATGTCTGTCAATATGTCAGAAAAATAATATAGTAAAAGCTATTTACTTTACACCTACTTGTGTGCAAAAAGAATGTAACATTCAAAAGAAGATGAATCCTCACGTACAAAACAATTCTTATGTTGTAATAATTGATTTTTGTGTGCTAGGATCTTTGGACTTGATGCTGAAGACAATACTTTCTTTTTTCCTTTCAAAAATAAATATAGAATTTTCATATCCTAGAAACAGTAACTCAACTTCTTCTTCTAGAAATAAGTTACCTTATGTAGACAAAAACGAATACTCCGCTTCAAGTAACTTGTGATGCAGGATTATTTTTACTGTCTGTCCTAGTAGTTGAAATCCCTGTTATTTGTAAACTTTTCATTGACTGTTCCACAACTATGCAAATCAATATTTCTTTTGTATGTGAAATTCCGTATTAAGACTTCTCTTCATACTTGTACGACGTTTCACGCCCACATAGAACCTCAATCAACTAATCAATTCTATGACCTGATATTGTCATCTTTCACAAAATAAATTTGATTGAAATTACGTTGTTATTACAGCTAAATTTTAGGTTTAGCAATATATTTTAAAGAGGTTGATACAGACTAGTATTTTATCTAAAAATATGGAACTTCAAGTATGTCCAAATGTAATTATTTCCAGTTCACCTGTTTTTATTGTGGCCAAAATTTTCGGGATTAATCCATACCCTTTAAAGTATATAACACCTATTAAATGCAGTTGGGTTGCGAAAATATATTCGTTCGTACTATTAATTACAATTGTTGCCTGTAATGTAGTATTCATAAATCATGAATGCTTATATGCTTGGTGTAGTGAATGTAGTCCCAATGTATCATATGTCAGAAAAATGGTACAAATTTTGGACATATCATCAGTAATAATTCCTGCATTTTTTGGTCATTTGACCATACTTAAAAATGGATATAAATCAAAGTCAATTCTTCAACAAATAAGTAAAATAGATTATTTCTTATGTATGGAACCAACATATCTGAAGAGAGAGTTCTTTTATTTCATTGTTCTGATAGGTATAACTTTAGTCTACTGCGTTTTCATGTTCATCTTTGACTTTAAAGCTTTACAACTACAAGATTTGCGTGCTGTAAATTTAATATATTCTATATTTTACGTTATTATCTTCATTAATATTTTACTAGAATTACAATTTGTTACGTTGTGTTTTATTCTAAGTGAACGTTTTCGTGTTTTAAATCTCAGATTAGAGAATATTTTCTTACGTAGCAACCAAAGTGAATCAAGTATTGGACAGAAACAAGGTAATAAGTCTTCTGGGTGCATTAAAGTAGAATCGGCAAATATTTCAACTCATTTCCACATTAGACTATTGGCCAAAATGCATTATAGCTTGTGTAGAAATATTTTACAATTGGAATCTTCTTACGGTTTCATCTTGTTAGGTAATGTTACCCAATTATTCCTAGCATTAATTTTAACACTGTATTTTCTAATATCTGCGCTTGTATACACAAGAGAATTTAGAGCAGCATCGATTGCGGTGAATTGCTTGTGGTTCATTCTACATTTTAGCCGCTTGTTATTAATATGTTACTCTGCAGGATGTACTACGCAAGAGGTAAGTTATTTTTTAACTTACTGTAATTATGCACTATCTTACCTAGCTAGAGTACGTATGTTTTATCTTTTCACACTTCCCGTCAGTGCTCTTGGTTGTCCTTTAAAGTGTCTTATGCTAGCACATTTTAATCCAATAGACGTCTCATTGGTTTTGTCGTGTAGGTGTCGTTAATTGTCAGCCAGCCCATCAGATGAGAACATTGCTATTTGGCAGGTATTTCAAGTGCTTAGTTGCCACACGCGAATAAGAATGTGTGACAGTGATTTGTGAGTAGTGTGGCGTTTCGCTGTGCTTCCTAGGGTATTTTAACTCTCAATTTAACCGTGGCGTGGGATTCATCCTTTAGGCAGGAAGCATGCCAAAAAAGAAAAAAAACTCTAATAAGGAAGTAAATCAATTAATTAGCACCTTGCGTTACTTAGTTTCTGCTACGTATCTTTATACAGGGTGATTTTTTATAACTCACTGATTTCATTTGGGCCTAGAAATCCTAACTAAAGTTCGATTTTCATGCGGTTTGCGGCAAATGATCAAGGAAGAATGGAGATTTATGGGACTATATTTCTAGTTTAAATTCATCTGGGGCAATATCGACCACATCTCAAGAAAAACTGCAAATATTCGTCAGTGTACATTACAATTGGAATGAGGTGCGGTGCGGTATGAAGGTTTGTTTTCTTCTTTAGATGGCAATCTCGGCCAAGAACAATAAGAGACAGGAAACCATTCCGTTGTATTGGGAATTGTACTGTACAGTTCTGTGCTACTGTATGAATATCATTAAGACACAGTAAGAGTATACAGTAGTGTACTCTTTGAAGCAACATGAGTTCATCGTTAAAAGGTTTCGAAGAACGGAATCTGCTGTTGCTACCAAAGACTATTTAGAAACAAATTTCCCTGTCTGCCCCAGACAGGAACATCATATGGTCGCTAGTGAATAAATTGGAAGAAACAGGGTAGCTTTTGAGAGAGAACGCGAAGCATCGGACTCCGCAGGCGGATATTGAGGAAGATATCAATTATCGACTTGTTAGGTTGAAATATCTCCGTCATTTATCGCAAAAAGACGGCTATAGCTATTCAACTTTGGCTTTTACCACCTCACTTAATTTCTAATCTTATTAACACTTAATTTTTATTCTGAATTTCGCTTCAAAAATCCAAAACTTCATTTCAATTGTAAGGTACACTGGAAAATATTTGCTGTTTTTCTTGAGGCGTCGGCGATATTAGCTCGGATGAATTTAAACCAGTAAAAATAGTCCCATAAATCTCCCATTATCCCTTGATCATTTGCCATAAACCGCATGAAAATCGGACTTCAGTTAAAAATTCTAGACCCAAATGAAATTCGTGAGTTTTTAAAAAAATCACCTTGTACTATATTTTTACATTAATTCATACCGAAAAATATTCCAGCTTCTAGTTGGATAGGTTGGTTAATTTGTGGTTTAATGCTCCTTTTGACTGCGCAAGTTGTTAATGAAATTCTGATTTTTGAAATATAGAGAAAATATTTAAAGCCGTTTTTGAGAAAATCGAAAATTTTGAAACTTTTTACCCTTGTTTTTAGGGGTAGGTAGAAAATTCAAAAAAGATCTGTAGAAAATCACATAGAAAACCTTAAGTTTAAAATTTAGTCTCGGTATGTTGAAGGATATGGAGTCTAGACGAGTGTACATCACGACGAATGGACGAACAGAAGTAGAGATGTCGAAAAATCACTTTTCGGTATCTATGAGCCCTGAAACGTGTAAATCAGTTGATACCAAGAATTCGATTTTTTTTACGATCATCATACTTTCTTCTCTCTTTCGTCGTTCGAAAGTCAAAAAACAAATTATATGAACCTGTGGGGGAAAAGAGCATATTGTTAGAGCTAGGACCGTTCAAAAACTTGGAAAAAATACATTGCAATACCTACCGATCTGAGCCCCATGGACTTAGTAACTTTAAGAATGTTAGGTATATATTCGTCTCAAAAAGTGAAATACAATTTCAGTATATTTCATAGAGAAAATTTTCTTTTTAGTTTCGATAGCTACTGCAACGTTAAAGCTGCTTGTAATTGATTTATGAAAATTAATTATGACTGTTTTTATGAATAAGTAAGACTTAAAACTTTATTGTTTTCCGTTATAGTTGAAAGTACATGTTTGGTCACTAAGGCAATATATATATATATATAATATTTCAATTTAAGTCACATTTTGTGCCCATTTATACTCCTCCAGTTATCGTAAAAGCAAGAATAAAAAGTAATGTCATGATGCCAATTTTTGGTGATCTGGCTTAATTTCTTGTAAAGGATTGAGGTGTCTTATAAAGGTAATTTTCAAGTAATTTTCAAACCAGTATTTTGGATTACATTTGTCCATTCTGTATCATATTGATTTGTATATCAAACCATGATTAATAACTGCAATGTTTTCAAGTGGATAAGAAGTAAGGGAACTTTTGATCTTATTATAATCTTGTAACGAAATTAAATATTTTTAATGGACATTTTATCTTTGACATTTTATCCTTGTAAATAATTTTACAATGGTATTGTTTTAAAAAACTTATGATATTATTTTATAGGCCTCTAGCAGAAGTGTCCACGTTCAGTCCTAGCAATGGATAAATAAAGTGTAATATACAACCGGAACTCTGACTCTTATAGTAATCGTTCCCAATTTCCCCCGAAAACAAACTGAGCTTTCGGAAACTCTCAGTCACTCCTCAGGTCTCACCTCCATCACTTAAAGAGCTCCTGACATACTCTATTCTCGGCTAAAATTTTTACCACCTTTTGTCTCTTAGTATACCTATGTTCATCAAAGTAAAATTATAAAAATATAGCTAGACCCAAGTGCTACGTTCAAAAAGTAACCTCAAAATGTTTTTAGCCATTTCGTTGTGCAAAATGAATTTCAAATTAGAATAATATATAAAGTTTTCTCTTGCTTCCTTGAGAAGCGGAACTTTCGAAAACACACAGAACTTGTCACTTATTTTTCATAAGGAGTTTACATATAGTGTCACCTTCCTATGTTGATATCCTGACAAGACATTAATTACCAAACAATTTAGACTTCCTTTCCTTCCATTATGATATAAATTACAATCCAAATGAAATGGTGAAGCGAAGTAGTGACTACTGTTCAAAAAAAAAAAAAAAATCTTTCAGACTGTTCGATCATTTATGTCATGAAATGACAACTTACAATATCGATTTCGTTTTTATATATTGAAAATTAATAATATTACTTTATTGTGATGATATTATTAACATAATCCGGATCCTTAAATTGTGTTCAACAATCGGTTACTCTAAATTTGTAATAAATCGTTATTGATACTGTACGCGACATGTTAATCTTTGAGTGTAAAAAAAATCAATAAACAGAAATGTTTGTTTTATTTTCACATTTCAAATAAATAACATGATATTTTCATACTATTATATAATGTATAGTAGTAGCTGCTTTCTTCTAATCACAATACAAGTCGTTAATCTTTCCGGTCCATTATTTTTATATTTATGTTTGAAACTTACGTGGCATTGGAAAGACCTGAAAGCAATTTTTAAAATGTAAACTTCATGAAGAAAGAATGTTTAGCAACAATTCATTATTGCTGAGTCCTGTTTTGTGCTGTGATAGTGTGTAAGCATTATTGACATATACATTAAAAGCAATAGCAAATGCTTTATACGATATAAGTTGTCAAAGAACTATTAAGGTACATTCCGGAAATAAAGAAAAAAGCAATTTATTGATTCCACTTACCCAATAACTAATTACATTAAGCGAGAAAAGCTTATTTTTCTACAAATAAATAATGTAAAAGAAAAACAGATCGATTTACCTGTTCTCCAATAAAGCAATCGCCTACTTCTGTGTTTAAATAAGTGTAAGTATATCTAATTTGAATTTAAATTCCAAGAATACCTATTTGTTTACGCTTTTTGTATCTTAAGCAAATTCTGCAGTGTCGGACTTTCAGGAAGAAATTTCCCAACTAATAGATAAATTGTTGAGCTCCTCAGTCTATTTCAAAGTGACGTGATATTTTGCAATATGAAATTTCAGTTTGACGTATTTTCTTCTGTTTCGCCACTGTTCGCAATAACTGCAATGTTTGGGTTGAATTTGTTCCCATTAAAATATGGAACTTCAACAGTAAAGATAAATGTCAAGAAAATCTACTCATTATCAATTGTATTATGTTTCACAACATACAGTGTTGTCTTTTTACATTACAAAGTAATATACAGCTGGTGCAGCACATGTAACGAAATGAGCCCAGTTATGAAACTTGTAGATGGTTTGGATATGGTATCAATTATTTTTCCAACAATTCTTTCACTTTTCATACTTGCAACCAAAGGAAGTAAACATGTACATTCAATTATTCTTCAAGAATTAAGTAAGATTGATAAACTGTTAAAAATAGATCAGGCGACGTACAAACAAACAATACTGACTTCTACAGTTCAAATTACTTTAACTATAGTTTACTTCGTAGTTTTGTCTGTTTGTGATTACCTTTTGTTACAGATTAAAGAAGAACATACTGTTAATGAAACTTATTTTATTGGTTATATTTTACATTTCACGAGCACTTTGATAGATACACAATTTGCCAGCCTATGTTCTCTTCTGAGAAAAAGGTTTAATGTATTGAACGAACAATTGGAAGATCTACAGAAGCTTCAAGTAAATTCAAACATAAAACTGGATAATCATGGGATTACACTTATCGCACATATTCACTATAAATTGTGTAGAGTCCTAGAAAGAATTGAGTCTTTGTATGGGTTCCCCGTACTGTCCAGTTGCACTGGACTATTTATACATTTCGTAGTGTCACTCTACTTAGCAATATTGCCTACAGTTGTAGGATCAACCCAACTTACAATGCATATGATGGTCTTAAACATATTGTGGTTGTTTCTGTATAGTTCTCGTCTGTTCATGATTTGTTACAATGGTGGAAGTACAACAGAACAGGTATAGTATCAAGTAATAGTATAGTAATAGTATGTATACGTCAAATAATACTTAAAACAATAGCCTATTATTGTACATTTTAATACAAACAGTTGTGTGGTTGTAAAATGTAGTTACTCGCATTTGTTTTATCTCCGGCATTTTAAAATATATTTGCTCGGAATATGACTGCGAAATCATAACACCAAGTGGATTAACTCTTAAAAAAATAAAAATGGACTAATTATTTTATTCACTTTGTAACGTTCCTTTATAGAAAGAAGATCGTTACTCGGCACGGAGCTCCCACTAGCACAGGCTCGCCACATTTAAGAATAATTTCGTGAAAGTTAAATAGTACATAGTTGGTAATAATATTTCTAATGGGCACAATTTATTTCTATATTGAACATAAAAGCAATGTTGAATTCCCTGGAAATGATAGCAATTCAGCATTTATAGGTAACACTAAAATCAGGCCGAAAACTTTAGTTTAATAATAATTTATTTAATTAAACTTATTACATTTTTATAACAAATCAATCTGCATTTATAAAGATTAACAAACGAATACGTTAGCCTTACAACTACCAAATGTCATTATATGACTCATATCCTATGTGAATTTAATTTAGTGTCAATTAGAATAAGCTTAACCATGAAATGTACAATGATTTCACATAATCAGTACATCAGTCGCGTTTCTATTATAAATACAAATTGGTAAAAAGTTACTAGTATGACAAACCCAAATGTAGTTTATATCTCATTCAAATAATTAGTTAATGACTCCATTTGAACATGTAGAGACTTGTTAAAGTAACGAAAGAAAATTTTAAAACTAATCAATATAATAAGTATACCGGTATAACGCATCCATACTTATAATTCCAATTCAAACTCACTAGTTACTCTCACAATATAGAACAATTTTATAATTTAACCCAATAACTATTACGTAGGTTATATAGAAACACGTGATTATATTAAAGGTTCGTCGAGTACGATTTCCAGCACACATCTAACAGCTTAGGCTGAAGTGCTGGCTAATATCGCAGAAAGTCGCCACCAGAGGCGCTATAATAAAAAATTTGACAATCAAAATATTTAACCAAAGACCCCATGTGGAATCAATTGAGATATAATCAAAAGTTGTTACAACTTTTTTCTTTCTTTTAGTAACTAACAGAGTGATACGTTACAACTTCTTTAGATGTGCACTTGTATATATGTAAGATGTTTGTAAACAGCAAATTGTAAATCATAAACTTCATAGTTATGAATGATTTTAGTTGCCAAGATAACAGAAACGTGAGATGTTCAAATTTCACTCTTCGAAAAGGTCACTTGGCATCTGACAGTGAGCGGTCCATATGGACTCCCTGCTGAAAACGCTGAACTCAAATTCAATCCAATTCAACTCCCAATCTGTAAAAAGAAAAGGTAAACCATGAATAAATACCAGAAGAAAGTGCTTAAGAATGAGAGTGTTCCTGTTGATCACTTGAATGCCTTCTACCTAATAGGAATTCAATCAAGCAATAGTTGTGAGTTCGAACAGGGAAGAAAGTGATTCATCAGATTCTTACACCACCAGTCATTTTAAGAAACAGTATCAGTACGATACCGTTATTATTTCTATTGACATTCCCAAATCGTAAAAGGAAAATGTAATCAATAAATTAATACTACTAATAATATAGTACTAAAGAATGGGACGGTTCTGATAGATATTACTTTAAGGACAATTTCATTTTATCTTTTATTTATTTCAAAGGATTAATATTAAATATATTAACACTATTTAATCAAAATTTTATTATTCATCATTTTACTCTGCCATTTATATAGAACTTGCTTTAAGCAATTGAGTGAAAAATTAGCAATAGTAATGAATGAGCAATTTCTATATAAACGATCATTCTCAAGGGGGTAGAATAGGCCGTGGCGTCTCCCTGGAATACAAGTGAATCAATAATTTGAATTAATTTGCGAGCACATGGAATATTCTTTTAAAATTTAATTCTCCAATATTTCTCTCTCTCTCTTTCTCTCTCTATCTTTTTTTTTTTACATTTTCAACTTGTACTGTAAAAATACTGTTATATGATAGTAACTATTCAGCAAAATACAAAAACATGGTATTTTACTGAAAACTATGCCATGAATACCGGGATGATATCATATAAGTCTGTCTCTGGACGACTCCTTTGCACGTCCATTTTTTTTCACTCTCTATCTGGAATTAAGACATACGAGAAAAGGCCATAAATATTTTTTTACACGAAATATGGACTTCAAAGTTTAGTAGAATTATTGTGAAGAGCCATGCTTGTCTAGTACTTCGAAAATAGTAATATTTCAATTCATTAATTATAACTCAATTAACGTAAAAGCTGGCTTTCCCGTTTCTTAAATAATAGAACGGAACTTGATAATACAGAAATGTTTAATTACTCAGTAGGAAACTCTTGAAAATAACGTGCCAAGTATTTAGATAAACAAGAATTAAATCTAAAAAATGTGTTATAGGTTCTAATTACTTTCTCATTGTCAAGGCAGTCACTTATTTCAAGTTTCATAAGTATATTCAAATTTTAAAAGTTAAATTTTTCATTAAAGATTTGAAAACCTAAAAGGAATTCAACCATTCATTTGGATACCAATTTTGTTTTTATAAAGTTATTTAATGAGAAATTTATAGTATTCTTGCCTATTATGTTTTTCTAACTGCTACTTTATCGTAAGTTCATATTAACGTAATTGTTTAGCTTACATTATTAATAAAGACTATAATCTTGTCCTATTGCCATTCATCTATCTAATTTATATTACGAAAATTAATTTCTAAGCATCTTGAAGAACGGCTTCCTACATTGAAGAAGAGTGTACGTTGAAGTAAGCGATATTTTGAAGCTTAACCTCACAGCTTTCCCTTCTTCTTTGCTTGGAAGTTAATGCCTAGCGACGCAGGGTATTGACATTTAAAAGATAAGTTATATTCCTAAGAGAAAATTTAGTCTTTTAAATTTTGACAGTTAGTCTTAAGGGAAGGCTTCTCACAAAATATTTCTGAAAATTAAGAAATGTCTTCTTTTAACAAGTGTGACTGTGACATCCCTGAGTCCAGTGGCGTAGCACACTTTTGCGGGCCCTCCCGCAAAATATAGAGAAGGGGCCCTAGTTTTAAAGCCGATAGAAGTTAGATTGAAGTTCTACTTCTTTAAATCTTTATTCATAGCAAGACTTTGGGGCCCTCTATACCTCGGGGCCCCCCCGCACTGCGGGGGTTGCGGGGGCAGCTGCTACGCCACTGCCTGAGTCTAACATTTTCACCTTACTAATTGAATACAGCCGTCGAACGACAGTGATATGGAATATGCCTAACTCGACTGTAAAGGTACATTCCAGTGAAAACTTTTCCGAATGTTCCAAGCTGATCATCAGAACATGATTGATGTTGATTGGTTTGCAAAAATCAAAGACGTTAAGACGTTCATCTACCTAGAAAGTCTAATATCCTCGGACGGAAGAAGTGAAATAGACATAAGTTCCAGAATAGCGCAGGCTAAACAAGCATTCAATAGGAGAAGAGGACTGCTACCATCAAGAAATGTGTCCTTGGACGTTCGAAAACGATTTATTAAGACTCTGGTATGGAGCGTGGCGCTTTACGGATCAGAGACGTGAACATTGAGAAAAGCTGGAAGCATTTGAAATCTGGTGTTGCGCAGGATGCTGCACATATCATGGACCGAAAGCAAAAGGAATAAAGATGTACTAAAAGAAGTTAATGAAGGATGACAGAGCATGAAGATAATAGGAAAACGAAAAAAACAGCATGCTTGGCCATCTTATTCGGCACTCCGATTGAACTACCGTGTTGATAGAGGGAAATCCAGAAGGAAACCCAGGAAGAGGAAGACCAAGGATAGAATATCTAGATTCAGTTACAAAGAAGAGACCTTATCAGAGTATAAAACAGCTCTTCCAAGAGAGAGAAAAGTTTTAAAATGTTCATGATGCCCACCAACCTATGGTTAAGATGAGAAAACAAGAAGAAATTTTGTGACTTTTCCATATTAATGATAATGATATGCCATTATAAAGTAATGAACGTTAGTAATACAGAGTAGTACAGTCGTAAATATGTCTTACAAACTGATGCTTCTGATCTCTAAAAATTTAGCATCCTAAGAATTATTTAAAAATAGTAAACTTATTACTTTGCTAGAACTCTTTCCTCTTACGACTTCTGACAATGAATGTAAATACAAATCAATTCTACTCATGAAAAAAGTATAATTTTGATATTAAATTTCTTAAATAGGCTTGAACTGAATATACGAGGGTCATTCGGAAAGTAAAGAACGTTTTTGTATAAACACTTTAATAACTGAGGCGAAATGTGTGTTACATACTATGTGATACTTAAATTACTTTTCGACATAGTCGCCGTGTAAATTTAAACACTTGTCATACCGTGGTACAAGTTTTTCTATGCCTTCGGCATACACAGTTGCCGCCAAACTGTTTAACCAATCACTAACAGCTTCCTTAAGTTCATCATCACTGCCATAGTGGCTTCCACCCAAAAAGTCTTTCAACTTTGGGAATAGGTGGAAGTCACTGGGGGCTAAGTCTGGACTATAGGGTGGATGCTCCCAAACTTCCCACTTAAACTGCTGAAGCAAGTCCCTCGTCAATGCCGCGGAGTGAGGACGGGCATTGTCGTGGAGGAGGATGACGCCGCTGGTCATCAATCCGCGCCTTTTGTTTTGAATCGCGCGGCGAAGTCGACGTAACGTCTGACAGTAGGCAGCTGCATTTATGGTCTCACCTATCTGCATGTAGTCAACGAGCAAAACACCCTTACGATCCCAAAAGACCGTAGCCATAACCTTTCTGGTGCTCAAAATTTGTTTGGCTTTTTTCGGCTTTTTCGGAGAATTTGAATGGTGCCATTCCATGGATTGATGCTTTGTTTCTGGAGTGATGTGCGAAATCCACGTCTCATCTCCAGTAACAATACGATTTAAAAGTTCATCGCCATCCTTATGGTAACGGCTGAGAAAAGTCAATGCGGCTCCCATTCGCTTGGTTTTGTGTTCCTCCGATAACAGTCGAGGCACCCACCTTGCACTAATTTTTTTGTAACCAAGTTCACCACTGACAATTTCGTACAACACAGTTCTTGAAATTTCAGGAAAGAATTCGTGCAGCCCATCAATAGTGAATCGCCTATCCTCTTGAATTTTCCGCTCAATTCTTCCTTTGAGTTCGTCAGTCACAACAGAAGGCCGGCCCGAGCGTTCCTCATCGTGCACATTCGTCCGTCCGTCATTAAACATAATGCACCACTTACGAACTGATGCTTCATTCATTACATTTTCATACACCTCAGTGATTTGTCTATAAATTTCTATCGGACGCACTTCACTTGCATTCAAAAATCTTATCACACTACGAACCTCACACTTGGCGGGATCAGTAATTGTATCGCATATTTTACAATCGCACGGCGAAGCAATAACGGACCGTAGCGGATCGCAGCTGGTGCCAGACTGAGGCTAAAGCATGCCTAGGTCAATAACCCAGCGGCAGCGGGGGTGGGGGAACACGCGCACGCGCTAGCGCAAAACGTTCTTTACTTTCCGAATGACCCTCGTACATGCATGTGTGAGTGTGTGTGTGTGTGTGTGTGTGTGTGTGTGTGTGTGTGTGTGTGAAGGGAAGGAGAGAGCACTTGACAAAATTAACATAATATATTGAAACTGAATTTATGTTTTAATTTTCCGCAGTTTAAGATGATAATTTCGTGAATCAATATGTCAATATGTCAGAAGATGTATGAGTTATTTATTTTTACATTTTCTTGCACGCGTAACAAAACTAATAACTTTTCATATTCAAAATGGAATGAATATTTTAAATAAAAAGACTCATTAGATAGGGTAAAAATTAATTGAATATTTGTACTAGAATGTGTGCAGAAGGGAAAGTCAAAAAGAAATAATAAATAGCTTAAGAAAACCAAATATCTCAGATAGCTTAGTTACGAAAACCAACTCAACTAGTGCTCCGTAATAAACATCTATCCATATTAACTTTTGATTTTTGAAGGATCTGAATTCTTATTCCAGATCTGCAAAAGCGAATGCAAAATTACCTGAAATTTCATCACAAAACAGCTTTCTGTTCTTTTGTGACTGGAAGTTTTCACATTTCAGTAAATCATAATTTTAATTACTTACTTTGGTGTTGCAGTAACTGTTTTCTTTAGATTTGTGAACTGTATTTCAAAGGAATTCAAATACTAGTACTTTATATCACAATTTTTTTTATTCTGTTTTAAATATGAAATTTGAAAACTGCTTAAATGTAGTTACTTCTAGTGCACCTGCTTTTATTATGGCTAAGATTTTTGGGATGAATCCATATCCTTTGAAAAATATGGCTAATATTAAATGCAATTTTGCTGCTAAAATATATTCCTTCGTAATATTTATTATTATGATTATATATAATATTATAGGTATAGAGCACGAATTTTTATATGCTTGGTGTAGTGATTGTAATCCCAGTATGCCATCTATTGTAAAACAGGTTGAAATTTTGGATATAACATCAGGAATGATTACTGCATTGTTTGGCTATCTGATTGTTCTTAAAAATGGATGTAAACGAAATTCAATTCTTCAAGAAGTACATAAAATTGATTATATCTTGGGCATGGAACCAAAACATCTAGAGAGAGAGTTCTTTTATTTTATTACCCTGATAGGTGCAACTGTAGTCTTTTGTGTATTACTATTTTACTTTGATTTTGTAAGTTTAGAATTAGAAGAGGTGCGTGCTGTAACTTTAAAATATTGTGCATTCTACATTGTCATCTTCATAAATATTTTATTGGAAATTCAATTTGTTACGTTGTGTTCTGTTCTATGTGAACGTTTCCGTGTATTAAACAAAAATTTACAAAATCTTCAAAAAAATGTCATAGATATCGATCAAGATGTATTTGTAATTAAGCGGAAGCTATATAATAGGTCCTCAGGAGGGATAAAGATGAAATCTGGAATCGTATCACCTCATTTCCAAATTCGACTATTGGCCAAAGTGCATTATTACTTATGTACAAATATTTCACAATTGGAATCTTTATTTGGTTTTATCTTGATCGGCAATATTACCCAATTATTCATAGAACTCGTTTTAACACTCTACTTCTTAATATCAGGGCTTATACACACAAGTGACATTACAGCACAAGTGACACTCGTAAATTCCTCTTGGTTTATTCTGTATTTTGGTCGCCTGTTTCTAATATGCTATTCTGCAGGACGCACTAAGGAGGAGGTAAGTTTTTATTTACTTAACTTAAATGTAGCTATACGTCTATATATGTGTTGTATTGACAGAAGTTTGTGTGTCTATTAAGAGTATGTGTGTCATTCTTATCGGAAGACAAATAATATATATATATATATATATATATATATATATATATATATATATATATATATATATATATATATATATATATGTGTGTGTGTGTGTGTGTGTAAACGGCGAACCATAATAATGTTACACCCAATAAACCCAGTATTGCCAACCCAACATAAAGTTCTGCTGAAAATGGCGTATTTGTGGAAAATGATTGTTGTTTTCCTTTTTTCTTTTATAGCATTATAGCAATAGCTTTTAGTAGCTGTAATTACAAGTCCTTGCAATTACATGATTTAAGCAGTGTTGTAAACTTCAGCAATGTTTATCATATCTCAGGAACGGTTTGAGATATCGAAGTGCTGTAAACAGTAAAATAGTTAACACATCCATTACAAATCATACAAGTAACTAGATATTATATTTATCTATGCATTTTTTTAAATAAATCATTTTAAAAAATCTGAATTTCAAGCCCTGGTAACTTCGTGCCTATTTATACGAAAGTTATACCATGACCAGCTAGTAGTAGAAAAATGATCGATCTGGAACAACATAGAACATAAGAGAACAACTCACAAGCCCCTGGGAAATTGAGCATCGTACACCGTGAGCCCACGGTCTTTTATGACCTCAAATTTAGGGGAGAATTTAATCCCTTTTATGAGCACTTTTAGGGGGTGTATTCGTTCTCTTTTACGACCACTTTTTAAGGGGTGAACTCGTTCCCTTTTACGAGCCCCCCTGGGAATTGACCACCGTACAACGTGAGCCCATGGTCTTTTACGACCTCCATTTTAGGGGTGAACTCGTTCCCTTTTATGACCTCCATTTTAGGGGGTGAACTCGTTCCCTTTTATGAGCATATTTTTCAACCCCTACGAACACAACACTACGTAACACACAGCAGAACAGATAACACATAAGAGTACGTAACATAACAAGGGTGTATTCATTCTCTTTTATGAGCATATTTTTCAACCCCTATTTTAACATAGGAGATAACACATAAGATTACGAACACATAGAAGAACAGATAACACATAACACTACGTAACACACAGCAGAGCAGATAACACATAAGACTCGTTCCCTTTTATGACCTCCATTTTAAGGGGTGAACTCGTTCCCTTTTATGAGCACTTTTTCAACCCTTATTTTAACATAGAAGATAATACATAAGATTACGAACACATAGAAGAGAAGATAACACATAACACTACGTAACACACAGCAGAAAAGATAAGAGATAAGAATATGAAACATAGAAGGGGTGTATTCATTCTCTTTTATGAGCATATTTTCCAACCCCTATTTTAAGATAACAGAAATTACATACGATTACGAACACATAGAAGAGCAGATAACACATAAGAGTACCTAACATAACAAGGGTGTATTCATTCCCTTTTATGAGCATATTTTTCAACCCTTATTTTAACATAGCAGAAATTACACTGAGACTATGAACACACAGCAGAACAGATAATACATAGCACAGCTAATAAAAGAACATGGCTTATTTTCCAACCCCTATTTTAACATAGCAGAAATTACACTGAGACTATGAACACATAGCAGAGCAGATAATAAACACAACATCCTCCATTTTAGGGGTGTATTCATTCCCTTTTATGAGCATATTTTTCAACCCCTATCTCAACATGACAGAGACTACGAAACATGGCGGACATAGCACAGGTGGTGTATTCATTTTCTCCACCCCTAATTGAACATAGCAGAAATTACACTGAGACTACGTGACACACAACAACCTCCATTTTAGGGGTGGACTCGTTCTCTTTTATAATTACTTTTCCAACCCCTATTTTACCATAGCAGAAATTACATAAAAAATTTTTTCAACCCCTATTTTAAGACAATGAATACCTATGTAACATAGCGATTCGATACGCTCTTTGAACCGATTTGGATGAAACTCGGCATATGGGGGTTTTCGACCATGCTGAGTACGAATATCATACATTTAGCAATAGGTCATCAGGTACTACATGTCCCAAAATTAGTGGTCATCGAGGTCAAAGGTCAAAATACTTAAAACCTAATAACTCGAAAATGGATCCACATACTGAGATGGTGTTTCCACATTTAGCAAGAGGTCATCAACTACTACAAGTTCCAAAATAATGATCATCGAGGTCAAAGGTCAAAATACTTAAAACCCAATAACTCGAAAACGAAGCAACGTATTGAGGTGCTCTTTCCAAATCTAGTAATAGGTCATCAACTAGTGCAAGTTCCAAAATAATGACCATCGAGGTCAAAGGTCAAAATACTTAAAACCTAATAACTCGAAAACGGAGCCAAATATCGAAGTGGTGTTTCCACATTTAGCAAGAGGTCATCAACTACTACAAGTTCCAAAAATAGTGACCATCGAGGTCAAAGGTCAAAGTACTTAAAACCTAATACCTCGAAAATCCAGCCAAATATCGAAGTGGTGTTCCCACATTTAGCAATAGGTCATCAGGTACTACAAGTTCCAAAATAATAATCATCGAGGTCAAAGGTCAACATACTTAAAATCTAATAGTTTGTAAACGGAGCCACATATTGAGGTACTGTTTCCAAATCTAGTAATAGGTCATCAAATACTACAAGTTCCAAAATAATGACCATCGAGGTCAAAGGTCAAAATACTTAAAACCTAATAACTCGAAAATGGATCCACATACTGAGATGGTGTTACCACATTTAGTAATTGGTCATCAAATATTACAAGTTCCAAAATAATGATCATCGAGGTCAAAGGTCAAAGTACTTAAAACCTAATAACTCGAAAATGGATTCACATATTGAGGTGCTGTTTCCAAATCTAGTAATTGGTCATCAACTACTACAAGTTTCAAAAAATAATGGTCATCGAGGTCAAAGGTCAATCTCGTAAATGAAACCACATATTGAGATAACGTTTCCTCATTTAGTAAATTTGTGTGATCTATTCAATTTTGTACAAAGCAGAAAAAAAGTGAAGAAGGAATAAATTTGAGTGGCTTATTTACTTTTGTATTAATGAGAAAGAAATCAAAGGAGCACAATTTTAACTATCTCCAGAATTTCTGTACCTTTTTGGGCTATTCAAATGGAATAACATGAAAGAAAGCAAAGATATGCCGTATTAACTAGCTATGTATTATTTAAGCAAAACGAAGGGCTAAATTTGAGAAAGCGAACATGGACCATTTTACTCAAATTTGGATGGAGTATTTATCTTTGTATGAACCAGAAAAAAATGAAGAAAATCCGTTTTAACTAGTTCAATATTTCTGTATAATTTTGTACTACCCAAATAAACGAAATTTTATTTTTGTACCAATCACAAGAAAATCAAAGAAGGGTCATTTTATACCTTTTTTGTGCTATTCAAATAATAGAGGGAACAAATTTCAGTGGTCTATTTTATTTTTGTACCAATCAGAAGAAAAGCAAAGATATACCATTTTAACAATTTAAACAAACGAAAAGATAAATTTGAATGACCTATTCAATTTTGTACCAACGAGAAATGCCATTTTGTACTACTCAAATATACAAAAAAACCGAAGAAGGTTCATTTTAACTAACTCAGACTTTTATACCATTTTGTACGACTCCAATAAACGAAGGAATACCAACCAGAAAAAAAACGAAGTGAAGATTAGGTAGATTATTTTCTTTTGTACCAACTAGAAAAGAGAAGAAGAGCTACTTTTACTAGCTCATTATGTACTGTTTAAACAAACGAAAATTGAGCATTATGTAACTTTTGAACTACTGAAATGTTCTATTTTTGTATCAATCAGAAAAACCCGAAGAAGGATCATTTTAACAAGTTCATAATTTCGATGTTCTACTTTTTATACCAACGAGAAAAAAATGAACTAGCTGAATATACGAAATAATAAATTTAAGTGACCTATTCAATTTTGTACCAATGAGAAATGGCATTTTAACTGGTTCAAAAAAGACGAGGAAGGACTATTTTATATAATTTTACCACTCAAATAAACAATGGAGTATTTAGTTTTGCACCATTTTGGAGTATTCAAATAAACAAAGGAATAAATTTGAGTGACTTATAATTTGTGTCAACTCTAAAATCAATTAAACGAAGTAATGCATTTGAGTGAGCTATTTAATTTGAAAAAACCGAAGTTGAGTATTTTATACCATTTTGTCTTATTTCAACAAAGGAATAAGCAAAAAAGGATCATTTTATATCATTTTAAACTAGTCTAATAAACGAAGGCATAAATATGAGTGAGCTATTTAATTTTGTAGCAACCAAAGGATTTTCACGAAAGAACAAAATTGTACTAATCAGAAAAAGCGAAGAAGATCCATTTTAACTAACTGAGAATTTCTGTACCTTTTTGTACTATTTAAACAAACGATGAGATAAATTTGAGTGGCCTGTTTTTTGTACTAACCAGAAAAATCGAAGAAGGTCCAATTTAGCTAACTCAGAATTTATGTACCTTTTGTACTAGCCCAATGAACGAAAGAACAATTTTGGGTGTTCTACTTTTTATACCAAACAAAGAAGAACCATTTTGTACTACTCAAATAAACGAAAGAAAAAACGAAAAAAGACCAATTTAACTAGCTCAGAATTTATATACGTTTTGTTTAGGTGTCCTACTTTTTGTACCAGCGTGAAATGCCATTTTAACCAGCTCAGTAGTATTAAAATAATCAAAAAAAACCGAAGAAGGATCATTTTAACTAGCTCAGAATTTCTGTACTTTTGTGTCATTCAAACAAATGAAGAAACTAAATTTGGATGGAGTATTATTTTTTGTGCCAAGCAGAAAAAGGAAAGAATTTGTACTGACCAGAAAAGGCGAAGAAGGATTTAAATAAACGAAGGAATAAATTTGAGTGATCTATTCAATTTTATACCAATCAGAAGAAAAGCAAAGAAGGGCCATTTTAACTAGCTGAGTATTTTTGTGCTACACAAATCAACAAATGAATAAATTTGAGTGACCTATTCAATTTGGTATCAACAAGAAATACCATTTTAAATAACTCAGCATCTTATACCTTTTTGTGCTATTTAAATAAACGAAGAAAGCGAAGGAGGTCCAATTTAGCTAACACAGAATTTTATACCGTTTTGTACTAATCAAATAAACGAAGGAATAAATTTTTGTGACCTATTCAGTTTTGAAAACAAGCAGGAAAAGAAAAGAATTAACATTTTGTACTAATCAAATAACCATATTAACTAACTCAAGGAAACGAAAGAATAAATTTTGAGTGGCTTAAGCAAAGAAGGTCAATTTGTACCTTTTGTGCTATTAAAACTGAGTGACCTATTCAATTTTATACCAAGTAGAAAACATTTTGTTTGCAATTAAAAAAAACGGAGAAGGTCTATTTTATGTACATTTTCTACTACTCAAATTCTACTTTCTGTACCAACCAGAGAAAAACAAAGAAATACCATATTCTGCTACTCAAACAAACGACTGAATAAGCTCAGAATTTCTATACCTTTTTGTGTTATTCAAATAAACGAAGGAATAAATTTGTGTGACCTATTCAGTTTTATACCAACCATAAAGGTCCATTATAACAAGCTCGGTATTTTTATACCATTTTGTATTACTCTATTTCATTTTTGTAACAATCAGAAGAAAACAGCTCAGAATTTTATACCTTTGTGGTGTTACATTTTGTATATTTTTGTGTCATCCAGAGAACTTTTTAAATTGACTCTCCCGTCACTAAGAAAGGCTCATAAAATATTGAACGTGAGATTTAACAAACCAGAGTTGAGTCATAATTGTGTAGAACAGACTACATAGCAATTTGGGTAACAGCATACTTGACCATTTTGAATCACAGCAGAAAAAGAGATTATATCAAAGTAAGAGAAGTTTTCAAAGTTCCATGTTGCTGCAGATATTTAACATTTGTATTGCTAGTATAGTGAGAGTCCTAAGGTACTGCGTATTGCTCAACGATTCAATTATTTTTTAAAACTTTTATCCTCGTCTAAGGTAAATTATATGAAACTTCAAATATATATTTTTGCATTTATGTATTTTATTATAATGGAATATAAGTTTATAGAGTATATTTGGAAAATAATAGAACATACATCATGATGTTGTATATTGCTTGAAACATATTATTAAACAAGGAGAATGCATAGAATGCTTTTATTGTAGGTATATAAATAGATGTATCACACTTGATTTGTTTTTGCTGAAGAGCGTGGAGAATGTTTATGTTTCACCTAGAGAAAAAGAAATTCAGCGTGAAAACGAAAAACCTATACTGTTAATCCAGCCGTCTGACCCCGATTTGCCAGATGAATTACGTGATAAAGTGAGAATCATATATCCAACACAAGAAATAGAAGAAGTATTTCATCATTATATCTATTATAGCGTCTAAAATAAAACACTTCTTCTATTTCTTGTGTTGGATATATGATTCTCACTTTATCACGTAATTCATCTGGCAAATCGGGGTCAGACGGCTGGATTAACAGTATAGGTTTTTCGTTTTCACGTTGAATTTCTTTTTCTCTAGGTGAAACATAAACATTCTCCATGCTCTTCAGCAAAAACAAATCAAGTGTGATACATCTATTTATATACCTACAATAAAAGCATTCTATGCATTCTCCTTGTTTAATAATATGTTTCAAGCAATATACAACATCATGATGTATGTTCTATTATTTTCCAAATATACTCTATAAACTTATATTCCATTATAATAAAATACATAAATGCAAAAATATATATTTGAAGTTTCATATAATTTACCTTAGACGAGGATAAAAGTTTTAAAAAATAATTGAATCGTTGAGCAATACGCAGTACCTTAGGACTCTCACTATACTAGCAATACAAATGTTAAATATCTGCAGCAACATGGAACTTTGAAAACTTCTCTTACTTTGATATAATCTCTTTTTCTGCTGTGATTCAAAATGGTCAAGTATGCTGTTACGCAAATTGCTATGTAGTCTGTTCTACACAATTATGACTCAACTCTCGTTTGTTAAATCTCACGTTCAATATTTTATGAGCCTTTCTTAGTGACGGGAGAGTCAATTTAAATTGTTCCCTGGATGACACAAAAATATACAAAATGTAACACCACAAAGGTATAAAATTCTGAGCTGTTTTCTTCTGATTGTTACAAAAATGAAATAGAGTAATACAAAATGGTATAAAAATACCGAGTTTGTTATAATGGACCTTTATGGTTGGTATAAAACTGAATAGGTCACACAAATTTATTCCTTCGTTTATTTGAATAACACAAAAAGGTATAGAAATTCTGAGCTTATTCCGTCATTTGTTTGAGTAGCAGAATATGGTATTTCTTTGTTTTTCTCTGGTTGGTACAGAAAGTAGAATTTGAGTAGTACAAAATGTACATAAAATAGACCTTCTCCGTTTTTTTTAATTGCAAACAAAATGTTTTCTACTTGGTATAAAATTGAATAGGTCACTCAGTTTTAATAGCACAAAAGGTACAAATTGACCTTCTTTGCTTAAGCCACTCAAAATTTATTCTTTCGTTTCCTTGAGTTAGTTAATATGGTTATTTGATTAGTACAAAATGTTAATTCTTTTCTTTTCCTGCTTGTTTTCAAAACTGAATAGGTCACAAAAATTTATTCCTTCGTTTATTTGATTAGTACAAAACGGTATAAAATTCTGAGTTAGCTAAATTGGACCTCCTTCGCTTTCTTCGTTTATTTAAATAGCACAAAAAGGTATAAGATGCTGAGTTATTTAAAATGGTATTTCTTGTTGATACCAAATTGAATAGGTCACTCAAATTTATTCATTTGTTGATTTGTGTAGCACAAAAATACTCAGCTAGTTAAAATGGCCCTTCTTTGCTTTTCTTCTGATTGGTATAAAATTGAATAGATCACTCAAATTTATTCCTTCGTTTATTTAAATCCTTCTTCGCCTTTTCTGGTCAGTACAAATTCTTTCCTTTTTCTGCTTGGCACAAAAAATAATACTCCATCCAAATTTAGTTTCTTCATTTGTTTGAATGACACAAAAGTACAGAAATTCTGAGCTAGTTAAAATGATCCTTCTTCGGTTTTTTTTGATTATTTTAATACTACTGAGCTGGTTAAAATGGCATTTCACGCTGGTACAAAAAGTAGGACACCTAAACAAAACGTATATAAATTCTGAGCTAGTTAAATTGGTCTTTTTTCGTTTTTTCTTTCGTTTATTTGAGTAGTACAAAATGGTTCTTCTTTGTTTGGTATAAAAAGTAGAACACCCAAAATTGTTCTTTCGTTCATTGGGCTAGTACAAAAGGTACATAAATTCTGAGTTAGCTAAATTGGACCTTCTTCGATTTTTCTGGTTAGTACAAAAAACAGGCCACTCAAATTTATCTCATCGTTTGTTTAAATAGTACAAAAAGGTACAGAAATTCTCAGTTAGTTAAAATGGATCTTCTTCGCTTTTTCTGATTAGTACAATTTTGTTCTTTCGTGAAAATCCTTTGGTTGCTACAAAATTAAATAGCTCACTCATATTTATGCCTTCGTTTATTAGACTAGTTTAAAATGATATAAAATGATCCTTTTTTGCTTATTCCTTTGTTGAAATAAGACAAAATGGTATAAAATACTCAACTTCGGTTTTTTCAAATTAAATAGCTCACTCAAATGCATTACTTCGTTTAATTGATTTTAGAGTTGACACAAATTATAAGTCACTCAAATTTATTCCTTTGTTTATTTGAATACTCCAAAATGGTGCAAAACTAAATACTCCATTGTTTATTTGAGTGGTAAAATTATATAAAATAGTCCTTCCTCGTCTTTTTTGAACCAGTTAAAATGCCATTTCTCATTGGTACAAAATTGAATAGGTCACTTAAATTTATTATTTCGTATATTCAGCTAGTTCATTTTTTTCTCGTTGGTATAAAAAGTAGAACATCGAAATTATGAACTTGTTAAAATGATCCTTCTTCGGGTTTTTCTGATTGATACAAAAATAGAACATTTCAGTAGTTCAAAAGTTACATAATGCTCAATTTTCGTTTGTTTAAACAGTACATAATGAGCTAGTAAAAGTAGCTCTTCTTCTCTTTTCTAGTTGGTACAAAAGAAAATAATCTACCTAATCTTCACTTCGTTTTTTTTCTGGTTGGTATTCCTTCGTTTATTGGAGTCGTACAAAATGGTATAAAAGTCTGAGTTAGTTAAAATGAACCTTCTTCGGTTCTTTTTTGTTTATTTGAGTAGTACAAAATGGCATTTCTCGTTGGTACAAAATTGAATAGGTCATTCAAATTTATCTTTTCGTTTGTTTAAATTGTTAAAATGGTATATCTTTGCTTTTCTTCTGATTGGTACAAAAATAAAATAGACCACTGAAATTTGTTCCCTCTATTATTTGAATAGCACAAAAAAGGTATAAAATGACCCTTCTTTGATTTTCTTGTGATTGGTACAAAAATAAAATTTCGTTTATTTGGGTAGTACAAAATTATACAGAAATATTGAACTAGTTAAAACGGATTTTCTTCATTTTTTTTCTGGTTCATACAAAGATAAATACTCCATCCAAATTTGAGTAAAATGGTCCATGTTCGCTTTCTCAAATTTAGCCCTTCGTTTTGCTTAAATAATACATAGCTAGGTAATACGGCATATCTTTGCTTTCTTTCATGTTATTCCATTTGAATAGCCCAAAAAGGTACAGAAATTCTGGAGATAGTTAAAATTGTGCTCCTTTGATTTCTTTCTCATTAATACAAAAGTAAATAAGCCACTCAAATTTATTCCTTCTTCACTTTTTTTCTGCTTTGTACAAAATTGAATAGATCACACAAATTTACTAAATGAGGAAACGTTATCTCAATATGTGGTTTCATTCACGAGATTGACCTTTGACCTCGATGACCATTATTTTTTGAAACTTGTAGTAGTTGATGACCAATTACTAGATTTGGAAACAGCACCTCAATATGTGAATCCATTTTCGAGTTATTAGGTTTTAAGTACTTTGACCTTTGACCTCGATGATCATTATTTTGGAACTTGTAATATTTGATGACCAATTACTAAATGTGGTAACACCATCTCAGTATGTGGATCCATTTTCGAGTTGTTAGGTTTTAAGTATTTTGACCTTTGACCTCGATGGTCATTATTTTGGAACTTGTAGTATTTGATGACCTATTACTAGATTTGGAAACAGTACCTCAATATGTGGCTCCGTTTACAAACTATTAGATTTTAAGTATGTTGACCTTTGACCTCGATGATCATTATTTTAGAACTTGTAGTACCTGATGACCTATTGCTAAATGTGGAAACACCACTTCGATATTTGGCTGGATTTTCGAGGTATTAGGTTTTAAGTACTTTGACCTTTGACCTCGATGGTCACTATTTTTGGAACTTGTAGTAGTTGATGACCTCTTGCTAAATGTGGAAACACCACTTCGATATTTGGCTCCGTTTTCGAGTTATTAGGTCTTAAGTATTTTGACCTTTGACCTCGATGGTCATTATTTTGGAACTTGCACTAGTTGATGACCTATTACTAGATTTGGAAAGAGCACCTCAATACGTTGCTTCGTTTTCGAGTTATTGGGTTTTAAGTATTTTGACCTTTGACCTCGATGATCACTATTTTGGAACTTGTAGTAGTTGATGACCTCTTGCTAAATGTGGAAACACCATCTCAGTATGTGGATCCATTTTCGAGTTATTAGGTTTTAAGTATTTTGACCTTTGACCTCGATGACCACTAATTTTGGGACATGTAGTACCTGATGACCTATTGCTAAATGTATGATATTCGTACTCAGCATGGTCGAAAACCCCCATATGCCGAGTTTCATCCAAATCGGTTCAAAGAGCGTATCGAATCGCTATGTTACATAGGTATTCATTGTCTTAAAATAGGGGTTGAAAAAATTTTTTATGTAATTTCTGCTATGGTAAAATAGGGGTTGGAAAAGTAATTATAAAAGAGAACGAGTCCACCCCTAAAATGGAGGTTGTTGTGTGTCACGTAGTCTCAGTGTAATTTCTGCTATGTTCAATTAGGGGTGGAGAAAATGAATACACCACCTGTGCTATGTCCGCCATGTTTCGTAGTCTCTGTCATGTTGAAATAGGGGTTGAAAAATATGCTCATAAAAGGGAATGAATACACCCCTAAAATGGAGGATGTTGTGTTTATTATCTGCTCTGCTATGTGTTCATAGTCTCAGTGTAATTTCTGCTATGTTAAAATAGGGGTTGGAAAATAAGCCATGTTCTTTTATTAGCTGTGCTATGTATTATCTGTTCTGCTGTGTGTTCATAGTCTCAGTGTAATTTCTGCTATGTTAAAATAAGGGTTGAAAAATATGCTCATAAAAGGGAATGAATACACCCTTGTTATGTTAGGTACTCTTATGTGTTATCTGCTCTTCTATGTGTTCGTAATCGTATGTAATTTCTGTTATCTTAAAATAGGGGTTGGAAAATATGCCATGTTCTTTTATTAGCTGTGCTATGTATTATCTGTTCTGCTGTGTGTTCATAGTCTCAGTGTAATTTCTGCTATGTTAAAATAAGGGTTGAAAAATATGCTCATAAAAGGGAATGAATACACCCTTGTTATGTTAGGTACTCTTATGTGTTATCTGCTCTTCTATGTGTTCGTAATCGTATGTAATTTCTGTTATCTTAAAATAGGGGTTGGAAAATATGCTCATAATAGGGAACGAGTTCACCCCCTAAAATGGAGGTCATAAAAGGGAACGAGTTCACCCCTAAAATGGAGGTCGTAAAAGACCATGGGCTCACGTTGTACGGTGGTCAATTCCCAGGGGGGCTCGTAAAAGGGAACGAGTTCACCCCTTAAAAAGTGATCGTAAAAGAGAACGAATACACCCCCTAAAAAGTGCTCATAAAAGGGATTAAATTCACCCCTAAATTTGAGGTCATAAAAGACCGTGGGCTCACGGTGTACGATGCTCAATTTCCCAGGGGCTTGTGAGTTGTTCTCTTATGTTCTATGTTGTTCCAGATCGATCATTTTTCTACTACTCCAGCTATCCAACGCTAAGGTACTTTCGATGTGCTTTATTCTGTGCATCTCCGGTGTACTGTATATGCGTTAGAGGCTTCCAAACTTTGGATGTTTGTGATACTATAACATCTTTAGTTTGCAACACCAAATAATAAATATGATACTTTAAGTTTTCGTTTGACATGTTGATTTGAAGTATGTAATAATCTGTCGTAGTGATATTTAAAAAAACATAACTTTATATTGGATTGGCAACACTGTTTGTTAAGTGTTTCTGTTTAATACATGCAAAGATGCCCCCTCCTTATAGTTGCTTCGTGCAAAATTTCGCTATTCTCCCTCTATTGTTTTTTTTCGTTATCACGGATAGACATTATAGATGGTGCACCCTATATAGGCTCTATATACAGGGTGTGTCAAAAGTCCCCTGATATAGGGTAACTCTTATTATTAGAGGTGCAATAACATGTAAGAGGGGAAGCCGTCACCAAATATAATGTTTTCAATCTAAAGATTTTAAATCGGACGAGATGTTTGGGCTGTACACTCTTTATGCGCCCAATGTTAAGTGAAAATACAACGTTGCCATTTACAAGGGACTGGGGAAGGGAAGGATGAGACGGAAGGTGGACAAATTTTGTAAGGGTATGGTGAATGGGGTTGTGTTTGAAATGGGGGGCTGACCATTTATGCGTTAGTATAACAGACAGTAACTTCATTCACTTAAGTTATGCATTAAAATAAATGGCAAGGTTTCATTTTCATTTAACATTGGACGCATGAAGAGGTACAGCCCAAACTGCTCGTAAGAGTAAAAAATTCCTTCATTTGAAAACATTATATTTGGAGACGGTTTCTCTCTTACATTTTGCTATAACTCCGATAATAACAGAGTTACCCGTTGTCAGAGGACTTTCGAGATATTATATATATTACTAATAAAACTCCAACTGACCAAAGCAGTATATATATTTTAAGATTATATATTTGTGTTACAGTTTCGGCTATGTAACATAGCCTTCCTCAGACATACTATGGGATAAATATCCAATTTTGAAAGCTTATAGTCAATCTGGATGCAAGACACGCCCACTTTCTCTTTGCAAAACGTAAACTTTTAATTGGCTCGATAAAGTATTTTTTTTAATTACTGTAAACGTAAAATTTTAATTGGCTCAAAAAGTAAATTTTTAATTACTGTAGTCACTTTCTCTTTTTGCGCACCTGTTATGAAACTCTCAATTAGGTGTTTGTCACTTACACTTTCTACTCGCTATTTCCCATCTGCCCATCTCCATAGTACACCTGCTACAACAGGATCAACAGCATATATATATATATATACACGATACCTAACAGTGTATTGTTTACATGTGTAGCACATAAATGCCTTGATATATAAATAACCTGTTTCAGTAGAATAAGCCATCAGCTATTACTGACAACCAGTGACATGATTTTTAGCGCAACAAAAATATTTTTTTTCGATTTTCTCGAAAAAGTATGCATGAGAATTCACCAAGCATGTTATTTTGTATAGTTCGATATCGTATATTGACTCATATATGTCTTTGTTTGACATTGACAACGACTTTGTTTGAGATATTTGAAATATCTCATTTTACCTAAAACCATGCATGACGATATAGGCTACAATTACTCATATAATTTTGTTCAGTTCAACGAAATTTATCGGTTTGTATATGCCTTACCTCTGGATATTTTTGGGGGGTTGGGTTCGCTAATAACTTTTTACAACTTAATAGGACAAATCTGAATCAGATGCTACCTTCTGCAATTTAGATTTTCCTTCGCAACTTTGTATTGCAATATTATATTAATTCACGTGGACTAAAGTAATGTGAAAATCTTTTTTGTATGCGTGTTAGGTTCTGTTTCATAGTGTAGGCGAACTGGTTTAACAATTCGTATTTTTCGGAGATGCCCAACTCCTTAAATCAATCAATTATTGTTCAGTTTTAGACTTCCAAATAATGCTAGAAAATTGATGGAAGTGATGGAAGTGTAAGACGACTTTACCCGTCCATCCGTCTCTCTACAGGTATCAGAGCAAAACGCTAAGAGGTATCGAGAAGTAGTTGTCTGCAATTGATTCAGCGTCCCAAGAATAGGTTCCATTTCCTCCTAAAAGAAGAAATTAATAATACCAAGACAAACTAAGTTATTATTAATAAATGAATGTAATTAATAGGGAAAGTGCTTGGCATTAAGATTTACATATGGATGTTAAGTAGTATACTTTCTACATCGAAGAATATCAATAGACTGAAAACACTGAAACTAGTACTATTAAACAAAGTAAAAGAAAGCAACAGATGAAAGAAACGAAAAGGAAATGGTTGCGACTTTGGTCAAAAGAAGAATAAATCAGAAACTGCAGAAGTTCCACAATTTTGGTTAAAGGCACATCCCTGAAAAGATAATTTTGACGAGTCTCTATAATATTATTATATAGTATATCTTGCAAACTTTTCTATTTCGATAGAGAAAATTTGGATAGCTTTGCTTACTTTCGTTACTTAGGAAAACACAAATTAACAATGTATAGAGACATTTAAAGCATCAAAAAAATCTTGGAAATTTTGAGTAGAAAAGGATGTCTGTATGTTTCCGGAAACTTATACAATAGACATATCATCGTTGGAATATAATCAATAGCCGTATATTAGATTTCATTACTTTCATTATCGCAACTTACGCCTTTTGGTGGCACAAAATCTTCTTTAAGCTTGAGATCCGCCTTGCCTTCAACTCGATATTTCAAGAATAGTGACTTCGTTGCCCAGGATTCTTACAACCATCAGCAGATCTCGTAAAAGCATATAAAATACTGGTGTAAACTGATAACCTTTACTTTTGGCTATTCCATCGACAATATGACGTCACATGAACATATTGAAAAAAATGGTTGTGAGGGCAGTGAGGGCATCAAGGATCTCTATGCCAAATGACAATGATTCCCAATCTTTTTTGACTGACGACACACTTAAAATTCAACGTCCATGACACCACGACAAACTTGTCTGATTTTTTTTATCAATAGTAATATAAATTATAATAGCGTAAGTCTATAAGATTATACAGAGCGTTCAAAAAGTCTCTATACACCTGAATTGTCACATATTCAAAGCAACGAGAAAATTATTTTACTCAAAATTTATTATATTTTATGGCTTAAAAGCACTATGTACAGGGCGTAGCATATACACACACACATTTTCACAGCAAATGTTGGAAATGTCCCCCATGAGCCTCCAAATACTTTGACTTGCCACGATTCAGGTGTATAGAGACTTTTTGAACGCTCTGTATAATGTAGTAACCCTATTGCTGCTCCTGGAGGCTTGACTGGTACAGTCTATGTCAAAATTAATTTCAACTAATTATTAAGTGCTTAATGATTTTTAAATTTTGTGACACACCCTGTGTGACTGCGCCATACACCATTGTGTCGCGACATACCGGTTAGGAACTACTGCCGTATGGTGTTAGATGCTGCTGAAGCTGATAACTCTATAAATAATAGTGTATAAATGAACAATAAGCAATCGGTACTTAATCAGCACCTACTTTCGGTTCTTCAGAATTGTCTCGAAGTCGTCTCTACCATATACAGTATAGCTATACCCGTAAATAGTCCAGTAGTTTTGGTATCTTTCCTAGTAGGCAATTGTGACCACGGATTGTCCGTGGATTTTCTCTAAGTTCTCCCGTTTCCTCCAACATCATCAATTTACCAATTAATTTGTAATCATTCATTTCCATCAATAATTTGCCTCCCTGAGTCTAAAGAGCACAGCCGTGGGACCTGAAACTAGAAGTTTCATTTATATATAGAAAATAAATCATGTTATTGAAATCCGAACTTAAAAATTTCAGAACCCCTTTCAAGTACCAAAATATCTTTTCCCCTTTCAAATAATAACTAATATTTGAATTTAAAAAATGTAAATTAAAAATAAAAATATTTGTGTATACCTTAAAAAGAATTTTTGTCGCGGTTATGAAAGCTGGAAGAAGAGCAGGAGAATGGTTAATGTTTGAAAGGCATTACCTTTCATGATACCATAAAGTATCTAAGGTTTTGTTGTTTGCATTTACAATGTGCTAGGCCTTCTGATTTCAGGATAAAATTTGCTTGAATTCATCATTGGTATTGCATCTTGTGAGGCTCGGAAGCAATACTCTGTTTTCAAAGTAGTATTCAAAACTAATTGAATTTGAGTTTGGAGCTTCGTGGTCCCAGTATGCATGAGTTGAATGTTGTGTAGTGGTTGTGAAGCACATTTATATATTTCAATTCTTTATTTTAAGAAAACTTTCATGAAATTTACAGAGTAAGTTTAGTGGAACTGCCTTTCTTATTGCAGAATATATAAACAACATACAAATAAAGAAATAACTTTTTATTTCAAAATGAGTGTAAATTATTATCATATTAATCTTCTTCAAATACTATTATACTACTATTATTTTAATGATAAAATACACGCAATAATAAATTAAATTTAGTCAGCCCTGCTCACTGCCCTAGTGATTATCATAAATGAGGTTTCAAGTTTGGTTCCAAGTGGGAGGTCATCGAATGCGCTCATATTGATTCAAATTCCACTTAAAGTGTAAGCCTCGTCATATATAGCTTCGCTTCTGACGAATGATATAAATACGAACCAACCCAGTGGCGTATTTAAGTGATGCTTCCGGGCTTAAGCCCCCCGAAATTGTATTATAAAGTAAATTAAATATCTTGCAGAATTTTCACATTTCCAGGAAAAGTTAGCCAAGCCTCCCCCGAAACAAAATCGTAAACATACCACTGAACCAACCAATCAATTGAAATGTGAATTTATCTAACAAAGAAAACACAATTTTGATATTAAAGTTGATCTTAATTATGCTTTTACCATTTATCATAGACCCCTATATATTTACGTATATGGTGGGGGACAAGAGAGAGAGAGAGAGAGAGAGAGAGGGACAGGAGGAGAAAGAAAGTGTTTGAGCACTTCAGAAAATGATTGTATTCTACTCAAGTTGAAGTTACGGTCTATAAGTTCCTCACTTTAATATAATAATTTCGTGAATGAATGTTTGTCTATGTGAGGAATACAATATGATAGAAGAGCTATTTTTTGTTACTTTTGCTTGCATACAATAAGGAAACTTTAACACTCAAAACGAGTGGATTTTTCACGTTCAAACGCATCAAATATTGTAAGAATTAATTCTGTTGTACTAGAGCCTTTGGATTTGAAGCAGAACGAAAGGTCAATTTCTTTTCATAGAGCAATAATAATAGCTTAGGAAATCTAATTAGTCAGATCGTAGTTTAGAAGAAAGAACTTCTTCTACAAACTCATTACTCAAACAAGTTCAATGAAACTCTCACATCAAAGAAAATAGTGTCAAATTACTTGTTCTTCTATGACCTCATACGCATATATTAATTTACTTTTTGAAATATAGATTTATGTTGAACTAATTGCTTTCTTGTTGCAGTAACTTCCTAATAAGTTTTGTAAGATTAGCAAGATTGTTCAGAGAGACTTGTACAAACTAATACTTTATATTACACTATTTTGAGTTTACATACTTTTTGTCTGTCATCAACATGAAATTTGAAATATGTATAAATGTAATTACTTCCAGTTCACCTGTTTTCATAATGGCCAAAATTTTTGGACTAAATCCATATACTTTAAAAAATATCACGTCTATTAAATGTAGTTTGGCAGCAAAAGTATATTCGTTCGTGATACTAATTATGTTTTTTGCATATTATGTTGCATTCTTAAAGTATGAATATTTATATGCTTGGTGTAGTGATTGTAGTCGCAATATATCATATGTTAGAAAACTGGTTCAAATGTTTGATGTATGTTCAGGTGTGATTCCTGCATTGCTTGCCTATTTGATCATACTTACAAAGGGACATAGACAAAGGTCAATTCTTCAAGAAATCCATAACATTGATTATTTTTTAGGCATGGAATCAAAATGTCTGAAGAGAGAGCTAATTTATTTCATTGTCATGATAAGTGTAACTTTAATCTACTGCATAATCCTTTATTACTTCGATTTTAAAACTTTACAGATGAAAGAGCTACGTGCTGTAAACTTAATGTACTGTGCATTTTACCTTGTCATCTTCATTAATATTTTAGTAGAATTCCAATTTGATACGTTCTGTTTTGTACTATGTGAACGTTTTCGTTTATTAAACAGCAATTTACAAACATTTCAGACACATTTCTCACACAGAAACCAAGGTGTGATTTCTATTGGGTCAAAACAATATCGTAAGTCTTCACAATGCATTAGAACGGAATCTCGAAATATATTACCCCATTCCCATATTAAATTATTGGCCAAACTGCATTATAACTTGTGTAAAAATATTTCGGAGTTGGAATCACTTTACGGTTTTATTTTGCTCGGTAATATTACGCAATTGTTCGTTGAA